>NC_056745.1:996457295-996639795 GCF_019279795.1 Protopterus annectens | reverse complement strand
CTATTGGAATGATATCACAGCTGTTCCACATGCAATTAACAAGTGGGGAGCTGCAATTCATGCACAAGCCATCAGCTGATCATGTGCATTCCTTACAAAATGCAAGCTGCTGCCTATGCCAAACAGATTTACTTTTCCACATCCACCAGAGAGGGAGAGGGAGAGAGAGAGAGAGAGAGAGAGAGAGACAGACAGAGACAGAGAGAGAGAGAGAGGGACAGAGACAAAGTAAGAAAGGAAGGGTCTAAGAGAGTAAGAGCCAAGCGTGTTTGTGTATGATCCGTGGGTGGAGAGTGGTATCTGGGTATTATAACAGTTACTGTCACATACTTATTGCGCATGGTCGTACACATTTATGGCTGAGGATTGTCTACAACAACCTCTACAGTGTTTGAAAACTGTTGGCCTTGTATTGTGGACAATGGGACATATAGGTCCTCAATATAATGATGTAGTAAAACCCACACTGAAATGGACCCTGTCCATAAACACACACCCCAACAGGACACTGATGACACATGCACAAACATACCAATACTGAGTTTCAAACCCCTACCTGACTATGTATTGCTATTATAGTGTTATGCAGTTATTGCATGTGCCATGGAAGTTTCATGTTGGAGAGCTGTCCAAAGATATCTTTGCAGGTGACTTACATCAGCAACAGTGCTAAAGAAGGGATAAGGGAAGTGTAGTACATGTGATGTCCACAAAAGCAGGTGTCAATGGAGACACACACACACTCTATTTGGGAAACACACACATCATCACAGGATCAAGATTAGAACCCCTACCTAACTAGTTTGCTACACTACAGTATTAAGCAGTTATTGTAAGTGCCACAGAGCTTATATGTCTGACACATGGCCAAAGGGGTTATGTCAAGGTGAATAACATCAGCAGGTGTGCTAAAGTAGGCCAATGGGAGGTGTAGTGATTGTGAATGGCTTCAAAATCATTAATCTCCACGCACACACACAGACACACACACACACACACACACACACACACACACACACACACACACACACACACACACACACCCACACACACACATTTGCTAGTACTGAGATGCATAGGTTCATTGCTTCGCATGTGTGTAGTAGGTGAATGGGCCTGACGGCTATACAAGGCTAGGCCAAGGGAATACTTTGGCATCAGGCCACATGATGATGGTCTCCGGTGTGTCTCAGGGGTGTAGTCCTTGGAGTGGTCCCCACAGGTGGGTATTGTATTCACGATCCACTCATCTGGGTTACTACTGTGGGTGGCTAGTGATATGCACTGCTTCGCATGTATGTAATCTATATTTCATAACATGGACAGTGTCTGGGTTGTGCACATGTCCTACTCCCATGTTCTTTGACATGTGGAAGTGTACTTGAGGTCTCTGGAGTATGTTGTGTGTAAAGATTGTTATCTTCTGATGCAACATTCCTGACCTCATTTGGGGAGACCTGGCTATGGAACTGAGGTTGTGCTTGCACCTACATTGACAGCATGATACAGGTATTCAGTGGAGTTAGTGGTGTCTGTCCTTACAGGGCATGGTATTCCCTTTGTTGGTTACATTTGCAGACTCTACAGTTGTTGCAGGCCTCCAGTAGGGAGCATAGCAAAAGGACCACTGTAAGCATTTAGTTGCCTACTGTAGGGATGGATCAGGGTGCCATGTTCTTTTACTTGCTGGATAACACACACTCAATCAGGAAATGTTACACATCACAGTACTTTCTGATGTCAATGGCACTGCTGTGGTCAACAGCCATGTAGTCCACTGCAATCACACTGTGGTTACTATCTGTGAGACAATATGCAGGGAACTACCAATATAGTGGTTGTTGCCTATCCAAGTGTGTTTGTGTATGAGACATGGGTGGAGAGTGTTCTCTGAGTAATACAAGGGTTGCCTATATTGTTCACCAATCCATAATGTCACATGCAGGGCTATGGATTGTCTACACCAGCCTCTTTGGTGTTTGACATCTGTTGTCCTTATAAGGTAGACATTGTGACATATAGTAGGTCCTCAATATAATAATTTAGCAAAACCCACCCCCAAAGCATCCTGTTATTACACAATCACAGCAACCTCCGCAAAGGATACTGATGACAGAGACACACACACACACTTGCTAGTAATGAGATGCAAACCCCCACCTAGCCATGTACTGCTACTACAGTGTACCACATTTATCGCATATGCCACAGAGCTTATTAGACGGATGCTGTCCCAAGGTACATCTAAGGAGAGGAACATCATCAGCTCTTATAAATACTGGCATTGGGTGATGTAGTGGGTGACAGATCCCAAAAATAATTTTACCCTAATCACACATTTACATTTGCCAGGGGTGAGGTTCAAAGCTCTATCTATCAGTCTTTATGGACCATTTTGTCATGCATTTAATGCATACACCACTGACATGACATGGTTTAGGGTTGGCAACAGGTATTTGTAAGGTGGATGATATCTGCAGGACTGCTAAAGTCAGGGTCTGATATGTGTACTGGCTGTAAATGGGGTCAAAATATTTGGGGTACACACACAGATACTTGCCACAGATGAGATTCAAACCCATTCCTGTGTAGTTACTGCTATTACATTGTTCCACATTTACAGCACGCACCACAGAACTTATGGGACTGTTATTTTCCAAAGGGGTATTTCAAGGTGACTGACATCAGCAGGCTTGCTAAAGTAAGGCAATGGGAGGTGTAGTGACTGGCCTCAAAATCCTTAATCTCTACACAGACACACACACACACACACACACACACACACACACACACACAGAGTTTCACACTTGGCATGTCTGGGATTAGAACTCCTACCTGATTAGTATGTCACACTAAAGCTTACACAGCTATCGCATGTGCCATGGAGCTTATAGGGCTAGCCTTTCTTCAAAGGCATATTTCAAGGAGACTGACATCAGCAGGCTTGCTAAAGTAGGGCAATGGGAGGTGTAGTGACTGGGAATGGCCTCAAAATCATTACTCTCTGCACACACACACACAAAGTTTCACAGTTGCCATGTCTGGAATTAAAACTCCTACCTAACTAGTATGCTATAGTATAGCATTACACAGTTATCATATGCACCACAGAGATTATAGGCTGGATAACTGGCCAGAGGGTTATTTCAAGGTGACTGACATCAGTATGAGTGCTAACATGGGCTATGGGAAGTGCAGTGTGTGTGAACGGGCCATATACCATTCCTCTGGGAACACACACATAACACTCAGTCATACACAACTTTACATTTGACAGGAGTGGGTAAACAAATCCTAGATGAATACTGATTTGTACTATTATGTTACACAGTTATCACTAGCACCACAAACACTATAGGGCTGAGGGCTACTAAAAGCAAATGTCTACAGTGATTGACATCGGCACATCATGTGATATTGGCCAAATGGATGTGTGGTGGGTGGGGCAGGACTCATGATGGCAATCTCTTTGTCACTGTCTGCCTCTCTCTTTCCCACATCTGTGTGTGTGTATGTTTAACCTATTATAGTGTGTTGGCCTTGGATATGTGTGAGTATTCCTATCCAATGTGTGTGCAAAGCATGAATGGTGTGCAATGTGGTATGTATGCACAGACATCTGCGATTAACAGATATATATAGTCCACTGCTGTTGTCAGACATGGGCTTCATTTATCGAAGTGTTGGAGCATGCCCAGTATGACCCTCTGTATTTTGTTGTCAGAGATGGGCTTCATTTCTCTAAGTGAAGGAGCATGCCCAGTATGACCTTCTGTATTGAGTATGTGAATCCACTCCAGGTAGGTTGTATTACAGTGCAGGATTTTGTGTTCTACACCTACAGCTAGCAACCTGTTTCTGCAGGATATCTGTAGATAAGTTGACAATATGGAGTCACAATAGGTGACAGATAGTGGGATACTGTCACTATTGCTGTCTGTGCTGCTTGTGGTACATGGTTGGTGTTAGCAGAGATATTCAGACATGTACTGTATTACACTGTGATGTATTATGTCATCAACTACCAAGATATATACTTATTTGCTCACAGTTATTTCCTGGGAAATACAAGATGAATGAAGCTGTGTCCAATATTGTGATCTGTAGCCTACATATTCTTGCACACACATGCCATTCTAGAGGGGTAGCTGCAGACACTTGCTGATGGATCCGTTTAAATGGTCCAGCACCTTGGTACTGTGGTGGCTGAGGATCCCCTGCTTGTACATCTATTTATTTTATTTTTATTTATTTTACATTTGTTGACCGGGCTAGTCCAGCTGGATATATATCCGTTTACAGTAGAGGCCCGGGGAGAAAAGCTCCAATATAGACAAAATAACAGAGAATAAAAACATTTTTTTTTTTTTAGTAGAATTATACAAGGTACAAGAAAGGATGACTATCACATTTTAAAAAAAAAAGTACAAGTTAAAAACAAAGCAAAATCTATCCACTAAAGTTATTCAGAGATCTAGGAGTACTTAAGTATTCACCTCTCAAATTTCAGAAAGCTTCAGGTAGGGCCAGTGAGGAGACAAGAGTAAAAGAAAAATAATAAGGTGTGTTGAGCCATACTTTTAATCGGGATTGGTACAGGGACATAGCCATTGAGAAGTAAGGTGTCCTTTGATATGTCTTTTGAAGAGAGGTGGACTGAAGAGTCACTATTTCTTGAGGGATTAGATTCCAGTGTTTACCTATGGAATTAGAAAATAGTGCATCTCCAGCTTTGTTATTTGATTTAGTAATGGATACTAGAAACTTGTTGGCAGAACGCAGTGTGTTTAGGTTCTTATATGGAGAGATAAGTTTAGCCAGACTTGGAGTATTTTCAGGGAAGTGAAGGGCTTTATGAGTTATAAGTAGTTGTTGGTAAAGTAATTGGTTATTTAGTTCTAGCCAATTTAGTTGTTTCAGGTTATAACAGTGGTGGGTTCTAAAGGGAGTTGCATTAATGAATCTTGCTATACTGTTATAACATGTGGAGTTTATTGATGTTCTTTTAGAGAGTGTGGTATAAATGGTCAGCATAAAAGAGAGTAGAGAGCAGGTGAGTCTGTGCAATGTTTTTCTGGCTGCTGGGGTAAGGAAAGGTTTAATTCTATAGAGTGTCCCAATTTTTTATTCACAGCTTTGATGGTACTATTTATTTGTTCATAAAAATTGAGATGGTTATCAATGGTTACCCCTAATAGTCGAGTGGTATTATCAGGGTTAATGCAGGTTGAATTATTGGAGGTGATAGTAAAGAGAGGTGTAGGATATTTATTAGTAGGAGTAAAGAGAAGGAGCTTTGTTTTTTTGGGATTAAGGAGGAGGCAATGCTGCAAAACCACTTTTCAACATTATGAAAGGTTGTCTGGGTGATGGACTGGAGAGAGGAGTATTTGTGGAGCAGATCAATGTCAGTCATCTGCATATTGGATGCAGGTAGCTTGAGGTAAATTCAAGTATAGGTCATTAATAAATACTGAGAAAAGAAGGGGTCCAAGGATAGATCCTTGTGGAACCCCTACATTTACTGGAAGTAAAGATGAGAGGTTATTTTCCCATAGAACTGCTTGTTGTCTATTTTCCAGATAGCTTTTAAACCATTGTAGAGTCTGAGAGCTTAAAGAGAGGTTGTTAAGTTTGTCAAGGAGTATATTATGGTTAACCATATCAAAAGCTTTTGATAGATCTATAAATAGAGCTGATGAGAGAAGGTTACTGTTTGATTTTTATTTATAGAGTCAGTAAAAGACAGAAGGGCAGTGGTAGTACTGTGATGGGGTCTAAAACCATGTTGACAGTCAGCTAGAAGGTTGTTTTGAAGAAGGTAATTCAGAAATTGTTTATGTATACATCTTTCCATTATTTTAGCTAATGGGGACAGTAAGGCAATAGGCGATAGTTGGATAATTCGGAAGAAGGGCCTCCTTTATGAAGGAATTATGTGAGATTTCTTCCAGACTGAGGATTTTCTTTTCAGAGATGGTCCTATTTATTAGAATAGATATTGGGTGAGAGATAGCTTTAGCAGCAATTTGTAAGTATTCAGAAGGAGCTGGTCAGCTGATGGTGCATGGTTTTAGTTTTGAGAGAAGCTTATATATGATAGTAGAAGACACAGGTTGGATTTGAAAGTGATTAGTAGAGGCTGAGAGATATCAGGTGAGGATGGAGTAGGTGTTGGTAGAGAGTTTGCTAGTGTTAGAATGGCTTCTGTAAAGTAGTTATTAAAGGCATTTGGGATTAGTGTAGAGGTATTAGGGTTAAATCCTGAGGGGGTAGGAGTAGTAGAATGACCTGGTTTAAGAAGGTTATTTATACCTGACCAAAATTTCTGAGGGTATTTTGTGTAGTTTGTTGAAGGTGGAGATAAAATTCCTTTTGTCTCTAAGAGTGTCTTTTGGTAGAATTTCTTAACTGTTTATAGAGGAGATGGTCAGATGGGGACTTGGTAGCTTTCCATTTGGACCAGGTTTTATTTCTAAGGATCATTTTTTCTTTAGTTTGCTTAGTGAGCCAAGGGCAGTTTTGGCTTTTATCCTAATAGAGTGGAATGGAGCATGATAGTCCAGGACTTGCAGAAATTTTGTGTTAAAGAAGGAAACTGCTTCATTGAGTTCGAGGTGTGATAAAGGTGACCAGTCACATGCCTGTAATTCTGTAAGGAAGTTATCAGGGTTGAAAAATTTTTGAGCATCTTTTAAGTTTATGCATATTAGGAATATTCAGTTTTTGTCTGATCACATATGTAAGTGTGTGATCACTAATACTGTCAGGAAGTGTACCTGCAGTATAGTAAGTGTGGGCATTATTAATTAGAATCCAGTCCAGAATTGTTTCTTTCTTATTTGGTTTATGTGTTCTAGTTGTAGTTGTTATTAATTGAGAGTAACCATGGAGATTAATATGGTTAGTAGGTTGATGGTCTGCACAGGTTTTCCAATCAATGTTGAAGTCACCAAGTATTATGGCCGACATGGCCTTCCATCTATCGATATAACAGAATGGCTATATCCTGCTGTAGCCATACCTCTCAGCTGTACAGATTCACCCAGATTACCTAGAGGCAGGGCTCATATAACTGGTCAGTTCCCCTTTACATTGTGGTTTATGAGTGGGTTTGTAACCACTCATTACTGGGTTTTCAGGCAGGGGTAGTATGGGCACACATTAGAGTTTCAGACTTCACATACTCCATGGCACCCATGCTTTTACACCCCCCCCACTCTGTTATTCCATCCTTTTCCTAACATTATGCTAGTGATATCTGTGAAGTATCCCTATAGTTGTCCCTCTATCTCAGCATTATTTAGGGGTTGGTCCACAGTTCATGCAGTAGGACATGGTGGGCATGCTACTGGAATTTGCCAACATGGCCTTCCATTTGTGTTCTGTGGACTGTGTTATGTTGTTATTTGGGACCCCGTGTGATAACATACATTGGCAGTATGGGTGAGGCACAGGTCTTTGACAGAGGACTGTAGGGCATTTGATAGTGATGCAGGCCATCTGTAGCAGGCCAGTGCATTCTGTTACTCCTACAATTCCAGGCTGTGAGCCACTGGATTCCCCTGGGGTGACAGGGTAAGTGTGTGAGGTATTAATGGCAATAGTTCCTGTCCATATTAATCCATTGGTCTGGATGCTGGCAGGGTGCTGCTTACAGCTAAGGACAACCTGCATAAGACACCTCTTCAGCATGCTGCATTCTGTGGGTATTCCCATATAGAAGTGAGGGTCATGCTGTACTCATTCCCAACAGCAAGGATATGACCTGTGATAAACCTGTGGATGATGGTGGGGTGAGCTAAGTGCATGTGTGATATGGAGGCTTCTTGCAGCTGACTCACAGATATACCTGGGACATTCCCCTTATACTGCCTTGTGTGGGGACATAGGCATTCTCTCATTACTTCATAACTCTGCCTTTTGTGGTCTGCCAGTGATTGGCCAGAATACATCAGTATTGCATACTACACAAACAACTAATGTACTGCTAACCTGTATGTACAATTCCAAAGGTGTGTCCAGCTGACAGCTACATTTTATGTACTCTGTCTAGGGTACTTCCACCTGTGTACTGTGTGTATGTTTGGGCCCACATTCATGGCATGTCCATCTTTCATATGGTGACAGATATTGACATCTGAACAATGAGTATGGATGACTGCTGAATTGAGACTTGCTGGGATGCATTGTGGTTGGCACTGCTGTTGTAAGAACATGGCCCTGTCATTGACAGTAGTGGCCATAGGACACTGGGACACAACCCTCCATGCCTACATGCTGACCACTTCTACACAATATATAACACACAACAACCTAACACACACAGCCCTGCATATTGTACACATGGAACAATCTATCCAGTAAATTGGGCCAGCTCAGGTAATCTGTGCTCCACTGTTATCAACCCCACTTGTAGATGTTACTGCATTTCTACATAGGATTGTGGGAGGGGGCACATCTGATAACTGTAAACATTTGCTATGACTGTACTGATATTTAAGGTACTCTGTTGACTTCCATTTTGTTTTGTGTTCTGACCTATTATGCAGACCAGAGGCATATCAGTAGAGTACAGATCTTAGGTTTTATTGACATACATTTCAGTTTCAGACTTCATACCCTGCAGAACTAACATGCAACTGTCTGACCTGCTGTAGTCTGTCTGTGTAGGTCTGGAGGGGAGCTTTTATCCATTTCCATTAATTGGAGGCCTTGGCACAGCCTTTTTTATGGTCATCTATGTCTGTCCTGCTGGCTCAGGCTGTTATTGGGTACGTGAACCTCACTGACATGCATGCGCGTGTCCTGTGGACACACATTTGGACCACCACATGTACTGCAGTGGGATTTGTCACCATATCTAGTACTGCCTACTTTGTTGACATCAGTATTTGTTATGGATTCCATACTGCCCATATAGTTGCCCACTATCTGCTGCTATCCCATTCAGCCACCCGATTCCCTTGCATGCTCACATCCATACCATAGCTACAACTAGCAGAACATACTACTCTATTCAGCAATTGATAGGAAGAGTGAGTTACTTGTGGCTGTGCCAGTACTGAGGATGGTGCTGGAAGGCTGACTATGTTGGATGCACATAGTACACTCCATATACATGGTAAACCACAGGTAGTGTCATGTTTGGCATCTCTTTTATTGTATATGCGAGTCAGAGAGAGGGGTCATTCCCTGGGTTCCTACCATGTCAGTGTATGTGCTATGCGTTGCCTCTTTGCCCAGGCCTGGGCATACTGGGCATGCCTCCTTCTGCCTACATGTGCAGGCATAGGTTGTTCCTCCTCCAAGTCACTCTGTGCCTGTGCTGACCTTGGCAATGGTGGGGGGCTGTGTGGCCCTGCCCCATACTGTTCCTGCTGCATCTGTTTCCACAAGATCATATTGTGTAGCATGGCACATACAATGAACATTTTTGTACATGTAGCTGGAGAGTACTGCAAGAGAACTGCAAGGCTCCACCAGATATGTCCAGGCACCAGAACCGTGACTTGAGCATCCCAAATACATGCTCTATTATGATTCTCATTTGTGCGTGTGTCTCATTATGGAGTTCTTGTTCGGGTGTGTGTGCATTTCTGATGGGTGTCATCAGCCACGACTCCAGTGCGTAACCAGCATCCCCCACTAGGTGGCCATATGGGCTGTCCCCACTGGCAAATCTCTGGCACAACTGTGACATATGCCAGATGTGGGAGTTGTGATAGCTTCCAGGGCAGCCAGCACACAAATTCATTATAATGCCCTGGGCATCGCACACAACCTGGCAGTTGATGGAGGGGAAGCCCTTGCGGTTTATGTAGACCCTAACCCGCTCACCAGGTGGTGCTTTGATGTGTATGTACATGCAGTCTATAGCACCCACTACCTGAGGGTATTCTGCTATTTGGTTGAAGAGATGCATATTGCTAGTCAATGCCTCATGGGCGTTGAGGAAAATTATGTGCTACTGGCATGTGCTGACATGGCATCCAGGAACTGGTGGAGTACCCTGGATGCTGATGCCTGTGAGATCCCCATGATATCCCCAGTTGGCCTTTAGAAGGTACCTGTGGCTAGTATTCTTAAGCCTACACATACCTTGGTATCCACTGGGATGGGTTCCCCTCTGTCAGTTCTGTGTGTGAGGCGTGGCTGGCACAGCTCAGCAATTTGCTGTAGGATGTTCCTGTCCACCCTATAGCCCTCCACTATCTCCAGCTCATGTAGCCCCTGGTAGGTTACCCTGGGTCTGTACATTCTTCTCCTTCTCCTCACTGTGGGTTGGTCATCAGCATTCTCATCCTCACCACCCTCAGCCTCTTCCACATATTGAGGTGTAAGAGCGACAGCAGCCCCTATCATTTTGTTAGTTTTGTCTGGTAAAATTTCTCCATTTGTGTACACTGGTGGTGTAGAGTTTGTGGGAAAAACCAGAGTGATGTTTGCATAGTTTATAGTAGTGTGCTGGGCTGGGATGGGCTGGGCTGCTACCTGTATAATTGGCTGATTCTGATACATTTTACCTGCCAGCTATGCTAGTTCTCCTCGATTGCCTTCCTACTGCGGTTTTCCCTTCCATTGTCTTCCCGTTTAAGCCCCAGGGCACGCCGTGCATACCCAGTGCTCAGATGTGAACAGAGCTGCTATTTCTTGGTTTTTTTTTTGTTTTTGTTTAAAACATGATGTGGAGCGCCCACACCTGTTTAGGCAATGTAACCACTGCTAGGTGGCCTCAGACACATACCCTTCCTTAGCTGTGCTTAGCTAAGGGCAAACATGGGCCACAGAGCTCCAATAAGCGTACAGCATGCATGATACTCCCCCTTATGAAGTCATCTACCTCTTAGGCTTGTACCACAGTGTTGCTGCACTTGCACAGCTGGGTGCTAGCTAACACTGAGGGGAAATCTGTGATTCAGTATCATTCCCCTCATTTGCATAAAACTGACTACTAATGCATGGTTACAAGACTGACACTCAGCCTTCCCCCTTAGCAACTACTATTCAATGGTATTGTTGTCTTCTGCATGACATTGACTATTATGGCAGAATGCTGATTTTGGTTTCAAAGCTTATTTCCTTTTTTTTTTTTTTTTTTATTTTGTGGCCGATCCCATTTGCGCACTGCTGTCCTATGCTTAAACGGCCGAAAGAGGCTAAAAAAAATGAAAGGTATTTTTTAAAATTTTGCAACTATTTACCATGCCAATGGCCATCTATTTGGCCACTGTCATGCCTACTACATTGAACACATGCTTTCTTTGGAGTTGTCATGCCTCCATTTTATAATTTGCAGAAATGTTTTCGGTTAGTAACCGAATACATTTCTGCAGGTTACACTATTCCTGCACCGACACCTGCCTGCTTCCTGGATCACTAATTCACCTAATTTGCATGGTTTTCACCTGCAAATGGGATAATTAGCATACAGGAGCTGTGTCCATGCAGGAATAGTGTAGGAGCGCTTGTGCAAGTGCCAGGAGCTCATTCCTGGATCGCTCGTCGGCCATATTGCATGCAGCAGCACTTGCACTATTCATGCACACTGTGCAGAGCTTACTGAATCCTGGGGTAAGTGATTCAGGTATTTTGGGGCTCTGGTAGTTGTCTTAGGAATAACATCACCACTGTTTTTTTTTTTAAGTAAGCACTGTGATCTTTTTTTTTTATGGATGTTAGCAATGTCTATTGGATCATTGGATCAGAATAGGAGGTGCCATTTTGAACAAATAATTTCAGATGAATGAAGAGTTTTCTATATTAGTTTTCTAACATTGCTAAGGACAAATTTAGACTTATATTTGGCTTCAAGGGTCAGCACAATTGTTTTTGTTAATGCTATTGATATTTTCCTTGAGAAGAGGAGTTTAGGATCTGCAATATAATTTAAAGAGTTTCTATCTTTTGTTGTAAATTTATTTATAGTAGTAGATGATACATGTCTCAGAAAGGGACTGCTAGCATTATACACTTTTCTAAATGTGTGCAGAGTTCTTTAGTGAAGCTTGTTGCTCTGTCGAGTTCAGGGGTGATGCAGTCATAAGTGAATTTTGATATTTCATCATACAGTAGGTTAATGTTGGCATGTTTCTTTTTCTTTAAATTCACTGGAGTTTTCTGTGCAGACATTTGGAAGTATAAAGTAGTAGGTAACAAGTCTGTAGTCAGAGCACTGGAGAACGTGATACCAGTAGTGCAATGTAAGAGATGACCATATCTGTAAAAATCAGGCTGATAATGCAATGTTTTCTAGTAGGTGTGTTTATCAACTGCTCAAGGCAATTTTTGTTAATTAACTACAGACATTTTGGGGCATACCCTACAATGGAGGCACAGATGTCTCACTGTATTGATATGCAGTTAAAGTTACCTAATATGATGGAGGTTTTGCTAATAGGGGCATCATTTAGACTACATAGGAATCTTAAGTGGTTATCATGAGAAAAATACATGGTTGTGTAGTAAGCTGTTATTTGGTAATTAATCCTATCTAAAGTAATCTGCAGGTCAGTGAGTTCTGTTTGTTGGTCCTTATGTATCTATCTAGAGGGGTAGTATGCTCCTAAACAAATATAGAGATTCCTCTCCATTTGCTATCCAGTCTGAAGACAAAAGAAGTGCAAAACACCAGGTATAGAAGGAGTGTTCTCTTTGCATTTAAATCAAGTCTGAGGAGCTACAGAGACAGAGATGCTCTCCAAATGCAGTAGTGTCTCAAGATCAGGCAATTCATTGTTTAGCCTTCTGGCATTGAGGAGATACACTTACAATGAAATGACCTACAAAAGGTACCGCCAGCATCTGATGCTTTAGTCAGTATCTGGAAACACTGGAATGAGAGGTGCAGACCATCCTTAGTGGTGAAAGCTAGACTGTTAGGCATCTATGCTGTCCCATATCAGACTCACCTGGAATGACACTGACTATTTGACCAATTACTGAATACAATTTACAGCAAAAGAAAGAATTTCCTCAAGCCAATTATCTTTTCTTTGTGTCTAGGCATCATTGAAGGTGAATGGAGGATTCCACTTATACCAGGTGTTTTACCTGCATTAGTAACGAACATGGAAAGTTCTGACTTGTATCTACATGACCATTGGGGTTTAATGCCTCAAGTCATTCAGTCTAACATTTACCACAACCATGTCATAGTCGTCAAGTCACAAGAAATTTTACAACATACCCAAGGGCCAGTGCATAAGGTCTGGTTGAATGACCAGTGAAGACAGCGATTTTATTAATGAAATAGATTTTATTTGTTCAAGTTTTTTGGAAAGAGGTTATCATGAAGATAAATTAAGAAGTACAGCCAAGTACAGCTAAGTATGTCATGGACAACTGGATGTCACTCTACCCGCCCATATTTCAAGTTCCTTATAGTGACTCCAAAGTCTTGAACAAGTAAAACAAAGAAATATTTTGTAACTTGATCATGGCTTTGGATGGTGGATTGATAAGAGGCATTATACAGGACAACTGAAAAATTTTAGAGGGCAAAAAGGACCTTTTTGCGACTGTTGGCCCCACCCCAATTTTGTGTATACAAATCACTATAATTTATAATTATTATTTGAGAGGGTGATAAAAACAGAGAAAAGGACTATTTTACACACAAATAAACCATTTGGCATGCACAAATGTGGAAGCTGTACTGTTTGTAAGTACGTATTAGAGGGACCTTTTGTAAATTTGCCCCATTTGCCACACACTATTCCAGTGCCTGGTTATTTTAACTGTAAAACCAAAGGTGTGGTGTACATTGGGTTATGTTCTCATTGTACTGCATTTTATATTGGGATGACCACTCAGGTTCTCTGTGCCAGGATCAAAGAGAACTACTATAGTATAAAAAAGAAGGATGGTAGAAATGCGTTTTTTAAACACACTTTGAAGTGTCCTAACTATAATAAGTTCTTGTTTTCAGTTCTGGAACAGGGAACACTTCATATAAGGGATGGGGATTTTAAGACAGAGTTAGAACAAAAAGAAGCACTGTGACAGATTAGGTTAAATTCTGACAAAGCGCCAGGGTTGAATGATGTAGTCAACATCAAATGTTTTTTAAAGAACTGCAGGGTTCACTTGAAGAAATAGTTTTTAACAAAAGTGTATGTCTTTAATAGCTGAGTTTGTGATGTCACTTAATTGTGGGATGAAGAAGTACTTTCTATTGGCTTACAGATATTTTTAAACTGAAAGTTTTTTAGTGTTGAATGTATTGTTTTCTGATGAAGTCTAATGACAAAAGCGGAAAATAAATTGTCTACGCTAAAATTTGTGCTTCTTATTCTCAGTCTAAGTTCCAGTACTTGTGGCTTGTTGTGATATTCTGCAGGTTTTTGTCTGTTTTTGTGGTCATGTCATAGTCATATTTATCAGGAGTTAGGGTTCTTAGGGCCCTTGTAATGTAAGAAATCCTACTAACTGAAAGACAGCTTACTGTACCTTTCCCGTTGTCCAACCTTGTGAGTGACAAGTTATTGTACCTTAAAATAACAACTCATCACCAAACATTGCTGTTGCTGCTGTTTCATAGTGGTAGATTTGGAATGTCTTTGCTCAGGGTGATTCTATATGTTTGTTTACATGAGATTGATGAATAGCCTGACTTTGCTGAAACTATATCTAAGAGGTTTTAGGAGTGATTGTTTTGCATCCTTACCATAGGACATCTTGGTGTGATTAGTGAAAGATTGTGGTGGAGGTATATGAAGATAATGGGGCAAACATTTAAGTGACAGGGAAGCCTCCAGATTATTTAGGTACTAGCACCTCTCGCAGACAGAACTATTAGTGTTGAGAAAAGTTTACTATATGGGGACCTATGATGATTAGTACACTGTCTTATGATATGTAGTGTTAAAAGGCTGGCAACAGAGGTGAAACTAGTGAGCTGACCTTCCATTTTCTCCAGTGCTTAGGTGTTTAGAGTGTGTATAAAATTATGGCAGAATGCACAATTATAAAAGCAAGAGAAAAAGGGGTAAATAATATTAGATGTTGCATCATGTCCGAAGCAGGCAAGAAGATATGAAAGAGAGGCTGGCTCAAGTCGTGGAAGTGTAATTGGAAGAACTTTCTAGTTTGATCTACTAGTGCTTATTGGAATGAGCACATGTGGTGAGACTAGCAGGAAATTCCGAAGATAAATTATAGTAAGGGCAGGCAACTCAAGAGTCACTAAGTGCAAAAGATTAACATGGGATGGCTGGGTGGGCATTTGATGATCCAGATCTATGGAACATAATGTGGGGATAAAATTATTCAAATAGCTGAAAGGACTGGCTTCACAAAATACTACTTTTGTGCTAACTGACAAAAGCAATGAAAGAGGAGAGGGAGGAAGTTGTGTTGTCAAATTAAGGGGCAGCCATCTAGAGAGGTACTGGTTATAAGAACACAACAAGAACAGGGCGAAGAAGGTGTAAAAATTATTAAGCTACAAACAGTCAAAGAATAAAATAATGCAGTTACAATAAAGATGCTTTGAAACAGCTCTAGCAGCAGAAATATTAGTACAAGATCAAGTGCAGTGTGTTTTTTTTTCCTTTCCTGGTATAAAGATACTGAGATGAAAACCTGCAATTTGGGTTTAAAATATTTCTAAACCAGTGTACTGAGGTGCAGTTTCAGAGATCAACAGGCTCTAACACCTGCAGAAGCAAACTGTTTTAGTTAAAGAAAACAAAAAGGCAACTAGAGTTAAAATAGTTCAGAAACAGAAATAGCAAAATAAAATCAAGTAAAATATATATTTGTTTTATTTTGGTGTGGAAATACTCACAAAAATCATGATTTTCAGTTTAAAATGCCTCCAAATCATTGCACTGAGGTGCAACTTAAAATATCCTGCCACAAAAGACATCAAAAGATAGCATGGCCATGGTTTCAATAGCAATTAAATTAAATAAAGCTAGCAAGAAAATAGTCCAACAAACAATTCTGAAAAGCCAGTTGTGTTTAGACACTTAGAAAAATGTCAGCAGTAACACTTTTCCCTCCCCTTTGTGAAACACTGCTATCATGACTCAGGGAATGTACCTTTTTATTAACATTTTGTGGACTGTGACAGAGAGTTTGCTAATAAATATAATCATTTTGATGGAAACCACCTCAGGTTCCTCATACGTTATAAGCTATATAAATAATCACTTGGTTTATCAAGGACATGTACCTATATCCCAGGTCATTATCCACTGAGAAACATATTTGACTTAGGTTTAGCAAGTGGATCCGGGGAAGCAGTCTTTATAGCTATTCAAGTCACAAGTAAAACTAATGTGGTTGATATTTTGTCTGGAAGTTTAGCATTTTTCTCTCATGAAACAATTCAGTGGTTATGTATAGAGGCTGATTTTTTTTGCAGAAGAATAGGGTTACTGTACTTGAGATTATACATATCCTAGCCACATATCCATATTTGAACACTTTCTAATGATTCTAGTTCATCTCAGAATGTTGATTGGTGAGGTGCATGGATTGTAATACCTAAATTACAATAAACACTTTCCTAGATACTTAAAAATCTTGCAGTTAGCTCACAAGCGTTATGATCCATGTGTTGCTTGCTTTTAAAACATTAAGTTGATAGCGATGACTCTGGTGTGATAACATGACTTGGATCATTGCATAAGTGGAAATATCTCATTAGCACTAGCTTTTTAGACAAGCAGTGTAGTAGGATAACCTGTATGCTATGCACTTGTGTGTGCATGGATGGAGGAGGTCCTTGGATGTTTGAGTAAGTGAAAGGTAGTGAGAGTGGATACCCTATCTTTGTGTGTGAACTGGACACTTGAATTAACACAGTTTGTTCATCTTTCTGCAGAGTTTGCAGTGTGACTTTTCTGCAATTATAATTTTGAGTTAAGTACAGTACCAACAATACCAATATTTCATGATGTTCTATAATTTACAATACTGGATACCCAAATATAGCGTGATATTCTACTTTTGCATTATATTGATTTCCAAAATAATTACACTATATTGGTGGATTGTCAGCACTTAATGAGACCAGAATGTGAATAATATGAAAAATACCACTACCTTCCATTATATACCACCCTCTGTAATGACATGCTGAACTTGCAAAAAGCAAACATCTCCGAAGAACTTGTTATTTTTGCATCACTTTCTAATCTCTAAGTGCCTCCTCCATTTTTATTTTCATTTATGCTTGCTATTTCAGAAGTAAATAGTAAGGTACAAAGCAGTTTGCATGTATTTGCATGGTAGGGTGATCTTTATAGGGTCTCCTGGGAGGTGATATCCTCTGCCATTATCAACAGTATCCACTGTGCCTTCATCCTCCCTGTGGTCACGTGGGTTTTCTCCAGGTGCTCCGGTTTCCTCCCACATCCCAAAGACATGCAATAGGTGGATTGGACACTCTAAATTGGCCGTAGGTGTGAGTGTGTGCATGTGTATGCCTTCTGTGGAAGGTTGGGCTGGCAACTCGACACTGTAAAACTCCTCTGCCAATCATGAGCGGACAGATGATCCGCTGTGGCGACCCCTAATTGGGAAAAGCCGAAAGAAGAAGAAGAAGATCCGCTGTGCCTTCTGCAGGTACTTGATTCAGTGAGTTGTGCAGAACCAGCATAAAAAGGAAGACACTTTTTTTATACAATAAATGTGTCAGCAGATAAGCAGAAACCAAAATTCCTCACAGTTATTATCCTGAACTTTAGTGAAACATAGTATATTAACAGAGCATGGAGTGGAGAAACACTGCATTTTTTCTTTATAGATAACATACAATTGTTGTACTAGCAATTATTTGTTGCTTATCTTGCTGCATTGCTTCTTTATTTATTGTGTTACAAAGATTTTAAGATAAACAAGAAAAAAGGCAGCCATACTCATTTGAATAAAGCCAACGTAGATTTCAAGGGATATGTATCAATTCAGTGTCTGTATCAGAATAAGAACCAAACTAAAGAAAACGGCTGCAATTACAGAAAATAAAATAGAATAATCACTTGCATATTTATTTTTATGCATAAAAAAACAGACTCAAGCAGAATCACATTCTTACATATAACACTGTAAATGTACAAGATTGCCCTGGTTAAATCAAATGCAAAACAGTGCCTCAACCCCCCCCCCCCCCAACTTGCTATTTTTGTATTACTATGCTAGGTTGAATAACTGTAAGAATGTTTTTTTTTAATTATTTCAACCATTAATTTTTCTGAATCCATCTATCTTTGTAACTTGATCTCTTTTTAAAACTATTATCACAAGTTGTGACATCACCACGTTGCCAAGTGAAGACCTGCTCTTTTCCAAAACTATTCCAGCATCTCATTTAAGAAGAAAGGCTTTGAACAGGAGAAATGTTAAGAAGGAATGCAGCCTGTTTTCTTACAAAATATAATCTTAATGACATAAATAAAGTAAAAGGAAAAAAAAAAAAGAAAACAGCATGAACAAAATGCTTAGTAGTTCCAAATGTTTATTTATATATATATATATATATATATATATATATATATATATATATATATATATATATATATATATATATATATATATATATATATATATATATATATATATATATATATATCTATATCATATATATATATATATATATACATATCTACTGATAAACAGCAAATGACCCAAAGATCAGTGCTCATAAAGTCGACCACAAAAGGTCATCTTTCCAAATGCCAACATGTTACTACATATGCACCAAGCAAGAAATCCTGGCACATGCAGAGCACTGTTTAAAAAAATAATAAAATCTTGTTTTCTTCAGGGAGCAAACCCCCGCATACTCTACCCATGTGGAATGCTATGCTTCTCATACTCCTACTGATTATATATACTTTAACTACCTAACTAAATAAATAACTGTATAAAATGTTGTCATAATTGTCCCTTTGCTACTCACAGATATATCTCTAAAGCAGCAGAGCAGAGTAGAATAGTGCTTCTGTGCTTCACTTTCCTGCAAAATGGTTCATTTACAGATACCTGTGTATGTAAAGTGCTTTGTGGGAATGCAACTGCATGTACTTATCTATGCAGTGCTTCCCAGGTGAAAAGAAAATAAAAACCTCTTGGTTATGCGACAGTAGCAGCAGCAGCAGCAACTACACCAAACACCAGGCTGCCAGTCACAATTATTTCCTGCCTTCTGGTGGGATAAGCAGTTTCTCTCATTAGTACATTTGTAAATCTGTACTTCATGTGGTCTTTTTTGTTTTGTGCAACATAGTCTATGACATGTTTTAACCACAAGTAGCATAAAATAAATGTCAGACAGCCACATGATTAACAATGCATATTCCACAGTGGTGAGGAGAGACGTCCTCCACATAATTATACCTGACATTCCATCAGATCCTTTGGTTTGGTCCCACGCTGTAGTCTCCATATTCAGTGTTAAAGTACAGTTGTGCACACCTACCATAAATGTAGATGTTCGAGTGTATTCGCTGTTGCAGTCATCACATTTACGTTATCCCTGCCAGAGTAGCCCTCAGTCGGCCCGAATACCAGAGGCTTAGTATTTCTGCGTCGGTTGCTGTTGCTTCAGGACTGACATCAGGTCGTCAGTAGTATAAAGTAAGGCAGCCAACACCATTAATCATTTTTTTCTGCTCTAACTGTTAGAAGCCCCCAAATGGGAGCCAGGATTTGTGGAAGAACCCCACCAATAGAAAGTAAATACCAAAATAAGGGGTGAGAGAGAGAGAGGGGGGCAGAGAGAGAGACAGAGAGAGAGAGAGAGAGAGAGAGAGAGAGAGAGAGAGAGAGAGAGAGAGAGAGAGAGAGAGAGAGAGAGAGAGAGAGAGAGAGAGAGAGAGAGAGAAAATGGGGATAGAGGGAGGGAAACCAGGACTGCAACAGTGAATACACTTGAACATCTACATGTATGGTAAGTGTACATGACAGTACTATGTTCTTCACGTGTTACTGTTGCAGTCATCACATATGAGTTGATTCCCAAAGCTGAAGAAAAGGGTGGAGGCAGTCAAGAAGACTGGGGGCTGGCTAGGATGCCCTGCAAGACTGCAGTGGCAAAGCCTGCTCTGGATTTGGAGAAGATAGGCAGGTGATAATGCTTGGTGAAGGTATGAACAGATGTCCATGTTGCATCCTCCAGGATGTCCCTAGTGGGGACCCCTCTGTAAGGTTCGAAACCCAATAAAAACAAAAACACAGAACAGTGATTTTTTTTCCAAGGGAAAAACATCGCTGTTCCATGACAAAAAAAAAAAAAGTACACTTTAAACTTAAACTAAATGCCTCCCAACATGGGGGACCACAACCCCCTACTTTAATATACCAACTCCGAGATCCCTGGGAAAAAAATTGGTGTGCCGTGGCTTCGCTATTTTCATATTTTGGACATTTGGGTTCAATATTGCAATGTTCGAACTTCTACAAGTTCGATGTTGTAATATAGACCCTTTTGTACCATATAGTTTACTGCAGTTTATGTTGTTTATTTTAGCAGTATTGAGGAAAACAGTTTATTTATTTAAAGTTTTAATATTTTGCCAGAAATTTTTAGGTTTACCTAGGAACTGTGCATGAATTTTATACAGTAGCTGACTATGTATATGTCATTATTTTTTATTCACATTTGAACATATAACTCTCGTGATAGTATATGCCAGGTCTTTCTTCAAGTTTGCCCTTGCTTAATCTCTTCTGTTTAACACATTTCTGAGGTCAGTTGTCAGCCATGGTGTTTTTCCTCACATTCTCCTTGCTTCCAAAGAGTGAGTAGTTTACCAGGAATGTGAACCAAAGAATTATACAAGGTAGGGAGGGTGAGGTACAGTCACTGCAGTTATAGATGTATTGCAAGTTCTTCCAGCACACCTTAATGTGAAGATTCAGATACAGATCCAGCAGCATAACCTTCCCTCAGGTACTTATTGTTTACATGGATTGAAAAGACAGAATATGAGTTTTGGAGCTGATAATATCCAGTGGGAAATGTAAATGTTTCAGTTTGTCAGATAAGTTAGTCATTACTTCATTTGGTATGGAGCATCTAACTGTTGTTGTATTTAATTGACAACCAATATGTACCATATGGAACAGACTGTTGTTAACTAGCATTCTTAATGTTTTGTTTCTATGATGACCGTTCTTGTCAAAATTTAACTCAGCAGGAGTGCAGAATGTGTTAATACAGCTTGCAGCATTTCTCGCATCAGCTTGACTAAAGATGGGGTGCAGGTAGAGACAGTGGCTATGGTAAGTTTTACATACTCTTCCCAGGGTAATTTGAGTTATTTACAGGGTGAATTGAAATACTGACCAATTAGGGGTGTTTCAGTGGTACCATTTCTTTTAGCTACCAATTTGGGACTAAGCTGTGCAGTTTCTGTTTTTGCAAATATAAGAACACCTTCAGCTACATGGTTACCTTCTCTGTAAATCAGAAAAAAAATGATATGACTAGCTAGTTTAAGATGACATCAAAAAATTATTTTCATTTTTCCATGATTCAGTGAGAGATACTATCAATGATCTCTACTAATGAAGCCGTGCTTTGACCTGAAACAGTTGGTACTAAAGTTTGTCATCTAGCCTGTGTTTGAATTCCCAATGTTGTTGTCTATACTAGTGGCATTCAGGAATGAAGTCCTGACTATGGTCCAGGTCACCTGAATTCAAAGAGCACCTCAGGCACTTTAGGTTCATAGATGAGTACTAGTCTAACTGCCCTGAAGGGTAATTTTCATCCTAGGCAATATCTTGAGGTCAGAATCAAATCCTATGCCTTGTGTCTATGAAATGAAGACTTTAACCATTGTGCCAAACCCACCTCCTAGGCATAGAAGTCAGAAAGAATGACTGAGGCATACCGGGAGGGTGGAAGCATTTACTTGGAGTACACTCAAATTGTCTAATATCCCTGGTGGAGATTGAGGGAAACAATCATGTTGTACCGCCTTAAGGTGGACAGAGAAGTCTAAAATGCACTGCACTGTCCTGCATGCACTGTACTGACCTCAACTCATCAGTATGGCAAGGTACAAACTGTATTGTTGAAGAACAGTTACCTCATTACACATAGGTCCTATCCGAAGTTTCAGACTTAAACACACTGATAAAATTACTCTACACTTACAGGTCATTCAGACAGGGCCTTTGATACAAAATTAGTGTGATAAAGAAAAACAAAACCATACAATTTTTGCAAAGGTATGTGATTTCCAAGCAATCATCTAGCTGACTTCATTAATACTTAAAGGGGCTGAAGGCCTACAATATTCAGTGTGCTTCCACTCTCTTTCAAACTACTACATATTATATAGCTAAAATCAGACTGGCATTCAAACCAGTTTTAAGCTAGGTTTAATGAGGCACACATATACTATTTCTAGCTGGGCAGTTTCATAACTGCACTTAATACTCTCTACAGCCAGATAACCAATATTCTGACCAACATCGTGGAACAAAACTGTGTACCAGGTGATCATCACTTACCTAATTTATCAAGATCACATATCATACATGAGGAGACAACTAAACAGTGGAGAAAGTTGTCAATTATAGTCTTTTAGCAATGAAAACCAAACATCCCTACATGGCATTATCTGTACTCTCGTGTATTACAAATTATCATGCAGAAACTCTAAAATTTAATATATTCCCATTATTCAAACCATTTTACAGTGCAGATGGAAAAAGACCATCTTGCAAAAATGCTTGCATTGTGCTAGGACATGTTTTGCATGAAAACTTATTTAGTTCAAATACATGTTTTTAGAATACTTGTTTACTTGAATTAATAAGTTTTGTGCAACTGTGTATGAGCAGAAGTAGCAAAGGTACAATCACAAAGATGGGCTTGATTAAAGCAAAATCATGATCTGTTTGATGGTTTTTGAATCCTTCTAATAAAGCCTTTGAAGTTTGAAATTGACTGGAGTTGTTGGTGTGTTTTATATATATATATATATATCATAGATTGATGGAATTAGTAATAATGACTTGAGAACACTTCAGCAAGAACTTTCAGTACTATTATATCTATCATTTACTAGGGCATATAAATATGAGGAGATTCCTGAAGACTGGAGACATGCGCTTATTACACCTGTCTTTAAGGGGAAAGGGGAGTAGGACAAATCCAGAGTCATCTAGACTCTTAAGTCTGCTTTCATGTTACGGAAAAATAATGGAGAATGTAATATTGGATAAGTTATTTTCAAAATATGGTTTCAAGTCCCAAACTGGATAGTTTGGGATTTGAAACCATATATCAGCATGCATAGTTTGAAAACAGATCTATTACCACCTGTGACATGATGTTCTATAACGATATAATAACAGCTACGAACAAAAAATTGTGCTGTAACATAATTTATATAGATTTAACTTTAGCATTTGACAAGATCATATGCAAAACACTGATCAATAAATTGGAACAACTAGGTATCAATGTATTCTTGAAAAGATGGATAGCTGCATGGCTTACAAATAGGACATGACAGGTATCGTACAGTAATTAGACAGGTGAAATTCTTGGTTACAGTCAGGGTGTCTCACAGTGATTCATCCTAGGCCCACACTTATTTAGATTGTATCTTTGAGACCTAAGTTTTTCATCTGAGGTATTCTACCAGTCTGTATGCCAATGACCTGAAACTGGTAAACTGATTACAAGTGTTACAGAATAGGCATATCTGCAAAAGAACTTGACTAAATTAACCATTTGGGCACAGGAAAATTATATGCTTGTAAATACATCAAAAACTAAGCATATGAGATTCGGGAGACATAAATTGAAAGGTGAATATTTAATATAGCACACAGTGATTGAAAGGGTCTATATTAAATCAGCAAATGCTTAAAAAAGCAAACGCTGATTTATCGACCCCATGTAAGTGAAAGCTTGCAATCCCAAACACTTAGAACCGTTCCAAAAAAGAAAAACAAAAGAAAAACTTCTAAACATTACATAAACTGAGGGGTTGTGCCCCCCACACCTCCCTACTTAAATATACCAACTCTGAGATTGCACTACAGTGACGAAAATGGCAAAATAATGAAGGCGGCCAAGCAATGTCTTTCCCAGGGAAAGAATTCGTATATATGCCATTTCAGTATTTTGCTGTTTCATGCTTTCAAGTTTGATCAAGATGCATTCGAAAGAATGCATCTTCAATAATAAAATAGGGAACTGATTGAAATCGTAGCCTCATTTAAGGACCTGGGTATATAGGTAGATCCAGCTTTGAGTTTTTCATATAATTCATTTGGTTAATGATAGTTATAGAACTATAGACTGTATAAAAAGATGTATAAAGTCTAGGAAATCAGAAGTGATGAAGTCATTGTTTATTAGTTACATTCGAACCAAACCTGTGTATGGGATAACAATATGAAAATCTTATAAGAAAACAAACATGATTAAACTGGAAAGAGTACAGCAGAAATACACCAAGGGTATCCATGGATGTGAAGATTTAAGTTATTATGAAAGACTAAAATATCTGAACTTGTACAGTGTCTCTTATGGATATCATAATGGATATCTCTTATGGATATCATATCATTATCTTATGGATAACAGGAGATCTTATTCAGGTATATAGGCCATTTAGAGACTACCTCTGGGAATGTTTGGGATAATCAAACAATCAATCATCAGATAATCTATGTAGGAGACTCTATAGGAATGAGATGTGTACTAATTGGTTCTCTGACAGAGTAGCTGATGTATGGAACAGATTACCAAATTACATGAAAGCAAGTACTAGTTTAGATGTTTTAAGAACAGCCTGGATATTTATTATGGAAACAAGTGTTTTGGTATACTGGCAAGCCAGAAAGGCAGTAATGCCCGTGCTTGAAATATTTGTACGTTTGTATGTATGTATGTATGTATTTATTTTTTTTTATTTCTCTTCTTACCATCATATGTTGCAGTATGATATTCAAGATTATATGATAAATTAAACCTATTTTAAAAGAAGAGACAGGGCAGAGACAGAGCAACATTTAAACTGCAATAATTCTTTAGATACTGTTGTATTGTCTGCATTGGCTTCTTGCTTTTGAAGACTCTAGAAAGGAGAAACCTTATTATTATGGCAATGCGATACAAGAGCTACAAATTATTTTTATGCTTTGTCAAATTGTTCTGCGAATATATCTACATCATTTGCAGTTTAATTATTCAAGGCAGAGACTGATAAAAACAAGGAATGCTGTAGCAGTGATAACACTCTTTGTGGTGCATTATTTTATGCTGAATCTGTGACCAGGCAGTATTTTCTATAGAACAAGGAGTAATTGGCTAAGAATACTTCAGGAGGTATAGAGTATGTTACTCTGAAAACCACATGGATACATGCATTAATTCGCTATACTGTGTAATACGCACATAATAAGAATTTATATGCAAGAGCACCAATGCTATTGCACTTATAAAACTGTATCATATGTGCTACTTGCTTGTGTGAAGTACTGCATATTATTGAATGAACTGAATAACAATATGTTCTGGCAACCAAAGGAATTCAGTCCCTTTGATGCTATTGGATAGCTACAGGACAAGAAAATTGTAGATTGGATATTTGAAGGCATAAATATAATTGGCTATAACAAGAAGCAGGATTTATGCTGTATGCAAATCATTAACTTTGTTGCTATTGGATAGTTCTGCCACTAGGATACCAGACATTTGATACCTTGAGATACAATAATGATTGGCTCACAGCAAGACACAGGAGATATGCTGTATGCAAACTAATGAGTTTTCATTGGTTATGACTATGTGTCTGGAACATTGATTGGTTTATTCTGTCTTTAAATTCAGGGTGAGCACAGATAAGACATATGATCTGATGAAGGCTAGTAAGCCGAAAGCGCTTATCAGGGAATTTTACTGTGTTTCTGTTTTTATTGTTTTTACTGAAGATTAACGTTTGTTTTTAACATTTTTACAGATTTTTTCCTACTACATTTGTAACATCACCCATTCTTATCATTTCTTATCTACATTTTAAAATCCTGATTAAGTCAAGCCATCAATAAAACAATCCTGCTCTCATCCCATGACCATTACGAAGTCCATGCCTTATAAAGCCAAATGAAGTAAACAAAATTATCACACTTTTCCACCTGTTTACACATCTCAAGTGAATAACTAGGACAAAACTTGCATATGCCTCAGCTGCTGTCTGTGTACTAAAATCTCAATGTCACTTTACATGTAAACTGTAAAATGATGCTGAATATTCTACTGATATGTTTGACTTCAGCATTTTGTAATTAATGTGTAGTATACTTGACATGGTGATCAGCTGCCAAACTATATACAGCTCAGTGTTATATAATATATCTTGTTAGCTCATTCTAACGGCCTTTGAAAATATATTAAATATGAACCTTTTCTTCCTAGGGCTCTGCTGAAAAAGGGCTTTGCACATTCAGACATTCCTAGCAATTAAAGCCTCAAAAATGTTAGATGACTTGTAAAACAGATGGACACATTAATCAGTACTATTAAGAGAAATGTGAGTGATGATGTAACTTAAATAAATAGCATGCACTATTGTACAGCTAAACCAATAATAGAACATTTTATCAGAAATCCATAGAGTAACACAGGAAAGGAAGGAAACAAGTAGCATGCCACCACTGAAGCACTGGATAGATACAACTATAAAGCAGTTAAGACAGGAAGTATCACTGTTAGAAGAATACAATAAAGGGAACAGGTCGTCAGAAATTATTTTAAGACAGAAACTGTAAAAGCAGCACAAAATATCAAAACATACCAATATTTATCATATACCTTTTCCAATAATAGACTAAAAATATCAACTCAAGCAGAAAATTTTAGAAAATATGCAAATAAATATAAATATAAAAAAGCACAGATTACCAACTACAGCACATATCTTGTGCAGATCACTTCTTCTAAACTAACCATCATCAAAATTCTCCACTAATGTATCACCGACCTTCTCAAGGTGCACATCTACTTCTTATCATAAAAATACATCTATATCTCTGGCCACCACATACCTCCTCCTACATATCTACTGCAGTATATTCCTCACTAACTCATCACTTGCAGAATTTTCTCTCTGTCTTATCTCTTATTCATCTGCATTGCCATTATCTGAGGTGCTCCTTTCCACTGCATAACCATATACCCATTCCTTCTCTTTCCATTCTTTCAGACTTGTAACAGCTTGACCTCAGCACAATGTTATCCTTATCCCCTCACTACTTGAGTGTCTAACTATCTCCAGTACTGCCTTTAAATAAAAAAAAATAATTTAAAGTATGTGTATTATTATACACTGTAACCAACAAAACTTCCTTTGTATTAACTTTGTAAAAAAGATTCATTTTAATGTATGTGTACTAGAGTGCTACCTCCAGAATTGTCTCTGTGTATAATTTTTTAGAAAACATTCACTTGAATGTATATATATATATATATATATATATATATATATATATATATATATATATATATATATATATATATGTATTGCACATTTCCCTATCAGAAGGATGAAAGCTCACAAGAGTGAATGTCAAAAGAACAAACAAGGAACATCAAAAAACAGAAAGATCAAGCAGCAAACACCTTGATTGTGCAGGATCATAGTACAGTGTGGATTGAGGTTTTTCTCCTTTCTCCACTGTAAGTACAATCTCAGAGTTTGTATATATGAATAGCATGGATGTGGGGAGAGCAGCTCCCCATTCCTGGTACAGGGGACTTGACCCCCTGCAAAAATGCAGATGCTGAGGTTTTTTTTTTTTCCAGCCTTCTAGATTCTGATGTTCCTGGTTCAGTCTTTTGATGTTGAGTCTTGTAAGCTTTTGTACTCCTGATAGGAACCCACATTGAACAGTGCAGTTAATACATTGTTGAACTTTTGATATATCTCTGTTATAGTCTTATAAATGCTTTTGCTTTAATAGACATACTGCACTTTGTCATAGTAATGTTGGGCCTGATTCCAAAAGACTCGCTTTCAGTGTAAGTGATCACTTAAACTGAAAGCATGTATTTTGGAATTTGGCCCCCGTTGTAAACCTGTTTATGCATAGGCCTCACACCAAAGTAAGCCACTTACACTGAGAGCAAGTCTTTCAGAATTAAGGCAAACTTATACTGAGAGCAACTCCTTTGTATTCTGGCTCTTTGTTTATGTAACTATGGAGGCCATGAGCTGTCTCCGCAGGTCAACACTGGAAAGAAATTTAATTTTCAGTTGGGCTTTCCCAGGAAACAAACATAAGTAAATAAAATAATAAATAACCTAAACAATTCACTAATGACCCCTTTTCTCATTTTTACACATGGGATCGGGGTGTCACTTCACAGTGACAATCATCTTGAGCCAAGGTTTACACTGCTGGGTGGCTGGCCCTGCCACAGTTTTAATTAACCAAATGTCATTATTTTACAATCAAAAAAGAAGAGATAGGTACATTTTAGAGAAACATTTAGGAATACCTTGTTGAATATAACAAAGATACCAAATGGATAGTAGATTTAAAAAGCAATAAGAAGTCTGAGTACAGAGAATATGTAAATGGAGGAAACAACAGCCAGAAAAATTAAAACAAAATTAAGAAAAGCTCCTAAATAGAAAACAAAGGGACAGCATGTGGTACCTCACTTCTGATTAAAGTGGTTAAACTCTTTACACAAAGATTTAGCCACAAGTAAAAATTACTTATGGGCACATCCTCCATGATTACCAACCTGGTTAATAGAAAAAAAAAACATAATCTTCCTTAAGAGTGAAACTCCAAGCCATCCAAAGAACTGCAGACCAGTAACTTGTTTTCCAGTAGTATATAAATGATATACTAGAGCTGATGCAAAGAGTCTGTAGCCATCTTGAAAAAAATCAATCCTAGCAATAGAACATAAAGTAATAAAAAAAAGTCATATGGAACAAAGAGCCATCTATTGTGTAAAAAAAAAGAACATTAAAAAGAGGTGTGAAAAGAGGAAGAATCTCAGTATAGCATGCAGAGATTAACACTATACCACTATCCTATGAAACGGTGGTACTTCACAACTGAACCTTGATAATCGTATATTATTATTCCAAAGATAAAATATTTAAATGATGATATTCCAGGATGGTTTTTGTCACTGCTGCTGTTTTTTCTTGCCCATAAATGGGCTGCATATTGTGGAAGGTGCATTTCAATGTAGAAACCAGTCTACATTTTGTGTAAATCATCCGGCCCTTGAGTTTACATAGATTAAGTTATAGAAAAGCAAGTGTGAGTTACACTGCTTTGTTTTGGTACTGGTATTGCTGGTCTGATGTTTGTCTTAGCCTTAGGCTGATTATTTAATAGACTACAATATGGCTACAGATTAGCTTCCAGAAATCAACCTTGTTTAAACATATTTCATCTGCTTTTTGTGGCTGATTTAAAATTGCATAATTCATTACATATGGATATGAAAGCACAACTACAAATGATTAAAACTTTCTCAAGTAATAAAATAATGACATTTGGTTAATTAAAACTGTGGCAGGGCCAGCCACCCAGCAGTGTAAACCTTGGCTCAAGATGATTGTCACTGTGAAGTGACACCCCGATCCCACGTGTAAAAATGGGAAAAGGGATTGAGGATGGATGGATTTGGTTAATTAATGTGCAAAAGCAACATTTTAAACATGAATGCAGCAACAACAAAAGAAGAGTATGCTATTAAGTAGGTAATATATAAATATTTGGAAATAAATAAAGGGTTGATAATAAAACATGAAGAAATTAGAATAAAGCATAGAATGGAATACTTCAGATGACTAATGCTAATATTGAATACTGTCTTCACACCTAGGAATAACATCAAAGCAATAAGTAATTTTCCTTAACCTGGCTAGAATGATTGGCCCCAGTGAACATTTAATCATTTGGACAAGAAAACAAAACAAACATAATGCTTCATGCTCTTCAAATGATATAGAATATAATAGTGCATACCAAGATTACATTTCCCCTCAGTCTTAAGAAGTTTTTGGCCTCCTCAAACATGACTACATGTATAGACCTGCAGTTGTGGGACTGCATACATATTTGCTGACCTTATCACATCCAAACAAAGTGAAAGTTCTAAAGCATGAGTAGAAAAAGTCCAAGATTATATATTTGATTAGTTTAGCAGAAGCATTTTGGAATAGTAGGAATGCAAATAAAAACCAGGAGTAGATAGGAATCAGGCAGCAACTGAAAGTGAACAACAACAAAAAAGAATGAATATAAAGAAAATGGAAGAAAACTGGAAAACACATAAAGATTGAGACATGTATAAAAAAACTTCTTGGCCAACCACATGTAGGACAAGATTTGATGCAGGAATAATTAAGGAGAGTTGAATTTAAACCAAAGGATGACAGGCTAATAATTACTGGCCAGTACAGCAGACTATATTCAGATTGGTTTAAAAGTTCTGTAGCAAAAGTGGGAGAAAAAGTCAAATACCTATTCTGTAAAATTGAACTGGAAAGAGTTATAAATCTCATTGATGGCTGCTATACAAACATGACTGGGGGGATGCATACTGAAAGACATAATAACGGGTGGGTTGTTGCACTGGGCTTTGTGCTAACTTTGCAACATAGAAGTAACTGAGAAGCATAGGAGACATTATCAATAATGCTGAAGTTCAGATCATATGTTATCACCCAATATAAACAGCTGAGAAAATAGATGCAAGAAAACTATATATAGTATTCCCAGACAAAAAGATAAAAGTAGAATTAATTGCTCAAATAATTAGATCGAGTATGTCAAAAGTATATCTAGTCTTTTGATTAAGAGATTTAGGGTGGTATTCATAGTCGCTTGTACAAATGGGACAGAGGTACTACTGATGCTTACAAATGAGTGTACGAAAGGAGCAATTCATAGAGACCATTTAAGATATTGTGCAAGGCCTGTAAAATAATAAGATGCAAATGAGAAATGTAAAGCATAGTATGCTAATGAGGCAGTTTTGCAATTCATAGGCCAAAATCCCTCCGGTATGCACATCCATTTTTATATGTGGTGCTTCACCTTTGATATTTGAGTTGCAATCCATGAAGTTGTTTGTCCAAGTATGCACAAACAATTCCCTGGCACACAAAATAATTATTACACCCAACAACCCCTTCATTAGTTTGCACTAATTATATACAAGCACTAAAATGACACATGTGAAGAAATTAGACACTGTTATTTATGCTAGCATGCCAGGATGAGTTTTTGTACATAATTGCAAATTACCCCATGTATTATATGCCAACATGAGTAGCTATGATATTGTAAATAAGTTATTACATGTTGATTTATAATCTCTTTGTACAGAATATTTTAAATACTTGAATAGTGTCCTTTTACATTTCTAACTGTGCATGTTTGTGAAGAGATATTGTAAAGGCAAACTGTCTCAGATTCAGCTGATTAGCAGATGATGTCATCAAAACGTTGATAATTGCTATGTGTTACTGTCAGAAACTGAAAGACAGGAAGGAACACTTAGAAAACAACTGCTGGTTGATTTTCAAAATATGAAATGAAAATTAGAACTGGAATAGTTGACAGTTAGGCTAGTCTATAAAAGAGCCTGCTGAAGACAGATAGTAGTCAGTTGCCAGAAGTCAGTTATGGCACAGGATCTCTATTTAGGAAGCAGAGCACCAATGTATAAGAAAGATATGCCCAGTGCTACACATGGATATAAGGGAACCCATGGTGGAGGGAGCAGTCTAAACTACTCCAACAGAGTATACAAGTAACAGGAAAATACTAGTCCAAGTAGACAGAGAATGCATGTTTGAAATGTAACCAGAGGGACCACATAGCAGTCAAATGTATATTGAGGCAAGGTAAGAAACAAAAGGTGAGGGATCCAGCAAGTGGGGATGATAAACTGCCAGTGGTAAGTTGTTTGGAAACAACACCCTAACGGTTATGCACATCAAATGGGTATGACAACACTGTGTTTCTAAAGGTTAGCCAAACAGTCCACTTATGATGTGCTGATGAGGTCATAAAAAGGCTGAAACATGCAGGCCCACAGCAGCTAGTGGGGTTTGGCACTATTGGCCTAAATTTGTCCATAACAAAAAGTCATGGGCATTCAGAACTGCCATATAGTTGAAACACTTAATGTCTTTAAGGGGTCATTTGCATATATATTCCTTGTGCCTCTAACACAAGATGTTTTAAGGAATCACACAGTGGAAACTTTAGCTTGGCTAGATTTTTCTTTTAGTTTTTAATAATGGGCATCTTCACAAAAAATCCTCCACATTGCTGTAGTCATCCTGACAGTCTGTGGTTTGTATAACCTCATAGGACTGCTCTTCACAGATCACCACTATGAAAATGTGAAGCCCTAGATTATGAATTCTGCCCTTAGAAAAGATTATTGCATACACTAAAATTAATAACACTCAGACTGGGACATATTAAAGTAAATTGACTATGGATATGATATTAGTTTTTTACAAATGTTTGCTGGAAAAGGCTCTTGCCAGTTTATAACTTTTACTAATAATTAACAAAATAATGGCTGACAGGAAACAAATAAGCTGCATTCTGTTATCTGGCCTAAGTAATTTTAATGACAAAATGTAGGAATAATTAGGGACACATATGTAATTTGTATTATTTACTAAAATAGGAACTAAGCTGAGTACAGGTGTAGAAATCATGTCATGTGCCGAAAGTGTAAACATTATACAATTAACTTAAACAAATATTAAGGGTCTTTCTGTTCTTTTATGATATTGGTCTTTCAGTAGTATTTTGTACTACTTCTTTTAATAATTTATACACTAAGAAATAATGAAGCTATGGGGAGTAGCATTATGCAGTGATTTACACTTCATGTGGTTAGGGCTTGATTTCAAAGACTGATAGCAATATGAATAAATAAATAATAAATAAATAATAAAGAATAAAAACAAATGGTGATACAGATTTCAGAGAACACATCAAAGAAAGAATGAGGGACATGCTTCTTCACAGATATATTTAAAGGTGGGGATGGCTCTTTCATAGCCGCACTAAGGAATTTTAAGAGTTCTGCTTGCCTTTCAAAATGCTTGGGTAGAATTTTAATCTGTGTTTTAGGTTTTTGGACTGAATCATATAGGGTTGAGTCCAAGGTATTTGACAACATTTTCTAACTTGTACCTTACAAGTCACAATTCCACCATTTCTTAATTACTAAATTTTCTGCTTTATTTATGTACATTCACTTTCTTACTCATTGTTTTCTCCTTGGGTAAACCTAGTTACTCTGTAAGTTTCAACATATTGCTGTGGAACTGCAAGCTAGATGTCTAGCTCCATTTCCAAATTTGCAAGATTAGCTCTTGAGTAGCACATGTGAATTTCTAACCTTGTACTTTACAAATGTCATTTCTCTGGTGTACTTGTTACTGAAATTTCCACTTTATTTATTTATACATGTATGTCATGTATGTATGTATTTATGTATTTATTTTGTTTGCTTATGTATTTAATTTAAAACTCTTTGTATTATCTTTGTACTAAACCTATTTTAAAATCATCTCCTACTTTTAAGTATTGGTATAGAATGTAATGTGTTATTTTAAGCTCCTCTTGATCTCACTTAGCTGTCTTCTTCTGGTAAAATACAAAGCTGTCTATCTCATGTTTTACAGTCATACTGCCTGGGCTCACCAACACTATTTTTCTGCTTGTTGTTTTAATGTTTACCATATACTTATATTAAAACCATTTTAAATAAGCTCTCTTTTGATAAATACATTAGTGATGTAAAGTCTGCACACTGCTGATCTGAGAAAGCTTTTGCTAGTTAAAAGCAACTAGGTGGATTGTTTTAACAAAACAAATAGTTCTCTCAACACTTATTTTCTATTTGGAGAGTATGAAAACACTGCAGCCACTACAATTGTAATGCATAAATGTGTAAGGTAACAAAGGTATTGATTTTGTGTGTTTACAATATCTGCTACATTCTATAAAAAGGGATATAAAAGGCTAGTGACCTTATCTTTAGTTTTGAAATCTAATGGGGATGAAAAAACTCAACATTGAATAAAACAGTGGTGAATATATTAGACAATCTGAAAAAATGAAGACATTAAGAAGGTTTGTGGTCTGCACTCTTGTGGGAGGAGAGGCTGGATTCTGCCCTTCTGAGCTGGAAATCTCTGGTTACAGGCTTATTGTGCCTGCTTATTTGAATTGTTTCTTTCTGAAATTGGTGCACCGTGTTGCTGTAGCATAGACCAGATTCAGGCCTGCTGAATCTAGCTTTGTTTGTATAACTTGAGCACTGATACAGGCCATCTTTTTTTGGAGAGGGTTCCTCTGCACCCTAGTAGCAGGAGTGTGCAGTTAGAGCTTGTCTGATTGAAGACTGCTAGAACAGGGCTCAGTTTTGAGCTTTTTTCTGGCTAATTGGGTAACTTGTATAAATCAGTTTGTTCATTTTCTATTGTTTTATATATATAAAAAAGGCACTTTATTCATCTTCTTTTACTGTATTTGTGTTTCTTCCTACTTTATTACGAGGGGCATTGACTACAACTCTAATCTGAGATATATAACAATAAGTATCCTTTTCTGTGCATTTAAAGTGTTTTTTATTGTATCTGCTTTATTTTCTGAAAAAAAAAACAAAAAAACTAAAAAAATATATACTTGTTTCCCACCTTACTAAGCTAGTATAGTCCAGTTTTCAGGTTAGTGCTGAATTCAGGGCTGTGTTACAAATCTTTGTGTTTGCCAATACCTTACTTGGATAGAAGGAAGCTTCCCTGTTCACTTGCGAGAGAGGGGAGTTTTGAGCAGCCTATCTGTCCCAGAAGGAGTGGTTTCCAGCCCAGAAATTAGTAGCTTATTGGCCATTTTGGGCTAATTTCTATCACTTTCATTTCCCTGCTATAAAAAAATGCATTTGCCCGGTTTTGCAAGCTGGGCCGCGCCGGTCCAAAGGGCAGTTTCAGGTGTACACTCCAGTCCAACTGGTGAATCTGGGCATTTTGAGGCAATGTTACAACTGCCTCATGTACACAGACACCCGTTTCCTCCTACCACCACCAACCACTAATACATGTGAGAGATGCAATTATTCAGCCAAACTGGAGGCTAAGCTCTCTCACCCCAAGACTGGATCAGACAGTCAAGAGGAGAAGAGAAATACTTGCATCACACCACCAGTCTCACATAGACCCATTAAACCAGCTCCAGCAAAAAACACACGTCAGTACATGAAAACATACTCGGAGGCTCTAAATAAAAATCTGCAAAAGCAACAGAGACTTCCAAAGCAGACATCCAAGCAACCTCCACCCCACAACACAAAGCATGAAACACATACTTCACAAAACCAGTGTGCCATACAATCACAGACCTTAAGGCAAAATAACATACCCAACATACTAGTAATAGATGACTCTATAGTCAAGCACACTGATGTCCCACTCACTAAGATGAAAAAGGAGGTTACTGTTAGATGCCTGTTGGGTGCCAGGATCTGCCACATAACACAAGCACTCAGGTCACTCCAAAACAAGTACAAATATGACTCTGTCATTGTCCATGTTGGTGTGAATGACCTGAGCCATACCTCCCTGGACTACATGAAAAGAGACATGGAAGAGCTCTCTGATCACGTAGCTCAGGCCGGTAGGACCCTGACCCTGAGTAGCATCCTGCCCTCACTAAGAATGATACCACGGTATAAAGAAAAAATTATCAATTTCAACAACTGGCTAAGTTTTTGGTGTCATTCAAAGAGGATCCAGTGTCTGTCCACCTGGGATAACATGCTCAACAAGCCATGCTGCTTTGCTAGAGATGGCTTACACCTGTCACCCTTAAGCTTTCGAATACTGGCCAAGGCCTTTGCCACCCCATAGTGCCTTTTTTAGGCAAGGCTCAAAAGACAAACCCACCACCGTAAATAGCACAAGTAACAAAAAACTGAGAGTAATGCTACTCAATGCCAGAAGTCTAAACCTCAAAATGCATGCACTCGAGGCACTCCTCAGTACTAAGTAAATCGATATATGAGCAGTAACAGAAACCTGGTTTAAGGCTCCTGAGAGCACCCCAGCACTATCGGGCTACAACTCATACCATACATTTTGGCCACAGAACCAGGACCGAAATACAAAAGGTGGGGGCGTATCCATATTCATCAAGGATACCCACACCTCTAGGCTAGTGGCACAGCACGATGCTTCAGAGATCATCCACATGCAACTAACAATGGGCAAAACTGCAATTCAAATTGCAGCTTGCTACAGATCACCCACCATGTCCTAGGACCCCCATTCCACATTTCTGGAAACACTGGGAAACATAAAGGTCCTACCAAACACCCTAATATTGGGTGATTTCAATTACCCAAACATTAACTGGGAGAACTACTCAAGTACTAACTCCCTTGCCCAACATTTCCTAGAATTTATAAACTCAAAAGCCCTGGATCAACTGGTCAACACTCCCACCAGGGGTGACAACATATTGGACCTGGTCATCACCAAAATGGACGACCAGTCTTTCACACTGGAGGTCAATCCCTCCCTAGTTAGATCTGACCATAAACAATTCACTTTGGATATCCACATTCCACCCCCACCCCAGACAAGGAAACCACTGTGAAAAACTTTTCAAAAGCAAACCTCACATTACTTAAGACCGAGGTGGAAAATTTCAAAGCCCCCATGCTAAAGGATAACACTGTTCAAGCTGCAAAATCCTTTACTAATGCATGTAGGTGAAATAATGGACACCTACAAGAATGCATGGATCGTGCTATCCCAAGAAAAACCAAGACTCACTCCTCCAAGAAAAGGAAACCAGTCCGGTGGACCTGTGCCATAAACAAGCTATACAATAGAAGGAGGAAACTAGTACAGAAAAGAGGAAAATCCCAAGAAGGGAAGACATCCCTGATCAGTATCAGCAAGAAACTATGATCCCTCATAAAATCATCCAAGGCGAGCTTTCCAGTGTCAGTGCATTTAGAAATGAAGAATCTATCTCAGAGCAGTCTCTACCAAACAATGTGCAGTTTCATTGTGTTGAGCATTATCTCACAGTTGTTCACCATAGACATTAATTAATTGTCATGAAAACAGATAACTAAACCTCTGGTACTCAGTCTTTGTACTTGCCATTTTAGATTCATAGGTTCATAGTTTCATAGGTAGGTACTAGGCTATCTACCCAAAGGCATTTATAAGCCTAGCCAGAATGTGTTGGCTTTCGCCACCCCCTTAGATTAGTTCCCTGTGCCTCTGTCCAGCAGAGCCACTGAAGTGATCCCCGGGGTAAACTTTCTGTTTCCCATCCACTCATCAAGGTTTCTCTTGGAGTGTTAGCGAGGAGCTCTGCCTAATGTAGACTGGAATCTTGTTCCAAAGCATGGGAAGTCTCTGGGACAGGAATCTATCCCTCCAGCATGTCCTATTTATTGTTGTGGTGAGGTTTAGATCCCTAGAGCATGTGTCTCGAGGGGATAAGGTTTTCTTTAGGTGAAGCATGTCCATCAAATCTGGGTTGGACATGGCCTTGTATGTCAGGCAGAGATCACCTCATAGGGCATCTGTTTGAAGCCAGTGATCCTCTTGGTGAGGTACTTATGTGGTCTTTCCAGCTGTTGCAGGTGTCTTGTAAGGTACATCCCAAATAGGGTGTTGTACTCTATGATGGGTCTGATGAGTGATAAGTAGAGGGGTACAATGACCTCTTTTGATCTGGATGCAGACCCTTTTGTGATTAGGTAGGCCACATAAAAGGATTTTCTAACCACTTTGGCAATGTGATTATCAAAGGAGAGATTACTATCTACTCGGGTCCCCAGATCCTTTATTACATTTTCTGTATTTAGGGGACTACCACCCCTAAATACAGGGAGAAAGTATAACCGGGTCTCAGTGAAAATGACTTAACAGGAAACTCCTGCCAAAATGCACAGGATAAAGCATAATCCTTTGACAATATCCTATAAGATAAACAGACATACATGATGAGAAATAAAAAAAGCATTTTGAGTCGGCTGGACACTCGTCTAATTTCTTATTTCTTATACGTAATTAACATACAAAATGTTCTTCAACTGACTGGCATAAAATTATAAAAAATTAAATATGCATTTATTTAACACCAGCATCTGAGAATAAATTGGAGTAATTGACAAGCTCTACTAGTTTCCTTTCCACAACCCTCACATGCCACATCCCTGCATTCTTACCAAATGCTGTTTATCACCATTCTAAACAGCACCTAGATCATTAATCCAAAAGTCAGGATAATATTCTTTAATGACTAGTTCTGCATAACTCAAATTGTATGCAGTCACAGGACTACATGGCATGTATTTATGTGTGTGTGTGTGTGTGTGTGTGTGTGTGTGTGTGTGTGTGTGTGTGTGTGTGTGTGTGTGTGTATGTGGGGGGGGGGGCTCCAGGCTGAACTATAGAATATCTATACAATAAAGATAAATATTTTTAAAAGAAAATGTATTACAAGATGATTATTATTTGGTTATTTAATGTTCCTTGCTAAGTTTAATGCAGTTACTTAAAATTAGGAGCCTCATATTTCTACAGGATACCACCTATGGCCTTTAGTTATGATATGATATGATATGATATGATATATAGTAATCACTGGAGAATTTAGTCTCTCAGTTGACAACACTTACAATTATCAAGATATGCTGGTTATGGAAAATGCATTCCAGGTCCATTAAGTTGTATTATGATGGGTACATATCAGTTACTTGAATTTTAAGAATTTTAAACCGTAGAAGAACTATAGTAATAATATAATGTAACAGAACCACATACAAGAGAAGTATGAGAAATGAATTTCTTCTTGCCAATAATATATGCTTACCTTCTGGATGAAACGTTTTAAGCTTGAGACTTGTTCATTCCGCACCATGGTTGTTCACTTAAATTTGCATAACAACTTTTTATGCACTTTACTCAAAATCTAATATAATGTAATTCAGGACAACATAGCTAAGTGTAAAAGAATATGAAACATAATATCACGTAATGACATATTTTTCCTGTTTTCAGATAGAGATGCACTTGTGTAATATGTGGGATAATTTTATTCTGTTTTTTTTTTTCTGTGCTTTGGAAAGGAATGGTACAATAAAGTCAAAAGCAGGGCAAATATAGTCAGAATATACACGCTTACCATTTTAAAACAGACTGTGTTAACCTAGTTCACCCAAGGTTCAACAAAACGAAAAATGCAAAGCCACTTCAAATCCTTGAATACATAATGCTAGCTAAGATAATATGTTTTCTTTCATCCGTAATCACAGTGATGACATACAGTTTTGCACTTCAGTGCAGACTTTGTCTATACAAGCTGTCAACAAACTGACTTTTCAGTATGCGTACAGGCAAACACAGTAGCAGCTAAGACAGAAAGTATCTTGGGAAAAATGTTTTACATGCTGCATTACCTACACATGAATATTTACAGTTTGGGTGCTATGTAAGTGTTGCCAAATGGCACAACAGAGAACAAAAACAATTTTATAGTGAAACCAAAGTATGTAGTTATGTTTTGGCTGTTGCCATAGAGACCAAGGATCTGTCTTAATATCTTGCTACTACTTCCTTCAGAGTAGCTTTTTAGTCCACTGACAGATGGGTGACATTGTTTAGCTAACTCATTTCTGCAGTGCAAGGTCATAGCTTTCTTTCTTCACCTGTATTATTCAGATCAGTTTATTTAAACACTGCAATGTTATTAAGGTGATACAGTCACAGAAAGATGTGAGTACTTTTAAAGTATATTTATTTCTCATCTAGTATTCAGTTACCAGTTCAGTTACATGTTACACAATATATCTGTGCTCAAATCTTAGCAGTGTCCCTTATCATTTGGAATATCTTGACCCCTCCCCCACCACACATAGAATGTTCTCAAAATTATTCATGCATAGTGTTTCTTCATAATGACATTTGTAATTCAACTTGCTGAAGTTAATAGACACATACAGGACTATTAAGGTGAAACCCAGTCAGCAAATACAATAAGTAAAAGCCTAAAATGCTAATAGTGTACCTCATTTAAACATGAAGCTGTACTGTAAACTAGATGAGTGGCTTATGTCATGGATTTAATAAAGAAAGATGATGGACAATATTTTCAATATTCACTATTATGATACTCAGTGGTTTATACAAACAGTTTAGATTGCAATAATGCTCACTTTATTGTTCACTGTAATGATCCTATACACAATATCCCAGCCAGCGACAAATACACCTGAAAATAATGAAACATGCCAAATGTACCTACTCTTACTTCAACTAGTGTCTTTTTAGCTATAATTATAAAATGAGTAGGGATAACGGATCAGTCAAATGAATGATTACTTGACCACAAAACATGTTCCCTACAGTGGTAAAAATGATTGTGGGTTATGTTCTGACTGCAGAAAGACTGAAAATAATGTATATTTTGCACCTGCACACATCAAGATGTGTTTAAAGGAGAGAGAGAGAGATAGACAGAGACAGAGAGAGAGAGAGAGTAGCCATAGCAATACTGGACCCAGTCTATACTACTCATACTAACTGCTTGACATATAATCTGTAGTACTACTGCTTCAAGTTACACCTCAGTCAGCATGCTCACATAAACATATAAAGACAACTTCTCTTATCTAACCTTAATGTAACCTGTAAACACACATTCCACAAATCTATCCTCTTACCTAACCCTTATCCTAATTAGTATATATAGTTATTAGGGGGTGTGATAGAGTAGCTCCATTTTGTTTTTTGTGTTTCAAGGATTAGCCTTGGAGCATATGCTGTGCATTTTGCAAGCCCTTCTCTATATATCAAACATGTTCATAAACCCTTTCTTTTAACTGGCAATTTGTTTTTTCCCAAATTGAAGGCTTCTCAAAAACCACACAATGTAAAATAAACTATTTTTTTTTGTCTTACAGTCTGCATAATGTTTAAAATGATATTACGTGGGAGTCCTTAGCTATATTTAAAAAACTCCTATTCTATTGTATATTTGAGAGTGAATCTTTCTCAATTGGTAGTTAAGTTCATTTTATTTTTAAATACAAATTTTTGGGTTTTTTCCACGGACCTTCCCAAACTTATATTGGTGGTTAAATATTCCAATTTTTCTTCAATATATCACATAAAACTTGAGTGCATTGAGAGAAGATTAGAAGGAAGCTAACAATCAAATTTCTCATAAACAACGTTCTGCTATTTGAAACAGTATTAATATCCTTGCTTATTCTTATATCATCTCCTACACTAACTATATATGAACTAGTACCAGGAGTAGGGCAAAAAAATATTAAATCACTACCTTCAACCCTTTGTTTCATCATGTACGTTTTTTTTTTAATTTGATAGCTGTTCAAAGGTTTTAAAGCTATTTTTTTCAAGCTGATTGAATCACTAGCGAACCTCGAGTGACATAACATCCGACCTTTTTGTAACATTTCTGAAGAAAACCCTAATCATTGGCAACCAATAGGTAATACTCCCAAGGAATCATGGGTCTACCTTGTGAAGTATCATATCTGAGATGCCCAGAAATGATTAATTGAGATGCCTTGGCATGGCTGACTTAGTAGGAGGAGTGAGGATCATGACAGGAAAGAAAATTAAATAAAAACAGGCTATACCTGCTAGATTCCTTAGTATTTAAGATGCTTAATGAAATCTGCTGCTCACAGCTTGCAAATGAATTGAACATTATAACTACCTCATATGATTTGCGTGGTTAGGTTGCAGTCTTGTAAAACAGAACTTCCTTTCCTCTTGCAACATTCTCTAGAATTGCTCAAGCAAGTTGGATCACAGTGCCAACCTCAATTAGACAGTTCAAAGCCCTTCATCAATTCAAAATTATCATTAACAAACCTCTACTGTTAAAGTATTAAAGACATTGTTATAATGATCTTATTTAATTACAACATGTTAAGAGAAAGATTCATATGAGGCATATTTGCCACATTCTGTAATGTGCAACTCTACGAATGAATTATACAACTACATATAATATTTCTCATAATATTCTTTGACCAGGTTCTTTACTATGCAAAGTATATGCCGGACCTCACACATCAAGATTACTAATGCTTATAGACTGATTGCATCTTTACAAAATGACATAATGCAACTTTACTAAGAATTAGCTCTTTGCATATACCTTGCTTCTTTATCAATAGGCTGTGTAATGGGAATTTGATGCTGTTTCTGTCTATCCCTATTAGTCTGAGTCATATCTGAAAAGGTTCCTTGAACCAGATTCCATATTCGTTTAACAAAAATAAATGACATGGATGAGAGAATGGATTAGTAACTGACTAAGAAAAAATAGTCGACATATTTTTGCAGTTCATATCATAATATTTATCAGACTACTATGTGCATACTTCATGGTACTGCATTTTCACTATACTGTATCTATTTATATTTTATATTCCAGTATACTAACTATATTGCACAATTTGCATTGCACTTCTTTTAGCACTATATGTAGAGCTTTTCATTCTTGAATTTTATGGAAAATGCAGTTTGTTAAGCTGGACATCACAGTAAAGACAAATAAGATTTAAATAAATTAGAAGTAATCTGAAAATAGTATGGGCTAGCTGCTTCTTTTAATACTTTTGTATTTTTTTTATATTTGTTATCCTACATTTTTTTTTAAATTTCGTATTATCGTATTTTCTTTAAATATCAATTATTTTTTTACACTAGCTAATAATTGAATATTTTATGCTATGTCTGGCTTACACCATCATCATTTAAGAATACTGTTTTAAATCTATCTCTCCAGTGTCATGTCTAGCTGTCAGGGTCTAATTTAATGAATTTCTGGGAATTTAGGAGACTAGTACCACCTGGGAGATCCACTGTATATCAGGAATGCAAGGTGCCAGACAGTAGAACCATATTAATTCATCAGGGGCTCTGTGCAGTTCATCAAACCAGTCAGACCTCAACTCTGAGCTGAGGAACAAAACTGCCCAATTTATCTTACACACACAAACCTACAAGTAAGACTTTACCACTTCTGTCATAACTGTAAACACAGTATTGGCATTCACTTTTGAAGGCAAAATGTTGTCCTGACTTCAGAAAGGAATTCTAATTCAGCACTCCTACACCATTGGTATCAGTGGATCAGCCCACAAAGAGCCTGCACCGAGGACAAACACCCACATCACCCAACAAGAGTTATGGTTGTTGTAGAGTAGTACTGATTATATTGGACTTATGTTTAGTTAGTAGGGAGATGAAAGGGATGATACTAGAGATCCTGAAGTCTGCTACACCAAGGCTGGTTCTGCTTCAGGTTCTGTGGTTGGAAGATTTGCAGTGTATGCTGCATGATATAAGCTGAAGTTAGTTTAGAAGATGGAATCTGGTTCTTCATCTTCATCACTTATTTTAGCACAGAAGTTTGTCTGCTTCCTGCTTATCTGAATTTGAATTTGACTGAAATTCAGACAAACATGGTTAGCTCCCAGTTTCCTGTTTTTTTTTTTTTTTACATCTTTCATTTTGAGTTTGGAGTAATGTTGGTTTTGAGTATGGTCTGGCTTGACAATATATCATTACTGAAACTGGATATGCATTTATCTATATGTGTATAAGCATTTTTTTGTTACAAAGTTTAGCTACTTGAGTGTTTGTCCATATTTTTCAATGTTACTTTTGTTGATACCTTACATATTTTACCTCCTAAAAGAATTCTATCCATTCGTGGTGGAATGACTGTCTTTGACCAATGCACATTACTAAATAAATGATTCTTTTACCAAAACTAGTTAAATCTTTTACCAAAACTAGTTTCTTTAAACTTAAAGAAATGGGTACTCGTTTTATAAGTGCAATAGGGCAACTGGAGCGTACATGCTTCAAATATTACCTCTTGCTAAGAGGTTGAAAGACGGTTGCCCTCAGGGATCTGAACTTGTAATGCCCCAGTTTGTAATGTTGTCCCTTTACTCTTCCTAATGTCTTAATGCTTTTCATATTCCTCAGAATCAGAGATTCAAGGAGTGCAGATAGCCGCTATAAGGATATAAGGGTCAAACTCAGAAATACTTGGAGATGATTTCTGTGTAGGCAATGGCTCTTTATGTTTTGCTTATTTATTTTTTTATTTGTTTATTTTTTGTTAACTTTTATTGCAACATGCCAGCACAAGAAATGCAATAGGTTAGGGATAGGAAGGAATTATTTGATACCTGAAAGAGATAATAACCTTTGATAGAAATACACAGTGACAACATATATAAATAATACAAATGGCAGTGATACTGTCACAGTTATATCTTTGTCGTATCTGTAGGAACACTGATATTAAGAGCCCATATCCAAAATACCATTCTCACAGAATTCTTTATAATGGCTGGCTAAGACTACTAAAAGGGTTAGCTGCACATGAGAGGGCACCCACCCTAGTAGTTAACATAATTACTCGGAAGTGATATTTTTCAGAAGGATCTGCCACTCGTGGTAACTAGAAGAATCTATCATCTTCCTGACTTCGGTGGAAGAGTTAGCTGATCATGAGAAGTCGCTATTCCTAGTAGTTAATGTACTTTCTCTGAAATAGTATTTTCCAGAAGAATCTTCTACTCATGGTAACTAGGAAGCTCTATCTTCTTCCAGCCTTGGGTTATACACCATTTATTCACTGCAAGTGTAGCTCAGAAGAATATGACCTGTGAGACTAGAATGATAGTGGCCTGGTCATGAAAAATGTCTGTGAATAGGTTAAGACCACATTACCATCCCACTTGTATTTACTTCTTGGTCTGTTTATTTATTCTCATTTTACTTTTTGTTCTCTTTATTTATTTATTTAGTTATTCTCATTTTGTAACCAAGAATATTCCAGAAAGTGGAATCAGTTTTTACTGGAAGCCCATATATAGAAAATTTACATACAGTACACACTGGTAACCGAAATGTAATAGTATTCCAGTATAGGAATATTATGTGGAAAAAAATCCCAGAAAATGAATGCAAAGTTTCCCAATATGCTAACGGAATATGCTGAAAATATGAAGCTGTGTGACCGCTACTATAATGACTTGAAAAAACATTAGTTAAAAATCATTTTTCTGTGACAGATTAACCAACAGTATATACATGCATGCATGGGAAGAGGGAGAAATTGCAATAGGTTAAGGATCCACATGCAGAGAAGAGTGGAACGTGATGGGAAGTATGTGAATCTAAATATTATTTGTTTTCATTAAGAGGAAGTATGCAGAGAAAATTACAGAAAGAAAAGGCAGAAAAGAAAGAGGCTGGAACTAGGTACAAATGGGTACATTAAGGTACTTTAGTACTGACAGACACACTAGCTTGTTCTACTTGGGTGGGAAAGAAGTGGCAGATATGATATTACCCTCAGAAGTATATGGTAACAACTTGTAAAGGATTAAAAGATAGTCTTGCTAAAAGAGAATAAACTATGAGGGAGTTGGTGAAACAGGAAGACAAGAGGAATGAAGGGTGTGATAGATGCAAATGGAAACATTACAGGGGTGTGGCATAAAGCAGTAAATGGCTGAGTCCAGCTTAAATGATGGCATAAGTGATTTCTGTGGTAACAAAATGGATTCTGAGCAAATCAGAAATGTTCATAGTATAGATAAGTCATACCAAAATGTCAAATGTAGGTAACAATAGCATGCATTAGGATAGGACAATGTCTAACATGAAACATTATGGAATGTTTTTAAGTGCAGGTACAGCTTTAGTTGAAAAAAGAGACTTGATTTTTGTGATTTCTTAAGTTGATTGATTTACATATTGATTGTGATATCAGAATAGAGATGAATCCTTAGTTTAAGGATGCACTGAGAATACATACATTCTCCCTGGAGATTTTTTGATTTATAGACATTAATAACATCTTGGGGTATTGATTTTGAGCTACAAATGGAAATATACCACTGAAGGATGTTTGAGCTTAGAGCATTTATTTGAGTATAAAGAATACTATGGCCATCTTAACCTGGGTAAAGGTGAGGTGATGTGCAAGTGCAAGCCAACTTACCTTCTTGTGAACTGTATAGTAATGTACCGTATTTTGGCACATTACTGGCACACTTTTGTATTTATTATCTGTTTGCTCTAGTAATCTGCTATTTTATAGGCTAATCAGTACTGGATTGGCATATAGAATGCTGGCTAGTAAAAAGAAGCATACTGTGGTAGTACATGTTTGTTTAGTTGGAAATGATTTCATTCCTTATAGCAGTCTGAACATCTAGTTTACTGTTTCCACAACTTTATTGACTCACTGGTCATGTTTGAAGTTTACATCAGATGCATCATCTAGCAGGTGTTTGGCACATAACTTGATTATTGTATCAAAGGCTGAAAGATCGTAAATGCCATTTACAGTATCTAAATTGTGTACAATTCTGGTAAATAATATAGCTTTTTTATGAATTAGTTTAAAGTCTGTAATAAAAAGACTGAAGCTCAGCATTTGCATTCTTTAGAGAGTTTGATGAAAGCAGAGTGTACTGGCTGAGCTGTGTTGGGTAATAAAACTAGTTTTGATTTAGTAGGGTGCATTGCATGGATAAGTGCTACCTTAATGAGTACTTCTGCAGAGACTGTAGATCCCATATGGTTGGTAGCAGGAAAACCAATTAATCTCTTCTACATTATTACACAAATCAGATTAGCATGCAATTATTGTGGCATGAGAAACGACATCAAATGATTTAGAAGACTCTAGTATGCTACATGCTCTTAGGTGTTTACTAGACTACCTACCACAAGGGCCTTTTTAAGGCTAGCCTTGCATGTCAAATCTCTGACAAGCTCTGGTACCATTGATAAGTGTAAGCTATTGTTTGTGAGATGAAACATTTACAAACAGGGGCCTGGGAAATGAACGATTTACAGGCTTCCTGTATCAATTAGAGACATGGGTGCCAAGCCAGGCATAGATTTCCTGTCCCCCATCCAATTGTCTAAGTTTCACTTTGTCTGTGTCAACCCTTCCTGGAGAACATTTATGTTGGTAAGGAATTCTATGACTGCTCCTAATTTGCAATCACCTGCAAATCTAGTCAGCCTGAGTCCATTGACATTGGCCTTGAATTCAGAGAAGTCAGTGCCAAAAAGGTGCAGTCCCAGGACCAATCCCTGAGGGACTCTGCTTGTGACTGGCCTCTTTCTAGAGATTGACTTCCCAATTCTAACTTAATTATATCCTGTGTATGAGCCCACTAGGTGACATAAAGGTTTATACCAAATCTCTTGAGGTTGTCAACAATGCCTGAGTGGGATATTTTGTCAAATAACTTGATCAGGTTAAGGTAGGCAGTGTGAACACTTTTGCACTCGTCCATTGCTTTGGAGACCGTCTCAAAGAAATCCATCGGGTTGAGTAGGCATGACCTGCCCTTGATGAAACCAAATTGGATTGAGCCCAGTACCTAAAGGTTTTCTATGTCATTATTGATGATTTCCCTTATAATTCTTTCCATGTCTTTGTGTATGAGTCTAGTGAAACGTATGTGTCTGTAGTTTCCAGAGTATGAAGATGGCCCTCCTCTGTGCAGACAGATGACTGTTGCTTTTCTCCATTTGTGAGGCACAAAGCCTATTCGGATGCTACAGTTAAACAGCCATTCCAGAGGGCTTGATAGGTCCTGTTTCATGCTACTAAGAAGGTATCCTGGGATATTATAGGGGCTCATTGATGCAGTGTCCTTGGCCTTAGAGAGAGCATTATGGACATGTTTCTTAGTTATGGGGGGTTATATTTGAAGGCATTTCCTGAGAAAAGGTTGAAGCAGAGAGAGGAGTAAAGCTGGAGCTGAATTTGTCAACCACTAGGTTTGCCATATCTTCTGGATCAATATACGTGGCTCCATTAACAATTAGCTCTTCAGGCAGTTTTGTATTGCCTTTCAGATTGTAGACATAGCTAAAAAAATATCTTGTGATTGTCCTTGGCCTCCAAATTTAACCCACTTTGGTAGACTCAATTTGTCCTCTGAGTTCTTTGATAAGTTTGATGAGAATGCTTTTAAAGTGCTGGGTGCTGCACCTCCTAACCTTTGCCATGATTTTCTTCCTTCTGTTATACAGCCTATTTTTGCTGTGATTCCACCATGGTAGCTTATTTATTTATTTATTTTTTGTTGTCTGTTTGTTTTTTGAGTTTGTTCTGTACTTCTTCCTGGTGGGTACAGCTGCCTCTATAGAGGTATTAAAGATTCAAAGATTCAGATAAACTTTATTATCATTTAGGACCACACAAGTGCAGCCTAAACAAAATTATAAATGCTACCTCACAAGAGAAATGCAGTGCATATAACATAGATACAGCGGTATCAAAGAATAACATAAGAAAGAAAATAACAACACACATGACATGCAAGGGGTAGGTCACATTACATAAACACATTCAATACCCATTATCCAGTGATAAATAATAAATAAATACCCACCACCAAACCCCTACACTGTTAAGATAGAGAATAAATATAGACTAGTGAATAGCAGCTGTTTAGTCACCATATTGCACTTGTTAACCTTAGACGTGACTCAGTGTAGCCATCATATTGCATAATAGTAATGCTGGCAGTAATTGCTCAGAGCAGAAGGATTAAATGAAAAAAAAAAGGCTTCAATGTATCAGGTATTATGGTTGGTGTCCATATTAATAAGTCTCACAGCTGTAGGATACAAACTGTTCCTGAATCTGGTAGTCATACAGCGGAAGCTGCAGTACCTCCTTCCAGACGCAAGTTGTGAGAACCAATTGTGGGCAGGATGGGTCGAATCAGCTAGTATTTTATATGTTCTCTTTCTTGCTCTTGTAAAGAAAAGCTCCTGAATAGAAGAGAGGTTTGCGCCCAAGATTTTCTCAGCCACCTTCACCACCCACTGTAGTTTCTTCTTCTTCTTAACAGCTGTGCAGTTGCTGAACCATGCTATGAAGTTGCTAGTGAGGATGCTCTCGATAGCTCCCCTGTAATAAGTGGTGAGAGCAGACAGGGGGAGCCTGGCCTTTTTGAGCTTCTCAGGAGGTGACGCCTCTGTTGAGCCTTCTAGACTATATGGTTGGTGTTAACAGCCCAGGAGAGGTCATCACAGATGTGAAAGCTGAGAAACTTGGCTGTTTTGACTTTCTGTACTACCTCCCCTTTCATAGTGAGTGGTTAGTGAACTGTTGCCTTTTGCCTTAAGTCCATAATCATTTCTTTGGTCTTATTAACATTCAGGTCCAGATTGTTCCTGTCACACCAGGCAATCAAAGTGTTCACTTCACCCCTGTAGTTATGTTCATTCCCACCACTAATGAGACCCACGACTGTGGTATCATCAACAAATTTTATAATATGGTTTGACTTATGTTTTGCAGTGTGGTCATGGGTGACGATGGTGAAGAGCAAGGGGCTGAGCACACAATCTTTGAGAGGTATTGCTTCCAGTGCATGTCCACTGGGGTCCACCAATCAGAAAGTCAAGGGTCCAGTCACATAGGTGCTTGTTTATCCTGAGTTTCAAGAGCTTATCCAGGAGTTGCATTGGTATTACAGTGTTGAACTCAATTAACATGCGTGCATAGAGTTTCTGTGAACAGTTCCACATAATCAGCAGTGTTCTCAGGGTTAATAAGCTTGACATTTTGCCAGGTTATCACATAATAGTAGGAAGTTAGCCTTAGGCTAGTTCCTGAATATTCCAGGCTTTGCTGGGGTTTCAGGTTTTATTTTTCCTTTAAACGAGACCATTATGTGGTCTTATCTATCTTTACATTATTTTTATTTCACCATTTGTTAAGTAGGGTAATACACTGGTCCAAGGACTCTTTTTAAGTAGCCCCCAGGTCATTTAGGTAAAAAACATCTATACAAAATGATGTCATTATACATACAGCAGATAAGCACTTCTAACAATCACATAAGAGGGTCACTATCAAAGACAGAAAATGGCTATACAGTACAAATGAAGAAAGCTCCAGTAATGGTATACAGTATAACAAGACTAAAGTTATAGCACAGTATATGTGGGTAATGCATAATATAAGGTATAACATCATTACCCTTTGTAGATACTCAATAAATGCTTGCAGTACTGCTTCACTGGCATTTTATGAGAAAAGCCATTCTGCTTGTACAAATAAGACTGTGTGTGGCCTAGTAAGCAGGAAGTTGCTTGACATTACAACCTGCAATTATTTTAGAGATGGCTGAAATTAATACAATAACCTTATAGATGAATAGCTCTATGTCTATACCTTCTTCACGTAGGACAGTTATTGAGTTTTTGCAATATTTGAGGATAAAAGCTTCTTCAACTTATCTGCTAATCAGAATAGATAAAGAATAGGGAATAGTATTCACTACATGATGATCTGAAGATAATTTTTTGTTACCCCATCATCCAGATGTTGGCATTAGTCCTCCATCCCCTCATTTTATTATCTCACACTGAGGTCACATTTTCACCTCAGGAAAAAAATGATCACTGCAAATTCATACTGCCATTTGGGACTAAATATAAAATAGGCATTTTTAGCATGCATACATTGTCACAGAACACAGAGGGCAGAATAAACAAGATGTGCAATTCAGTTTAAATGTCCAAAATGTAAGCCTGCATTCTTAGAAACATCGGAGAGTATCCAGTCACGGACATGTTTTTTTACTAATTACTTTGACAAGTCTGGTTGTTGTATGTCTATGCTGAGTAAATCCAAAGATATTGATAGGGAAATGGGGCTTAATACCAATATATGCTAAAACCTCCTAAAATAATTCTCCACCTTTGAGTTTGATTGCATTCCAGGAAAAAGTACGTTTTGTGGAGAAACTGGAGGTTTTGGGGAATATTATGAATTTTAACTTTATTAAAATTCATCAAAGGCAATGCAGTTCCAGTTTTTAGGTGAGAAAGTATTTGGATAGGGTACATTACATAGTTGGTATTATCTGAGCAAATCAGCTGCCAGGTTATTTTCACTAGCAAAATATAGAATGTCATATCAAAGTAACAAGATTTAGTCAGCAATATGTGACATTAGTAATGCCTTGCACATTATGGTATGTTGGATGTGTATTGTGAGATCTAGCTATGGTCAGTAGTGGTTTAATTGCATGTGCTATTAGTATTCAAATGTATACTTTTTAGTTCACTGGTGAGTTCCAGGATTAGGGTAGCACTTACAATATATGAGGAGAGATGTTGGGGCTGTAATTTCAAATATCTAACTTTAAAGCAGGATCTTGACAAATATTTTGACACGCTTTGTAGAACAGAATGCTTTTAAAATAACGACATGAGAATAGTCAATATTTAATGGATATGAGGATAAGTACTATATTTGAAGAATTAATATTTTAGAGAAAGACCATGACTAACTGCAGAAAATATAATGCTCTGGAGCTTTTTTACTGAAAATGTTTCAGTGGGACTATAAAGTATCCGGACCGGGAAGTGACACAAAGGATGAGAAGTAGTAGATAGGAGTGGTAGGAGTTTCCTACCATATAATGAAAGTGGACAGATTTAAGAAGTTACACAGTACTTGACTAATTAAGCTGAAATTGTAAGTAGAACTAGAGAACATAAATAAGGTAACCAGATTAGTCACAATGGGTGGCTGGGTTGGGAGATACAGTTGAAGCATCATTGAACAATGCCATATATATATATATATATATATATATATATATATATATATATATATATATATATGTATATATATTTGTGAAGCATTTCATAAGCATCATGGCACTTATTATCATCAGTCTGACAGCTGATCGGCCTGCCTCCTCAATAATTTATTTCTATGTATAAGACAAGCATTACAGAATTTGTGAATGGGTCTAGTATCTTTAAGAAAAGGTAAGTATGCAATAACAGGCTTAAAGAATGCATATATTATCAAGTACACCTCTTAAGGATTGTGCATGTCCCCTTGCATTGTGGGATTCTATTTCCCCTACTAATTTATAGGTCATGTGTATCCCTTCTATACCATATACTCTGCAAATTTAAGTTTAAATGGATGGCAATTTGTGACTTATGGTCTACTCTACTCATTAGATTAAACTTCTAGAACACAGAATAACTGCTAATGTGATCAAAAAGATGTTTTACACAAGAATTATAATATTGGGAATACACAGCAAAAGATCCAAATGCATAGAATTTCTATTGGGACCAGTAAAAAATAGGGTGCACACAAAAAAACATTTGACTGTTACAGGACATCATTTAAATTCAGCCATCCATCTACAGCCTTTTTTTTTTTTTTTGCAATGAGCATCATTTAAAGACACCTGAAAAAATCTAACAACTAAAATGAAGAGGAAGGCATTTGTTGAGTCTTTGCACAGGGTTATATTATAACACAAAAATAACAAGAATAATATGGGGAAAATGTTTCATCGAAGACAGGACACTAATATGAACTGGAAAAAAAAACTTAGTACAATACTTCACTAGAGGACTAGACACATATTTCAGTAGGATGCTGAGGCTAGTAAAAGAGATTATCTAGACAAATGGTATGTAAATACCCTAATCGCATTTAGTGGCACATAAATGGCTTCCTGGACAATCTCAGACAGTGAGTTTGGACACAAAATAATAATATAACTGCATGACTTGAGTGGTACATGCACTGTGCTCAGCAATTCTGGAGATATCTGAGGTTGCACATTAACTTATATACCATAGCCATTTCAACATAAAGAGAAATGCCTGGTATGAAGTAAAGTGATATACTACATCTTAACAATACAGTGCTATTTCTAAACTATCTGTTACTAAGTAGAAAAAGTGCTTGCTCTGAATAGCAACTACAAAATCTATCAGGTCCTTCTGAGGTATGACATTAACTAGAATACATTGCTGGGGTTTATTGTGTATCGAGCTCACTACCCAAAAGGGGAAAACTAAAGAAGGGTGGGATTCAAGTAGATACATGTCACCATTAATGAAAAATCCAGTGCTAATGACAAAATAATTCAATGTCACCTCAAAAGGGGACGCATCTTGAAGGAAAAAGAAAGCTATTTGTTTAGGCATAAAAAATTAAATGAACAATGCACCATGCATAGTGCTGAACAGTATCCACTTTTAGGATATAAATCTTTTCACTTCATAATGAGGTCATCATTATAAGATTTCTAATTTTGTAGATGCACGCATAAAACATAATTTTTCCAATTTTGGGGTCTCATGAAATTAATGAACTGTGTTCTTACATCTTTCTTTCTTAACCTTAATTGCATCCAAATAAACAGTAGGAACAGTACTTTGCTGAAGCTATTCTTTTGTCTCACTGATTGGTCTATCAGGCATGGTAAATGACATTTTTACAATGTTTTTGATTACATTCCCCAACAAGCTTGCTGCACTAAGTACACATTGCACATTTTATCTTAGTCTGGTTTCTGTGTTTAGGCATAACGAATGGAAATGAAGAATTTCCCATGGAAAGACTGCAGGGAGAGCTGAACTTGTAGCACACCCCATAGACATCATTAGGAAGTTCTGATCTGCTTTAGATAATTCTTCTTCCCAGTAAGCGGCTACATTCTGTCAGACGGTATCAGGAATGGAGATTAAGTATGTGCCTAAGCAGTCTATATATACATTTCTCACAGCAACCCCAAAATGAACTGACCTGCAGATCTAGTGGAGAGGAACTCATTCTCTCATTAACAGATCCTGTAGCTTACTAGTTCTTTTAATTAGCTTCAGTAATCGGATTTACATTATAGGAATGTAACTAGTATGATATGTGCAGTCCCTCTACCTGTTTAGCCTTGGAAACAATAACAGCTTTTCAAAAGAAAAATTTGATTTGCAGATCATCTTAACCTAGGCTATTCAACTCTACCTTTCTTGAAAACCCAGTCCCTTTACACTTTAGACCTGCACCTTCCTTCTATTTTACTTGTCATAATACACTCACCCAGTATCTTCACACTTTATGTCTGCATAATTTTCCTTCAATCTAATCTCCTGAGACAATCATCTCATACTTTCACTTACACAACCATTTATTTCCTTCTCTTTTATGCTTCAGAAAAAAATAATCTTATTAAGCCTAGTTTAATGGCTTCTTTTGCTTCCTGATTTTCCTCCAGCTACTTATTTTTGATCTATTACTGTTACCAGTCCTATGAGCTCTTTTGCGTATATGTCATCTTGATGTATACAATTTCTGTATATTATCACACAAATATTTTTTATATTCTTTTATTGATCATTTCAAAATAAGCAGTACAGTCTTCACCCAAAAACACCAAAAATATGTCTTTATGCCATCAACCATTGCTGTTCAAAAACACATACAAAAGTATACCTTATGTAATAGTGTTTAAAACAACATTTTTCTTTTTATATACATAATCTAACCTGTATGTTTCAACACTGTAGTATAAAATCACACTTTTCTTTTGCTGCAACCGCCACTATCCTTTTGGAGAGACTGACACACATTTTTAAATACCTATTGAAACATGATGCACAAACTGTAATATTTGCTCTGCTCCTTAGAAACTGACATAATCCAATTAGAAATATTTTCATCTACTGTGCCTGTCCAGTGCTTGCTCCCATTCCTTACTCTGTCTAGTGCTTTCGACCATTCCTTTCTCACTTTTCCCTCCATTTCTTAACCACCACCCCCCCCCCCCCTAATATGTGTCAATATGTTCTGAAATTACTGGCTTTCCCACCTCTTCCCTAATATACTGTTTTCCATTCCTCTATATGACAATTCCATAAATGTTTAACTGTCTGGCACTCCCACAGTAGACGCACATGTCCTGCCCTTTTCTTTTTTCATTGCCAATATTTCTCCTCTCCCATTTTCAAGTGAAGGTGGGTTCTGTACCATGCATGCAACTATCTCATATACTAATCCTCATATACTAATACTAATGTCAGGGGAAAATTAGATAATGTCTACACTTGCCTTCATTTTATAGTATAAAGCAGAGTGACTGTGCAAAGTAGCATACCTTTTCTTAAGGTTCACTGAGTGGTTTCTATTCCTCTTACACTTCACAGTGAGTATCTGCAGATTTCATTTAACCATTGGCTAGCCTTCTCCTTCCCTGTAGTCTTTACCCCTCCCTCCTCCAGCTCTTGTTCTGTATTGGATAGCCTGAGGTAATTTAAACCTAGGGTGCCATTTTGTTTTTTTTTGTTTCAAATCCCACAGCAGCTGTTTGTCTCCCCTGGTGTGTAATCATCCTCCTGTAAGTTTTTGCATTCAAGGTATGTGGTACATTGTGGTTTAATACATAATAATTTAGTACAACAGCTTATACTATCTGTTTCTGTTATTTTTTAACACTGCAGGATGCCTTTAGATAATTCTGCTTAAAGAACTGCTGTCACATATGCACCTAGTTATGTTCTATTTTCCTTGTTTACTGTTATAGAGCCAGAAGGGCTATTTTACATGTTGCTTTTAACTGCTCTGTCTAACTGCATTGACTAGTGTTTAAATATGTTGAAAGTGTATCTTGCTTAATTTAGTAGAGAACTGCTTTATATATTATTTACATTTTCTTTTTTATGTTGTCATAAGAAAAGATTTTATGTTATCAGGTGCTGAAGCAGGAATAACCATTACCTGATGATTTTGTTATTGACTATTGCTAAACCAAGTCCAATCTGACTGGTCACACAGTATGTGCTGCCTTAACCTAATGCTCTCTTACATTTTTCTTCTATTTTTCTTTCAGTAATCCAAACCACCTATCAGGTCAAGCAGGTCCCTACCCCCATATCAAGCAGTGGACATTTCAAACTTCTCTCTTGAGCACTGGGGACCCACAAACACTTGTAGGTGCTTAACTTTCAAGTGTCTAGACAGTTAAATACTTTACCTGCATTAACTTAAATAAATGTTAGTGAGTGTATTAGTACATTCTGCTGTATAGTTCCTTAATCAAACCACTGTAGTGATGAGTACATCACCAGGTAGAAACAGCTGCATAATACTCTCCAGTTAGTGCCCCCCAAACAAAAGTCTATTTTCTTTTGAGAAATACTCAACTCTATAAAATAGCATTTCATTACCTCTCATGTTTCATCTGTAACTAACCCCAGCTCTGTGCCCATAACATAGTCTATAACTTAGTGAAAACATACAGTTTAATATACAGTTAAAAATTCAGTTTAAAAATTTAGTTTAACATATAACCATTTAAGCTAACACTGCATACTTACCAAAGCCAAAAGAAACACTTGGAGTAAGTGTTAGCACCTCTCTGCTCACCCTTGCTGCACTTGGGCTTGCTCTGCTCCTCTCCCTGCCCCCAATTTCCACCCGCCACCACTTCTTCTACCTTTATTCTAACCCCAAATCACCTGACCAGTAGTCCAACCCCTAATTCCCTAACAACTATATCAACTCACTCATCCTACCTCCCCCCATCCTCCAGTCCAATTAAATCCCACACTGATCCCACTCCCAACAACACATTCCCAGACAACACACCTCCAACCTCATACACAACTGACCAGGAATCCTAATTGTACTACTCACTCAAAGTAGTATTATGTTACCCACACTCACATCCATATCACTAGCTCTACTATCGCTAACCTTCCTAACTTCCTTACAAACAGACCTACCACTGCACAACTACTCCTATCACACTACCCACATTAGCCCACCCTCTCAAACCCACTCACACATCTACATCTGCCCCACAATCATAAATCTTACAACTACATATTACTCACTAACAAAACTGACACCATCTCACCACACTAAGAAAAACACACATAGACCAAGCTCGCAAACAATTAATATTAAAAAGCACATACTGACACTCCTACAAACTCTGTTAACCTCTGGTGACATTCACCCAAATCCAGGTCCCCTCTCAGCCGGACAAACATCTGACCTGCTGATCCTAAATCTCAACATAAGAAGTATTACCAACAAGCTAACAGACCTACATGCATTCATAGCCCACTACAACCCTGATGTACTCACCATTACAGAGACCTGGCTTAAACCCAGTATCCAAGATGAAGACATTCTCCCCAGGGTATAATACACTTAGATCTGATAGAACAAACAGGAAGGGAGGAGGAGTAGCCATTCTCTTTAAAAACACCCTTAACCTCCAGCACACCACACCAACCACTTTTCAAAATGCTGAAGTCCTGTTTTCTGTCCTATCCATAAGAAACACCAAGAACAGCAATATAATATGCTGCTACATACCTCCAGGCAACAACTCACTCATAATAGAAGACATCCGGCACTGGATAAAGGACAATCTACCTCAGGAAACAATCCTACTAGGAGACCTTAACACCGACTGGGCAGCCTGTAACTCCAGCTGCCCCTCTACACATATCAATCCATATGGGTTCTCTCAACTAACTGAAGAACCAACTAGAATAGATAAGAAAACAAAGAAAGAATCCATACTGGACTGGACAATAACCAACTATCCCAAACAAAACTATACAGTAGGCCGTCTCCCAGATGACCTAAGTGATCATCTCCCACCTTCCTACTCCACAAACACTCCAATCACCCCAAACCAGTAGTCTACAAACTTGTACAAGATAACCATAACCTTACCCCACAATACCTAAATACTGTCCATAGCCACTGCAACTGGGAACCACTAAGGACACTTGGATTAGACCAGGCAATAGACTACTTCAATACTACCTTCTCTAACATCCTTAACAGTCTAGCTCCCAGCAGAAAGATCAGAGATAAAGCCAACTATGCACCCTGGCTAAGTAGGGACACCAGAGCCTTACTAAAAGCCAGAGATAAAGCCTGGAAAATCTGGAAAACTAACAAAACCCCTAGCTCCAGGCAATACTATCAACAGTTTAGAAACAAGGCCAAAGCTGAATCCACAATAAACAAATAAAATTATTTTCTTAGTGCCCAAACGAAATATTCAAATAATCCACAAAAATTCTGGCATACCATTAACTCCCTATTAAAGCCAGGCAAAACCACTACTCCAGCACCCAGCTCTACTAACAATACCCTAGACATAGCTTCTCAATTTAATAACCATTTTACTAAATCCATCTTAGCCCTGTCCAGGCAAATAACCAAAAACAGTCTACCTCAATCACAACCCAACCTATCTCACTTCACCCCCTCTTTCAGTCTATCACCAGTGCCCACCTCAACTATCAAAAAACTCCTCCTAAAACTAAAGCCAACCACATTGGCACCTGATAACATACCTGCTGCATACCTAAAAATGGCTAGTAACTCCCTATCATATCCTGTCTCAATCCTAATCAACCTCTCCATAATAGAATCCTACATACCCAAACTCTGGAAAGTATCTCACATCATTCCTCTCCATAAAGGAGGTAACTCCTACGAAGTCTCCAACTACTGACCTATTGCCATCCTTTGCCCCATCCAAAATTCTTGAGAAATGCATCCACTTGCAAGTGATGACATTTCTTAGCATACACAATCTACTATCTACCACACAACACGGTTTCCATCCACATCACAGCACTACCACAGCCCTTCTATCCTTCACTAATCATATAAACCTTCACAGGAATGATAACAAACATGTATCAGTCATTTTCTTAGACCTCTCAAAAGCATTTGATATGGTCTCCCACTTCATTCTACTAGACTCACTAACATCATTATCCTTCACCTCCTCTACTATAACCTGATTCAGAAGCTACTTGTCTGACAGGCAACAATCAGTCCAGTGGAAAGGAACTCTGTCTACACAACTTCCAACCACCATAGGAGTCCCACAGGGCTCTATACTGGGCCCACCATTGTTCTCTATTTTCACAAATAACCTCAATAGCTCTACACAACATGCCACACTCATACAATATGCAGATGATTCAACCCTGATCTGCTCCGCCTCCTCTCCCACCACCCTACAGACACTCCCTCAAGATACCTTTACCTCAGTAGAAAAATGGGTATCAGGTATCCAACTAATTCTAAATCCCAAAAAAGACAAAACTGCTACTATTTACCCCTAACAGATAAAAATCCCCCTTTTCCTTTACCATAACATCTAAGGACGGCACCACAATCTCCCCTTCTAACCACACCAAATGTCTGGGCATTGAACTAGACAATAATCTCCACTTTGATGTTCACATCTCATATACCATAAAACTAGTACACAAAAAGCTAGGCTCCCTATACAGGCATCAGTCTTTTCTCTCACAAAATGCAAACGTCATTCTTGCACAAAGCCACCTTCTCTCAACTCTATTATACGCAGCACCAATCTTTACCCAAATCAGAGAATCATGCTACAATAAAATAGCCAAGTTTGCTACTAACTCAACCTATAGAACCCATCACTGTACTGCACTAAAAGAACTAAAATGGATTGAGCTACCACAGCTACTTAATTATCACCAGCTGGGCACAGCCTACAATATTCTCAAATATCCTGAAAAAAACCCTCATTATCCAACCTACTTACTGTCAATACTGCAAACCGGTAGCTATGATCTAGTGAAAAATCTCTCCTCTCCATCACGAAGGCTAACAATAATGCAGGGAAAGTGCTCTACTCCCACACCATTGCAAGAAATTGGAACTCTCTTCCCCTATCTGTGTCCACTGCCCCCTCCACATCCATATTCAAAAACTCCCTCAAATCATATCTTCTTAGTACCTGGTTATGCCCTTGTATCACATAACCCTACCCACACTGCTATTAACTTCCCAAACTCCTCTCTGATCACATGCTGGATCTCTAATCCCCTGTAGGCTTAGTCATCTGAAAGGGTACGTTTAACTGTAGAATCTTACTTGATATATTTTCTTCTCTTACCAATGTATTACTGACATTGTCTTTTTACCTATGTTCTATATCTTTATTTACCTGGAGTGTTTTATTAATTTCTTGTTATATTAGTTTGCTCAGCATACATGATGAAACCTGTTTTGTGTTTTATGCTGGATGTACTGTAACTGACATTGTCTTTTTACCTATGTTCTATATCTCCTTTTACCTGGAGTGTTTTATTAATTTCTTGTTATATTACTATGCTCAACATACAAGATGTAACCTGTTTTGTGTATTATGCTGGATGTACTCTATTTGTATAACTTGATGCCGGAGCTTTTCTTCCCAGGCCTCCACTGAAAATGGACCTGGTCCAGTCGGAATTTCCCGGTTAACAAATGTAAAATAAATAAATAAATAATCACACATATGGCTTTTAATTTATAGCACCTTCTCCATGCCTCATTCCATTCCTCTTTAAATATAATTATATATTCCTAATGTCACCACTTCTTCCTAAATGTATCCATCACCTGGCTATATTTACTCTCAACAAACATTGAAAATATCTTTCCGCACTTGTATTCTAGTTTCAGATTCCTTCCTTCATAAAAACTATCTATCACTTCTTCCTGAATTGATCACACTATACCAACCCTTATTAGCCAGGCCTTAACAACCAATTTTAGTTATAATCCTTACTCTGACTTCAGGCAGAATCTTTCCATCTCTTCCTCACAACTTTTAAAAATCTCCACCACTATTCCTCCTCCTGTACTGTGTATGCCAAGTCATCTACCTTATTCAACTTCCTTTTCCTCCACCTCCTCCAATTCCGAGTTTCCTCTTTTTATTTTAAAATTAGTAATACTTCATAAACTTACTAAGCTGAACTCCCTAGCTGTCTCATCTCTGCATCCATCTATCATCCACAACTCCAGGATCTTTATCCTAAAGTTCTTCCTCTCCTTCTCCTTTACTTCATCATCTTCCTGGCCTTCCAGAGTTGCTAAAACAAATGCTAATATCACTGTCTGCAAATCTATCAGGGAGACAGGCTTCCCCAATCATCTTCATCTTATCCCCAGTCTTATTATTTGTTTCACTGTTCTACAAACTTATTATTCCAAATATACCTTTCACAACTATCAATCTGTTATCATTGCATTTTATTATTACTTCGTCTTAATATCCCAGGCTTAGACATTTTCTTGGGAAATGAATCTGACAGCCTGACATTATAAATTAACTGCAGTAATCTTCCTGACTTTATTTACTTTAAATCATCTTAGGAATAAACTGCCATGTATTGTATTTACATTATATTCACTCCAGAATAAACTTTTGTGGATTTTATTTACATTATATTATGTTCAGAATAAGCTGCTATGGTGCTGTCTTCCATATATATATATTTTTAAGTATCAGTTTTGGATGGGGAACTGTTCATACTTACACATGCATTATCTATTTATTTGTCTGTTTGCCTTTTGTTAAGTTGGTTCCTTGGGGCACATTTCTATGAATGTATTTAATATGCCACTCTTCGAGCAAGTACATGAGTAAGAGGCATTCTTAAAAGTATAGACTTCACATGCTGACATGATGCTGACATTCTGTACTAGCATTTTTTTTACTGCCATTAGTGACTGCATACTGGGTCCCTGGAAACTATTATACTGCATTTAATGTTGTTTTAGTGCATGGTAACAATAGCATTACTATTTTGTTAAAACTGAAAAAAGTGTTATTTTTAGGTTGCCAGTTTGTATATTTCAATATTTCTCTTCCTTTTGCCAGTATTGCTTCAGGGAGCTGCTATGCATACATTGGCAGACCATCCATAGAAACCACTACTTGTTTTTGGAACTTTATCTTGATAGAGGTCACAATGAAGGTAAACATGGAAAAATTGTAAACAAAAATAACTCATCAGGCTCATGTAGCTTAGGGTTCAAGGCCTCAGGATCCAATAGCTGCAGTAAATAAAGACATGTGTAGAGTCTGTTTCAAAATCTCTTTAAGTTACATTACAAAATATGAGCCCATTGTATTATTTTTGGATTATTGTTGTTTAGTAGACTGCATGGATTAAGCTCATCATTTGGGTATGGAAAAATCGTGTTGCAATAGCAAGTTAATGAAATCTTGCAGCAAACACTTTTCTACTATTCAAATTTATTGCACAGTTTAAGGACTCAGTATCTAAATGCTTTTCTGTGGAGCAGTGATACACAGCCAGTAAGATCAAATTTAGCTCATGATAGACAGCCTAACTGAATCAGACTGCTGCAGACTTACTAAACCCAGACTTTGGAGGTAAACATGAAATGGTACTAATATACTTGAATGTATATTATATATGCATTATATGTATATCATGTCTATTAAATGCTGGTGTAATCAGCCTGCTGTAATACATTTCTTACCTGATAGTACTACAGAATAAAATTTCTCTCTTACTATTAACTGCACAAAACCTTTTTTTCTGTTAAAGAGTTTTTACTGTGTGTTTCTGGACTGTGCTTATCTCTGAGCTCTGCTCAATCTGCTCCATTCACCATTTCTTCTCTCGGGCTCACTCCATTCATCTACCCTACCCCCATTCCCACCCACCCCTGCTTTACCTAGAATAATAACCACAATTACTCCACTCCTAAAGCCTGTTGTTCAACTACAAACACTCCTGTCTCCATACATCCAATCAACACCACAACCCCACCCATTGCACTAGCTTCAACTTAAAGCTTCACAATTTGCACTCCACCACGCACTCCACTACCCCTACCTTCTAGAACTCAAACTACACCATGTCAATAAAATTGTGCTACTGTCTCCCTAACCTGCTTCTAACATTATATATCAGTCTCCTAATCTGCATCACCTACCCAAACCATTCACCAAACCCTGCAACAATTACACACTCTACTCTTCCTCTAAATCATGACAACCCCACAAAACGCTTTAGTAACATATCAGCCAGCATAATTCAATATCACTTTATGTATCTCTCCAAACTAAAAATCCTTCCAGACATAATCAGTAGTAAACCTGCCTTCTACATAATAGTCCATAGCAATAAATATTCCCAATACCTCAAACATTACCTCTCCAAACAACACACTCTATCTCTGTGTGGGAAAATCCACCCCAACTCAGGGCCCCCAACTACAACTTCCTCTGCTAAAAAACTAAACATTAAAAATATTCTTCTAGCTACCTTAAACACATGTAGTATCTGTAACAGATCCACAGAATTTCATGCTCGGTTAAGTCAATGCACCCCAGATGTCCTAATAATCAGTGAAACTTGGCTGAAACCCCATATGCATGATACTGAAATAACACATTCAGGCTATAATATACTCAGAAAAGACAGAACCAACAAAAATAGTGGCATAGTAGCCTTAATCTATCCCAACACCATCACAATCTCACCGTTCCCTAAAAAAATTCAACTTTTAACAATGCTGAAATTCTAATCAGAACTCTACAAATTAACAAAATAAAACAACTATGCATTGTTGGTCTATATATAACTCCTGGGCAAAACAACAAAATTATGGAAGATATCCTGTCTTGGATATCTGAAAACATCAGTGACAAGACTATAATTATGGGAAATATCAACATTAACTGTCAGGATCTGATGACTGACTTCCCTACTAATAGCATAAACCTCTATGATTATACCCAGCTCATTACTAGTGTCACCCATATGCATAACAGCAAAACCCTAATTTTAACTCACGACTGAATACTTCTTTCTAATCTAAACAAATCATATATAAATCCACACCACAAACTACAAGAATCCACACATACAAAACTACCAGAAATTGTTGAAACTTTGGCCAGCAAAAGTTTAACAAAATCCTAAAACACACTAACTGGAACCCACTTAAAACACTGCCGCTAGAAGATGCTCTTGAATACTTCAGCAATGTATTTGTAAACACCATCAACAGTCTAGCCTCCCTCCACACTAAAAGAATAAAAACTACCCATGCTCCCTGTCTAACAAATAATAGCAAACAGCTTCTACAAGATAGAGATAAAGCATAGAATGAATGGCACAATAAAAATCTGATGCCAACCTAATGAAATATAAACAGCTATGAAATAAAGCAAAAAACTAATGAACTTAGATAAAAACATACTTTTCCAATCAATTGGCAAACCACAAAAACAACCCAAAACAATTTTGGAAACACATCTCAAACCTACTTACCCCAGGCTCTAAACAAACTCCATCATCATACCCTGACAAAACCCCCTCAGAGATAGCCAACCTGTTTAACTCTCACTTTATAAATACCATCAGTAAACTGTTAATAAATCCCAACTCCACAACTACCTCAAGCTCTATCTCTGATCTCCCTCTAGCCTTATCTCAAGACTCCAGCACAAACAAAAAACCCTTTACATTCCCAACAAACCAGTACTACATGTTCTATCCTGTTTTCTCTTAAACCTGTCCCTACCTCTGTCATTCAAAAACTACTTCAAAAACTAAAACCATGCTCCCTCTCCTCTGACAAGTTCCCTACTGAATACTTAAAACTTGCTGCAGAAGCCATAGCATATCCTGTCAGTATCCTTATAAATCACTCTATAACAGAGTTTATTTTCCCTAACCGCTGAAAAAAGTCTATCATCACCCCTTTACATAAAGGAGGCAATTCCATTGAACTATCCAATTATTGTCCAATCTCCATTCTCTCTCCTCTTTCCAAACTCCTGGAAAAATGCATACATAAGCAACAGTTGTACCACCTCATCCAAAACAGAATAATTACTCCTATCCAACATGGTTTTTGCCCATCAAACACCAATACAACTGCCCTAATCTCCTTCATGGACATTATGTCCAAATCCAATGAGTCTGGTAATATCACTTCTGCCTTACTACTAGACCTATTGAAGGCACTTGACACAGTGTCCCAAAACAAACTTCTTCATCAGCTATGCATTGTATGGTGCACCCCACCATCCCTCCAATGGTTTGCAAGTTACCTAGCGAAAGGTCAACAGTGGGTCAAGTGGCAAAATAAATTATCCCAATATCAAACCAACATAACTGGAGTACCACAAGGGTCCATACTTGGACCCTTACTCTTCAATGTTTTCACTAACAACATTCATAACTCAACACCCCTTAGCTCCATTATCCAATATGCAGATGACACTACCATACTTTCCTCCTCCAGTAACATAGAGCTCCAACAACTCACCGAACCACCTTCACCTCAATAGAGACACCACTGAGAGAAGCCCAGCTACTTTTAAATCCTAAATAAACAAAACGCCTGCTTTTCTCAACAAAACCAATCTCATCTGACTTTAAAATATTCTCACAGAATAACACAAAAATTTAAAAAGTTCCCACAGCTAAGCTTCTAGGTGTAACCATAGACAATAGACTAATTTTTGAACACTACATCTGCAATAGCATTAAAAAAACACACATCAAACTAGGAACACTCTACAGACAAAAATGTTTCTTGTATAGCTCCACCAGAAAAACCTTCGCCAGCACTTATTTGCTTCTCTCATTCTTATATGCAGCCCCCATTATACACCAATATACAATCTTCTCTTAAAAACAAGCTCCAATCCTGCTACCATAAAACTGCTAAATTTGCCATGTTACCCCTAACATTCCCACCACTGTCTAGTTCTGAAAGAAATAAATTGGCTCGAACTCACACAACACCTAAGACTAGTACAGCTGTCTTCTGCACATAAAATGATATATACACCTGATAGATGTCCAGCCCTCAAATCTGTCCTAAAACCCTACATACCTACAAGAGCCCTCTGCTCTGAAAAACAAACAACTGCTAACCATCTACATTCCAAACAAAAGAGCTGGACAGTGCCTATACTCTCATGCCACCGCCAAGCTCTGGTACTCTCTGCCAACAGACATTACTACCAGTGAGACTTTTAACAACTTCAAACACACCCTAAAATACATTTTCTATGTCACCAGACCTGCCCCTGCTCTTTCCCTAACAGGTGACCTCCATTCACTCTCTAGTGGCTTTCATTTCTATCCCTAAAAAAGGAATTTAATCTACTAACCACTAGCATATTGGACTAACAGACTGCCCATCATACCTCTCAACCTCTTAGTGCAAAAAATCTGGACATAGCATGACAGAATGCTGGTGCAAAGGCCCAAAAAAGCATATATTTTAAATATTGCTCTTATAAACTTAGAAAGTTGCTAGAATAATGGGTTTGTGTAAGCATGCATTTTTCTGAAGGATATGAAGTCTGAAATACAAATTTATATCATCATTTAGTGACTTCTTTCTACAGATCATCCCAGTGATTTGCCAGAAAATCTCAAATTATCTGAGGAGCAGATCAAAAATATGAGGCAAAAATCTGGACATTCTGTGAAAATCTGTACAGTTGAGAGGTATGCTGTCCACATTTCTATACCCTTAACTTTCCCATCCTACTAAGCATCTAATTACATCTAATGTTCTGATTCTCACTCTTTACCTTACTCCTATGTGATGTATATATAAAAAAGAGTTTACAATGTACCACTTTACTTTAATTTAGTAGATGTTTTATTATTGTACCTACCTCTCTGTACTTATTTTATATTTATTGTTGTATCTACCTATCTGTACTTATTTAGTATTCAGTTATAATTAATGTGGGCTTTAATACCTATTTTTTATCTTGTTCATGTAAATTCTCATAACTTTCATGTATCATTTGTAGCTTTTCTCCCTAGGCCTCTGTTAAAAATGGGTTCCTAACCCAGTCGGACTTTCCCAGTAAACAAATGTTAAATGAATAACTAATGTAATTAATTTAAATTCAGTTTTCATAAGATAAAATCTGGTAATTATTCCTGTGATTTTTAACTGTAATTTCAACTGGCTACAATGACTTCATTATAATGATTTTAGTGCTTCTGTTTATATGCACAATGAAAATGGATTCCCTCTTCAGAACACAGAATAAAGTAAGATGATGGCATCATATACAGAAGAAGAAGTGTGGGTTGTGTTGAATGAGTTCTCTGTCCTAAAATGACACATTTCAAGAAAAGCAGATGGTTTCCCAGTGTTCAGTCTAAATTTGTGATCTACTGGCATTTATCCACAAGTGGAAAATCAGGGTTCTTGTTAATTTTATTTCCATCACTTCGTCACCTACTTTAGGTTTGATTCAACATATCTGATTTAAGAGTATGTTTGAATCCATGCAAAATAGTTTTACTGTTGTGGTATGCAGCACTTATGTGATGAAGATAAGGCTCGCTCTCAGTGTAAGAGGCTTATTTCAAGTAAGTCTTCCCTGCTTCCAAAAAGCTTGCTGTTGGTGTAAGTGTCCTACTTTGGTATAAGGCCTACCTTTAATCAGACTCACACCAGAGGACCAGATTCCAAAAGATTTGCTCTTGGAGTAAGTCACATACTCTGAGAACAAGTCTCACAGTAAATTACTTACACTGAGAGTGAATGTTCTGGAATCTGGCCCAAGAACAGAACGGCCACTTCCAAATAACAGTGAAAACTGATTTCACTTTGAATCTTTACACTCTCCATGTCAATACAGCGAAGGGCGAAGCATTATTATAGTTAAAGGAGCAGCTAGAAAATGTCAACATTAGGTAAATGATTCTTGCAAGTAGTATTCAGGCACAACTTAGTTTAGAATCCACTGAAGAGCCTTCAGTAGGATGTGTAGTACTGCCTGAGCTACACAATTCCCTATCTTCTTTGCTTTCTCCTGCTTTCTCCTGCTTTAGCATCTCCAGTTGTAAGTTCATTCTTTTCATGTCCTGTAAACTTTCCACATTATTTATATGAACATTAATTTACTGCTGTATTTATTTATTTTTTCAATAAGTTGATTACTTTGATAATCTATAAAAAATTAAATCAGTTTATTGTATGCTCAAATATAATTGATGCACATGTAATGCACCACTGAAACTGTTAAACTCACAGGGAAATTAAGGTATGGAAAAATAAAATGAAGAAAATGTTATTCTAAAATAGGAGTATTATTTCATTAATATAACAGGATATCATTGAGTAAAAACAATAACTTAAAAATGAAAACAATTTTCTGGAAAATAGTTTTCAAATGTAAACAATCAGCCAATCAATGACATGAATGAATATTATAATTAATTTTGTCTGACTTTGACTTTTGTAAATAAATGTCATATGCATCCATTCATTGCACCCCCTTCCAAAAAAATGGGCCTTTTCACAGCAGGGTTTTCCTGGAAAACCAAACATGAGCAGCCTATTCCAAATGATGACACCAGACCAGCCACAGGTAAACCAAGCTTTACCCACACCCATCCCTGGGTTATTGCTAAAATATATTAGTTTAAGTATATGTAGTATGCTAATTCAAGTGTATGGACTTACTTAAGAAAAAGTTTACTTTAGTAATATTGATGGTACAGAAACATCACACTGTTTATGCAAGTCTAAAAATATTTGCTTACTATTCACAGTATATATAAAGTATTCACATGGCTGAGAAATTGAAATTAAAATTAATCATACCTGCCGTCAATAAATTTACTGTGCAACAAGAAAATTCCTTTTCTATTTTTGACAGCTTATCTATCTGCTGTAAGGATTTTTCAAAAAATCAAGTCTAAGAAGACATTAAGATATGAGCAGATGAGTGTGAGGTTTAGGATGCATTGGCTTATGCACAATATAATTGGTTAATATTTTATCCCCGATACATGAAATGAGTTTACAGTCCCATGCATGTTTTTTTATATTAGCTACTTCTACTTTATAACAATGATAAAATGGCATATGAATAACTGGGTATGCTGTTCTGTAAAATACAGGCATGAGCATCTGAAGCAAATTCCCCATACCTAACAGAATGGCTAATTTGTATCCTGCTGCAGCAGCAATTTTTGCGGATCATATGATGTGTAAGCATTGTGTGAAAGGATAGGATGTAGGCGACCAAGTATGCCAAAGAGGGCATTGTTTTCTAATTATCCATAGGAGTTGAGCTCACCTGAGTATAATGCTGGCACCTGTTAACTAATGAGAAGGAGATTCAGAGCAAAAGAGTCATTTCTGACAACCCCCAAAATGGGAAGGAGATTCAGAGTGAAAGGATCATTTCTGAAAACCCCCAGAATATGGGTAACTATCCCTAAGTCTTGCTTCACTGCCCAATATCCTAGGATGCTCAGAATAAGGTGGACTAAAAAGATCAATAGGGTCAGAGGAATGATTGTCATGGGGAGATTAGGATGCTTAAATGAAGATAAAAAATTTGCAAGTCTGTCAGGTACTCTGTAAACACTGTGATTAATTATGAACTGCTTGTAGTATAGTTTGGCAGCACATATTTGAACCCAGTTATGGGTGATATTTTATGGACTTAAAACCTCATTTCATTATGCAGAAATGTCTGGAGAAAAGCAGTAGTCAGTCATTGAAGTCTCATTGTGTATTTTTCAAAATTTCCAAATAATGCACATCTATACCCATATATAGATAGATATATATATAAATATAGATATATGTATATAGATGTAAATATTCTGAACTATAGATATACATAGATAGTTATAGATATATATGCATATATCTATATCTTTCTATCTATATATTTAAGTTGATCTTACACATTAGATTTTCTGACATATCCCAGACACAAAATCATCAATCTTAAAAAAATTAACAGTAAAATGTACATTCTATAGAACATAATACCAGAACATTTAAACTAAAAAGCACTCTTTACTACAGGATGGGATGCTCTCTTCAAAGAAGCTGTACCACCACCCTACCCCCACTACGTATATATAACAAATCTAAGATCAAGCAATAGTCGGGAAAATATATACTCCTTTCCCCATTATATCAGCAATCCCCCCAAGTGCACCAATCAGCTGTTTTGTCAAACATCTGCGAGCAGCAAAGCAGCAGTTGGCCACATGCCAGCTTAATAAATATGAGGGAACCCTTATATTTTACACACACACACACACACACACACACACACACACACACACACACACGAAACACACAAAAACACTTGCAGACACATGTATACATGCAGACACACTTTCACCTCAGTTCTCAAGATAGTGTTATGCAAAGAGAAAGCTTAAGTGGCAGTAAGATCAAATACAGTAGTGGCAATCTGGGAAATAAGTCCAAATTAATCATAAATTATCTGAAACAGAAGTTAGAATACAGTTTGCACTTTCTGTTTAATCTCACTACTTTTAGACTTTTAACCTTTATTGCCATTTTTAATGGTTTTGCAAAGAATATAGAAATGGAAAACGAGTGTTTTGTGTATTTTATGTAGAATAGTTCTAGGGGCAGCCGCGGTGGTGCAGTGGTTAGCATTGTCGCCTCACAGCAAGAGGTTCTCCAGTTCAATTCTCAGCTGGGGTGCCTTCTGTGTGGAGTCTGCATGTCCTCCCTGTGGCCGCGTGGGTTTCCTCCCATATCCCAAAAACATGCTGTAGGTGGATTGGACACTCTAAATTGGCCCTAGGCATGAGTGTGTGCATGTGTGTGCCTTCTGTGGAAGGATGGGTGCTGGGCTGGCAACTCAACACCATAAAACTCCACTGCCAATCATGAGCAGACAGGTGATCCGCTGTGGTGGCCCTTAACCAGGAAAAAGCTGAAAGAAGAAGAAGATGTAGAATAGTTCTAGGGCAAAACTAAAGTATATGCTTTTGAATGAAACTTTTTAACTGAAGGTGGATACAAGCTACTAAAACTGTATTTACTGTATGAGATGATTATGAGTGCATAGAAAATTATTTGCTTAAGAAATGTTTCTTTAAATCCCGGATGATGACATCCACTTTATGATTAGGAAGTCAATTACATTTGTGTGGCTAATTCTTCTTTCTTCTTTTTCAAGCTGAAAGATTTAGAAACAGTTTGAGGAATATCACAGCACTTATACACATTGGAAGGAATTTTTATTACATAAAAGAATATTTGTGAAAGTGTTAAATGAATTAAGACAGAGTGGAGAAGCTAAAATTATTTCATCTAGTTATTTTTCCACTCTAAACTCTGATTTAAAAAAGTTGGTGTTTATAGTGTATATATATATATATATATATATATATATATATACACACACACACATATATATATATATATATATATATATATATATATATATATATATATCAAATATATCAAAATATTGTGGAAGATGACTGTTTTATGAATTTTGAAGTGAAATATGATAATATTTTTGACAGAATTGAACAAGTTAAAGAAAATGTGTTGAGGAAACAAGGGAAACTAAGGATGGATGAACTTGACTATCAGCACAACGAGGCATTCCCACTTCCAAAAAAGTTATTATGACCCCCCCCCCCCCTTTTTAACCAGAATAGGCAAGATGCAGAAGTTAGGATAGGCCAATATGATGAGAGAAATGAGTCTAACAACTATGAACCAGAGTTATATAAAGATGAGACAGATGAAGTTTTTGAGCAGGATTTCCCTCTTCCAAGGAGGTCAGAAAGAATTCTGAATAGGAACAGAAACCAAAACAACAATAATTTTTTAGGGCGACAGCAGACACCAAGGGGACAAGGGCCCAAAGTGCAAAGACAGTTTTGGAGAAACAGGAAGGGGAACAGGTACTGAATTTAAGTACACAGATTCAACCTTGTGTTTCACCATTTAAGGGGAAATTACTTTGTTCACAAGGGTTCCATGTTTATAATTATACAGACATGGAAATCACTGAAGCACATTTCTCTCTTTTTAGGAAAGGGTTTAGTTTGTACCTGGGAGTAAAGTAGATTTAGTGGATATACTCACAGAACTTAACATTTATATTAGGAAGCTGAATTTTCAACTACAGTTTAAACAACCCCAGTAGGAAATAGACTCACTCAACTGGCTAGAACTTCCCAACCTTCTAGACTACCACCAACTTACCACTGCCCATAGGCTTTTATTTAACCCTTCTAAATGTCCAGCACTATCCAATATCCTACAGCAAAATACCCCTAGCTGGCCACTCAGATCTGCTCAGCAAAACCTCATCTCTGTCTACAAACCAAAGCGTCCTGCAGGACAACACCTCTTGTCCTTTTCCCTAGCCAAAAAATGGAATTCTCTCCCCTCCTTCTTAAGAACCACCAATAACTTCAACAATGTCAAAACCCAACTCCATTCCTACTTGCTCCATAACAGGAAGTGCAACTGCACTCTCCAAACCTAACCTACTACCCTCCTACCTATGTAACACTCATTTAAGACTCACTTGCTATATTACTATTTACCTCATGATGTCACTGATTTAGTATCTCATTATAATTGTATCCTCAAATTTGCATCCTTAGTTATTAATTTTGTATCTGTATGATTTACTGTAATAGTTGCTTTATGATTTAAACTCAAAATAGTCTCTTTACTGTTTTGTTGTCTTTGTATGTGGAGCTTTTCTCCCCGGGCCTCCACTGAAAATGGGCTTTCGAGCCCAGTGGCCCTCCCTGGTCATCAAACTGAAATAAATAAATAAGAGCTTATACAACCCACCTATACATCCTACTTTAGTGGATTTCAAAAGAATATGTACAAAGAAAATCTATCAAGCCTATTACGTGCATAAAAATAAAACTTTTAACCTCTCAGGAAAGGAAGCCTTAGAATTGAAAAAAACTAAGGGACTCAGATCGATATAGGGTGATGAGACCTGATAAAGGGGGTATTTTATATGTTCTCTTTCTTGCTCTTGTAAAGAAAAGCTCCTGAATAGAAGAGAGGTTTGTACCCAAGATTTTCTCAGCCACCCTCACCACCCTCTGTAGTTTCTTCTTCTTAACAACTGTGCAGTTGCTGAACCATGCTATAACATTGCTAGTGAGGATGTTCTCAATAGCTCCCCTATTAAAAGTGGTAAGAGCAGACAGCGGGAGCCAGGCCTTTTTGAGCTTTCTCAGGAGGTGAAGCCTCTGTTGAGCCTTCTAGAATATATGGTTGGTGTTAGCAGCCCAGTAGAGGTCATCACAGATGTGAAAGCCGAGAAACTTGGTTGCTTTGACTTTCTGTACTACCTCCCCTTTCATAGTGAGTGGTTAGTGAGCTGTTGCCTTTTGCCTGAAGTCCATAATCATTTCTTTGGTCTTATTAACATTCAGGTCCAGATTGTTCCTGTCACACCAGGCAATCAAAGTGTTCACTTCACCCCTGTAGTTATGTTCATTCTCACCACTAATTAGACCAACGACTGTGGCATCATCAGCGAATTTTATAATATGGTTTGACTTATGTTTTGCAGTGCGGTCATGAGTGAGGATGGTGAAGGGCAAGGGGCTGAGCACACAATCCTGGGGACACTAGTATTCATGACTATGCGTTGAGAGGTATTGCTTCCAGTGCATGTCCACTGGGGTCCACCAATCAGAACGTCAAGGGTCCAGTCACATAGGTGCTTGTTTATCCTGAGTTTCAAGAGCTTATCCAGGAGTTGCATTGGCATTACAGTGTTGAACTCAATTAACATGCTTGCATAGAGTTTTCGTGAACAGTTCCACATAATCAGCAGTGTTCTCAGGGTTAATAGGCTTGAAATTTTGCCAGGTTATCACATAATAGTAGGAAGTTTGACTTAGACTAGTTCCTGAATATTCCAGGCTTTGCTGGGGTTTCAGGTTTTATTTTTCCTTCAAACGAGACCATTATGTGGTTGTATCTATCTTTACATTACTTTTATTTCACCATTTGTTAAATAGGGTAATACACTGGTCCAAGGACTCTTTTTAAGTAGCCCCCAGGCCATTTAGGTAAAAAACATTTATACAAAATGATGTCATTATACATACAGCAGTTAAGCACTTCTAACAATCACATAAGAGGGTCACTACCAAAGACAGAAAATGACTATACAGTACAGATGAAGAAAGCTCCAGTAATGGTATACAGTATAACAAGACTAAAGTTATAGCACAGTATATGTGGGTAATGCATAATATAAGGTATAGCATCATTATCCTTTGTAGATACTCAATAAATGCTTGCAGTACTGCTTCACTGGCATTTTATGAGAAAAGCCATTCTGCTTGTACAAATAAGACTGTGTGTGGCCTAGTAAGCAGGAAGTTGCTTGACATTACAACCTGCGATTATTTTAGAGATGGCTGAAATTAATACAATAACCTTATAGATGAATAGCTCTATGTCTATACCTTCTTCACGTAGGACAGTTATTGAGTTTTTGCAATATTTGAGGATAAAAGCTTCTTCAACTTATCTGCTAATCAGAATAGATAGAGAATAAGGAATAGTATTCACTACATGATGATCTGAAGATAATGTTTTGTTACCCCATCATCCAGATGTTGGCATTAGTCCTCCATCCCCTCATTTTATTATTTCACTCTGAGGTCACATTTTCACCTCAGGAAAAAAATGATCACTGCAAATTCATACTGCCATTTGGGACTAAATATAAAATAGGCATTTTTAGCATGCATACATTGTCACAGAACACAGAGGGCAGAATATATACAAGATGTGCAATTCAATTTAAATGTCCAAAATGTAAGCCTGCATTCTTAGAAACATCGGAGAGTATCCAGTCATGGACATGTTTTTTTACTAATTACTTTGACAAGTCTGGTTGTTGTATGTCTATGCTGAGTAAATCCAAAGATATTGATAGGGAAATGGGGCTTAATACCAATATATGCTAAAATCTCCTAAAATAATTCTCCACCTTTGAGTTTGATTGCATTCCAGGAAAAAGTGTGTTTTGTGGAGAAACTGGAGGTTTTGGGGAATATTATGAATTTTAACTTTATTAAAATTCATCAAAGGCAATGCAGTTCCCGTTTTTAGGTGAGAAAGTATTTGAATAGGGTACATTACATAGTTGGTATTATCTGAGCAAATCAACTGCCCAGTTATTTTCACTAGCTAAATATAGAATGTCATATCAAAGTAACAAGATTTAGTCAGCAATATGTGTCATTAGTAATGTCTTGCACATTATGGTATGTTGGATGTGTATTGTGAGATCTAGCTATGGTCAGTAGTGGTTTAATTGCATGTGCTATTAGTATTCAAATGTATACTTTTTAGTTCACTGGTGAGTTCCAGGATTAGGGTAGCACTTACTATATATGAGGAAAGATGTTGGGGCTGTAATTTCAAATATCTAACTTTACAGCAGGTTCTTGACAAATATTTTGACACGCTTTGTAGAACTTTATAGAACAGAATGCTTTTAAAATAATGACATGAGAATAGTCAATATTTAATGGATATGAGGATAAGTACTATATTTGAAGAATTAATATTTTAGTGAAAGACCATGACTAACTGCAGAAAATATAATGCTCTGGAGCTTTTTTACTGAAAATGTTTCAGTGGGACTATAAAGTATCCGGACCAGGAAGTGACGCAAAGGATGAGAAGTAGTAGATAGGAGTGTTAGGAGTTTCCTACCATATAAGGAAAGTGGACAGATTTAAGAAGTTACACAGTACTTGACAAATTAAGCTGAAATTGTAAGTAGAACTAGAGAACATAAATAAGGTAACCAGATTAGTCACAATGGGTGGCTGGGTTGGGAGATACAGTTGAAGCATCAATGAACAATACCAAATATATATATATATATATATATATATATATATATATATATATATATATATATATATATATATTTGTGAAGCATTTCATAAGCATCATGGCACCTATTATCATCAGTCTGACAGCTTTTTGACTGTTACAGGACATCATTTAAATTCAGCCATCCATCTACAGCCTCTTTTTTTTTTTTGCAATGAGTATCATTTAAAGACACCTGAAAAAATCTAACAACTAAAATGAAGAGGAAGGCATTTGTTGAGTCTTTGCACAGGGTTATATTACAACAACAAAAATAATAAGAATAACAAAAATAACAAGAATAATATGGAGAAAAATGTTTCATCGAAGACAGGACACTAATATGAACTGGAAAAAAAAACTTAGTACAATACTTCACTAGAGGACTAGACACATATTTCAGTAGGATGCTGAGGCTAGTAAGAGAGATTATCTAGGCAAATGGTATGTAAATACCCTAATCGCATTTAGTGGCATATAAATGGCTTCCTGGACAATCTCAGACAGTGAGTTTGGACACAAAATAATAATATAACTGCATGACTTGAGTGGTACATGCACTGTGCTCAGCAATTCTGGAGATATCTGAGGTTGCACAATAACTTATATACCATAGCCATTTCAACATAAAGAGAAATGCCTGGTATGAAGTAAAGAGATATACTACATCTTAACAATACAGTGCTATTTCTAAACTATCTGTTACTAAGTAGAAAAAGTGCTTGCTCTGAATAGCAACTACAAAATCTATCAGGTCCTTCTGTGGTATGACATTAACTAGAATACATTGCTGGGGTTTATTGTGTATCGAGCTCACTAACTAAAAGGGGAAAACTAAAGAAGGGTGGGATTCAAGTAGATACATGTCACCATTAATGAAAAATCCAGTGCTAATGACAAAATAATTCAATGTCACCTCAAAAGGGGACGCATCTTGAAGGAAAAAGAAAGCTATTTGTTTAGGCATAAAAATTAAATGAACAATGCACCATGCATAGTGCTGAACAGTATCCACTTTTAGGATATAAATCTTTTCACTTCATAATGAGGTCATCATTATAAGATTTTTAATTTTGTAGATGCACTCATAAAACATAATTATTCCAATTTTGGGGTCTCATGAAATTAATGAACTGTGTTCCTACATCTTTCTTTCTTAACCTTAATTGCATCCAAATAAACAGTAGAAACAGTACTTTGCTGAAGCTATTCTTTTGTCTCACTGAGTGGTCTATCAGGCATAGTAAATGACATTTTTACAATGTTTTTGATTACATTCCCCAACAAGCTTGCTGCACTAAGTACACATTGCACATTTTATCTTAGTCCGGTTTCTGTGTTTAGGCATAACGAATGGAAATGAAGAATTTCCCATGGAAAGACTGCAGGGAGAGCTGAACTTGTAGCACACCCCATAGACATCATTAGGAAGTTCTGATCTGCTTTAAATAATTCTTCTTCCCAGTAAGTGGCTACATTCTGTCAGACGGTATCAGGAATGGAGATTAAGTATGTGCCTAAGCAGTCTGTATATACATTTCTCACAGCAACCCCAAAATGAACTGACCTGCAGATCTAGTGGAGAGGAACACATTCTCTCATTAACAGATCCTGTAGCTTACTAGTTCTTTTAATTAACTTCAGTAATCAGATTTACATTATAGCAATGTAACTAGTATGATATGTGCAGTCTCTCTACCTGTTTAGCCTTGGAAACAATAACAGCTTTTCAAAAGAAAAATTTGATTTGCAGATCATCTTAACCTAGGCTATTCAACTCTACCTTTCTTGAAAACCCAGTCCCTTTACACTTTAGACCTGCACCTTCCTTCTATTTTACTTGTCATAATACACTCACCCAGTATCTTCACACTTTATGTCTGCATAATTTTCCTTCAATCTAATCTCCTGAGACAATCATCTCATACTTTCACTTACACAACCATTTATTTCCCTTCCTTGTTTTCTTCTCTTTTATGCTTCAGAAAAAATAATCTTATTAAGCCTAGTTTAATTGCTTCTTTTGCTTCCTGATTTTCCTCCAGCTACTTATTTTTGATCTATTACTGTTACCAGTCCTATGAGCTCTTTTGCGTATATGTCATCTTGATGTATACAATTTCTGTATATTATCACACAAATATTTTTTATATTCTTTTATTGATCATTTCAAAATAAGCAGTGCAGTCTTCACCCAAAAACACCAAAAATATGTCTTTATGCCATCAGCCATTGCTGTTCAAAAACACATACAAAAGTATACCTTATGTAATAGTGTTTAAAACAACATTTTTCTTTATACATAATCTAACCTGCATGTTTCAACACTGTAGTATAAAGTAACACTTTTCTTTTGCTGCAACTGCCACTATCCTTTTGGAGAGGTTGACACACATTTTTAAATACCTATTGAAACATGATGCATAAACTGTAATATTTGTTCTGCTCCTTAGAAACTGACATAATCCACTTAGAAAGATTTTCATCTACTGTGCCTGTCCAGTGCTTTCTCCCATTCCTTACTCTGTCTAGTGCTTTCGACCATTCCTTTCTCACTTTTCCCTCCATTTCTTAACCACCACCACCACCCCCCCCCCAATATGTGTCAATATGTTCTGAAATCACTGGCTTTCCCACCTCTTCTCTAATATACTGTTTTCCATTCCTCTATATGACAATTCCATAAATGTTTAACTGTCTGGCACTCCCACAGTAGACGCACATTTCCTGCCCTTTTCTTTTTTCATTGCCAATATTTCTCCTCTCCCATTTTCAAGTGAAGGTGGGTTCTGTACCACGCATGCAACTATCTCATATACTAATCCTCATATGCTAATACTAATGTCAGGGTAAAATTAGATATTATACCATGACCCCCCCAAAATGTGCACGCTGATTGGCCAGCGTGCCCGTTGTAAATCGAGTTATACTAATGGAAAAAGGTCCGGTTGCCCGGACTTTTTTCCATTAGTATAACTCGTTTTTTTAAAACACTGTCTCGCTATGTTAAATGGGTTTAACACAGCGAGACAACTTTAAAAAGCAACGGAGATCTCCGTTGCTTATTTTAAACTGTCTCGCTATGTTAAACTCATTTAACATAGCAACTAAAAAGCAACGGAGATCTTGCTTTCTCCGTTGCTTTTGCAACTCTGATGTACTGCGAGGCGCGCAGTACATCAGAACTGCCACGGATGCCAGACATCTGCGGAAGGGCAGCAAACAGGCATTATACTATGCCATTATTTAAGAAAAGTAATAATTTCTTTTCTTAAATAATGTCATATAATAGCAATAACCACTTCTGGGTGTGGGTAATGCTAAATTTGCCACGGTTGGTTTTGTTTGGTCCCTCGGGCTTAGCCCTGGACCAAACCACGCCAACCGGTGTAACATACCAAGCGTGTTATTGCTATAATGTCTACACTTGCCTTGATTTTATAGTATAAAGCAGAGTGACTGTGCAAAGTAGCATACCTTTTCTTAAGGTTCACTGAGTGGTTTCTATTCATCTTACACTTCACAGTGAGTATCTGCAGATTTCATTTAACCATTGGCTAGCCTTCTCCTTCCCTGTAGTCTTTACCCCTCCCTCCTCCAGATCTTGTTCTGTACTGGATAGCCTGAGGTAATTTAAACCCAGGGTGCCATTTTATTTTTTTGTTTCAAATCCCACAGCAGCTGTTTGTCTCCCCTGGTGTGTAATCATCCTCCTGTAAGTTTTTGCATTCAAGGTATGTGGTACATTGTGGTTTAATACATAATAATTTAGTACAACAGCTTATACTATCTGTTTCTGTTATTTTTTAACACTGCAGGATGCCTTTAGATAATTCTGCTTAAAGAACTGCTGTCACATATGCACCTAGTTATGTTCTATTTTCCTTGTTTACTGTTATAGAGCCAGAAGGGCTATTTTACATGTTGCTTTTAACTGCTCTGTCTAACTGCATTGACTAGTGTTTAAATATGTTGAAAGTGTATCTTGCTTAATTTAGTAGAGAACTGCTTTATATATTATTTACATTTTCTTTTTTATGTTGTCATAAGAAAAGATTTTATGTTATCAGGTGCTGAAGTAGGAATAACCATTACCTGATGTTTTTGCTATTGACTATTGCTAAACCAAGTCCAATCTGACTGGTCACACAGTATGTGCTGCCTTAACCTAATGCTCTCTTACATTTTTCTTCTATTTTTCTTTCAGTAATCCAAACCACCTATCAGGTCAAGCAGGTCCCTGCCCCCCATATCAAGCAGTGGACATTTCAAACTTCTCTCTTGAGCACTGGGGACCCACAAACACTTGTAGGTGCTTAACTTTCAAGTGTCTAGACAGTAAAATACTTTACATGCATTAACTTAAATAAATGTTAGTGAGTGTATTAGTACATTCTGCTGTATAGTTCCTTAATCAAACCACTGTAGTGATGAGTACATCACCAGGAAGAAACAGCTGCATAATACTCTCCAGTTAGTACCCCCACAAACAAAAGTCTATTTTCTTTTGAGAAATACTCAACTCTATAAAATAGCATTTCATTACCTCTCATGTTTCATCTGTAACTAACCCCAGCTTTGTGCCCATAACATAGTCTATAACTTAGTGAAAACATACAGTTTAATATACAGTTAAAAATTCAGTTTAAAAATTCAGTTTAACTTATAACCATTTAAGCTAACACTGCATACTTACCAAAGCCAAAAGAAACACTTGGAGTAAGTGTTAGCCCCTCTCTGCTCGCCCTCGCTATGCTTGGGCTTGCTCTGCTCCTCTCCCTGCCCCCAATTTCCACCCGCCACCACTTCTTCTACCTTTATTCTAACCCCAAATCACCTGACCAGTAGTCCAACCCCTAATTCCCTAACAGCTATACCAACTCACTCATCCTACCTCCCCCCACCCCCCAATCCAATTAAATCCCACACTGATCCCACTCCCAACAACACATTCCCAGACAACACACCTCCAACCTCACACACAACTGACTAGGAATCCTAGTTGTACTACTCACTCAAAGTAGTATCATGTTACCCACACTCACATCCCTATCACTAGCTCTACTATCGCTAACCTTCCTAACTTCCTTACAAACAGGCCTACCACTGCACAACTACTCCTATCACACTACCCACATTAGCCCACACTCTCAAACCCACTCACATGTCTACATCTGCCCCACAATCATAAATCTTACAACTACATATTACTCACTAACAAAACTGACACCATCTCACCACACTAAGAAAAACACACATAGACCAAGCTCGCAAACAATTAATATTAAAAAGCACATACTGACACTCCTACAAACTCTGTTAACCTCTGGTGACATTCACCCAAATCCAGGTCCCCTCTCAGCCGGACAAACATCTGACCTGCTGATCCTAAATCTCAACATAAGAAGTATTACCAACAAGCTAACAGACCTACATGCATACATAGCCCACTACAACCCTGATGTACTCCCCATTACAGAGACCTGGCTTAAACCCAGTATCCAAGATGAAGGCATTCTCCCCAGGGTATAATACACTTAGATCTGATAGAACAAACAGGAAGGGAGGAGGAGTAGCCATTCTCTTTAAAAACACCCTTAACCTCCAGCACACCACACCAACCACTTTTCAAAATGCTGAAGTCCTGTTTTCTGTCCTATCCATAAGAAACACCAAGAACAGCAATATAATATGCTGCTACATACCTCCAGGCAACAACTCACTCATAATAGAAGACATCCGGCACTGGATAAAGGACAATCTACCTCAGGAAACAATCCTACTAGGAGACCTTAACACTGACTGGGCAGCCTGTAACTCCAGCTGCCCCTCTACACATATCAATCTATATGGGTTCTCTCAACTAACTGAAGAACCAACTAGAATGTAAGAAAACAAAGAAAGAATCCATACTGGACTGGACAATAACCAACTATCCCAAACAAAACTATACAGTAGGCTGTCTCCCAGATGACCCAAGTGATCATCTCCCACCTTCCTACTCCACAAACACTCCAATCACCCCAAACCAGTAGTCTACAAACTTGTACAAGATGACCATAACCTTACCCCACAATACCTAAATACTGTCCTAAGCCACTGCAACTGGGAACCACTAAGGACACTTGGATTAGACCAGGCAATAGACTACTTCAATACTACCTTCTCTAACATCCTTAACAGTCTAGCTCCCAGCAGAAAGATCAGAGATAAAGCCAACTATGCACCCTAGCTAAGTAGGGACACCAGAGCCTTACTAAAAGCCAGAGATAAAGCCTGGAAAATCTGGAAAACTAACAAACCCCCTAGCTCCAGGCAATACTATCAACAGTTTAGAAACAAGGCCAAAGCTGAATCCACAATAAACAAATAAAACTATTGTCTTAGTGCCCAAAGGAAATATTCAAATAATCCACAAAAAATATGGCATACCATTAACTCCCTATTAAAGCCAGGCAAAACCACTACTCCAGCACCCAGCTCTACTAACAATACCCTAGACATAGCTTCACAATTTAATAACCATTTTACTAAATCCATCTTAGCCCTGTCCAGACAAATCACCAAAAACAGTCTACCTCAATCACAACCCAACCTATCTCACTTCACCCCCTCTTTCAGTCTATCACCAGTGCCCACCTCAACTATCAAAAAACTCCTCCTAAAAATAAGCCAACTACATTGGCACCTGATAACATACCTACTGCATACCTAAAAATGGCTATTAACTCCCTATCATATCCTGTCTCAATCCTAATCAACCTCTCCATAATTGAATCCTACATACCCAAACTCTGGAAAGTATCTCACATCATTCCTCTCCATAAAGGAGGTAACTCCTACGAAGTCTCCAACTACTGACCTATTGCCATCCTTTGCCCCATCCAAAATTCTTGAGAAATGCATCCACTTGCAAGTGATGACATTTCTTAGCATACACAATCTACTATCTACCACACAACACAGTTTCCATCCACATCACAGCACTACCACAGCCCTTATATCCTTCACTAATCATATAAACATTCACAGGAATGATAACAAATATGTATCAGCCATTTTCTTAGACCTCTCAAAAGCATTTGATATGGTCTCCCACTCCATTCTACTAGACTCACTAACATCATTATCCTTCACCTCCTCTACTATAGCCTGGTTCAGAAGCTACCTATCTGACAGGCAACAATCAGTCCAGTGAAAAGGAACTCTCTCTACACAACTTCCAACCACCATAGGAGTCCCACAGGGCTCTATATTGGGACCACTATTGTTCTCTATTTTCACAAATAACCTCAATAGCTGTACACAACATGCCACACTCATACAATATGCAGACGATTCAACCCTGATCTGCTTCGCCTCATCTCCCACCACCCTACATACACTCACTCAATATACCTTTATCTCAGTAGAAAAATGGATATCGGGTATCCAACTAATTCTAAATCCCAAAAAGACAAAAATGCTACTATTTACCCTAACAGATAAAAATCCCCCTTCTCCTTTACCATAACATCTAAGGACGGCACCACAATCTCCCCTTCTAACCACACCAAATGTCTGGGCATTGAAATAGACAGCAATCTCCACTTTGATGTTCACATCTCATATACTATAAAACTAGTACACAAAAAGCTAGGCTCCCTATACAGGCATAGTCCTTTCTCTCACAAAATGCAAGAGTCATTCTTGCACAAAGCCACCTCCTCTCAACTCTATTATATGCAGCACCAATCTTTACCCAAATCAGAGAATCTGACCTAGACAAACTAGAATCATGCTACAATAAAATAGCCAAGTTTGCTACTAACTCAACCTATAGAACCCATCACTGTACTGCACTAAAAGAACTAAAATGGATTGAGCTACCACAGCTACTTAACTATCACCAGCTGGGCACAGCCTACAATATTCTCAAATATCCTGAAAAAAACCCTCATTATCCAACCTACTTACTGTCAATACTGCAAACCGGTAGCTATGATCTAGTGAAAAATCTCTCCTCTCCATCACCAAGGCTAACAATAATGCAGGGAAAGTGCTCTACTCCCACACCATTGCCAGAAATTGGAACTCTCTTCCCCTATCCATGTCCACTGACCCCTCCACATCCATATTCAAAAACTCCCTCAAATCATATCTTCTTAGTACCTGGTTATGCCCTTGTATCACATAACCATACCCACACTGCTATTAACTTCCCAAACTCCTCTCTGATCACATACTGGACCTCTAACCCCCTGTAGGCTTAGTCATCTGAAAGGGTACGTTTAACTGTAGAATCTTACTCGATATATTTTTCTTCTCTTACCAATGTATAACTCACATTGTCTTTTTACCTATGTTCTATATCTTCATTTACCTGGAGTGTTTTATTAATTTCTTGTTATATTAGTTTGCTCAGCATACATGATGAAACCTGTTTTGTATTTTATGCTGGATGTACTGTAACTGACATTGTCTTTTTACCTATGTTCTATATCTTCTTTTACCTGGAGTGTTTTATTAATTTCTTGTTATATTACTATGCTCAGCATACAAGATGTAACCTGTTTTGTGTATTATGCTGGATGTACTGTATTTGTATAACTTGATGCCAGAGCTTTTCTTCCCAGGCCTCCACTGAAAATGGACCTGGTCCAGTCGGAATTTCCCGGTTAACAAATGTAAAATAAATAAATAAATAATCACACATATGGCTTTTAATTTATAGCACCTTCTCCATACCTCATTCCATTCCTCTTTAAATATATTTATATATTCCTAATGTCACCACTTCTTCCTAAATGTATCCATCACCTGGCTATATTTACTCTCAACAAACATTGAAAATATCTTTCCGCACTTGTATTCTAGTTTCAGATTCCTTCCTTCATAAAAACTATCTATCACTTCTTCCTGAATTGATCACACTATACCAACCCTTATTAGCCAGGCCTTAACAACCAATTTTAGCTATAATCCTTCCTCTGACTTCAGGCAGAATCTTTCCATCTCTTCCTCACAACTTTTAAAAATCTCCACCACTATTCCTCCTCCTGTACTGTGTATGCCAAGTCATCTACCTTATTCAACTTCCTTTTCCTCCACATCCTCCAATTCCGAGTTTCCTCTTTTATTTTAAAATTAGTAATACTTCATAAACTTACTAAGCTGAACTCCCTAGCTGTCTCATCTCTGCATCCATCTACCATCCACAACTCCAGGATCTTTATCCTAAAGTTTTTCCTCTCCTTCTCCTTTACTTCATCATCTTCCTGGCCTTCCAGAGTTGCTAAAACAAATGCTAATATCACTGTCTGCAAATATATCAGGGAGACAGGCTTCCCCAATCATCTTCATCTTATCCCCAGTCTTATTATTTGTTTCACTGTTCTACAACCGTATTATTCCAAATATACCTTTTACAACTATCAATCTATTATCATTGCATTTTATTATTACTTCATCTTAATATCCCAGGCTTAGACATTTTCTTGGGAAATGAATCTGACAGCCTGACATTATAAATTAACTGCAGTAATCTTCCTGACTTTATTTACTTTAAATCATCTTAGGAATAAACTGCCATGTATTGTATTTACATTATATTCGCTCCAGAATAAACTTTTGTGGATTTTATTTATATTATATTATGTTCAGAATAAGCTGCAATGGTGCTGTCTTCCATATATATATATTTAAGTATCAGTTTTGGATGGGGAACTGTTCATACTTACACATGCATTATCTATTTATTTGTCTGTTTGCCTTTTGTTAAGTTGGTTCCTTGGGGCACATTTCTATGAATGTATTTAATATGCCACTCTTCGGGCAAGTACATGAGTAAGAGGCATTCTTAAAAGTATAGACTTCACATGCTGACATGATGCTGACATTCTGTACTAGCATTTTTTTTACTGCCATTAGTGACTGCATACTGGGTCCCTGGAAACTATTATACTGCATTTAATGTTGTTTTAGTGCATGGTAACAATAGCATTACTATTTGGTTAAAACTGAAAAAAGTGTTATTTTTAGGTTGCCAGTTTGTATATTTCAATATTTCTCTTCCTTTTGACAGTATTGCTTCACTAAGCTGCTATGCATACCTTGGCAGACCATCCATAGAAACCACTACTTGTTTTTGGAACTTTATCTTGATAGAGGTCACAATGAAGGTAAACATGGAAAAATTGTAAACAAAAATAACTCATCAGGCTCATGTAGCTTAGGGTTCAAGGCCTCAGGATCCAATAGCTGCAGTAAATAAAGACAAGTGTAGAGTCTGTTTCAAAATCTCTCTAAGTTACATTACAAAATATGAGCCCATTGTATTATTTTTGGATTACTGTTGTTTAGTAGACTGCATGGATTAAGCTCATCATTTGGGTATGGAAAAATCATTTTGCAATAGCAAGTTAATGAAATCTTGCAGCAAACACTTTTCTACTATTCAAATTTATTGCACAGTTTAAGGACTCAGTATCTAAATGCTTTTCTGTGGAGCAGTGATACACAGCCATTAAAATCAAATTTAGCTCATGATAGACAGCCTAACTGAATCAGACTGCTGCAGACTTACTAAACCCAGACTTTGGGGATAAACATGAAATGGTACTAATATACTTGAATGTATATTATATATGCATTATATGTATATCATGTCTATTAAATGCTGGTGTAATCAGCCTGCTTTAAGACATTTCTTACCTGATAGTACTACAGAATAAAAATTCTCTCTTACTATTAACTGTACAAAACATTTTTTCTGTTAAAGAGTTTTTACTGTGTGTTTCTGGACTGTGCTTATCTCTGAGCTCTGCTCAATCTGCTCCATTCACCCTTTCTTCTCTCAGGCTCACTCCATTCATCTACCCTACCCCCATTCCCAACCACCCCTGCTTTACCTAGAATAATAACCACAATTACTCCACTCCTAAAGCCTGTTGTTCAACTACAAACACTCCTGTCTCCATACATCCAATCAACACCACAACCCCACCCATTGCACTAGCTTCAACTTAAAGCTTCACAATTTGCACTCCACCACGCAGTCCACTACCCCTACCTTCTAGAACTCAAACTACACCATGACAATAAAATTGTGCTACTGTCTCCCTAACCTGCTTCTAACATTATATATCAGTCTCCTAATCTGCATCACCTACCCAAACCATTCACCAAACCCTGCAACAATTACATACTCTACTCTTCCTCTAAATCATGACAACCCCACAAAAAGCTTTAGTAACATATCAGCCAGCTTAATTCAATATCCCTTTATGTATCTCTCCAAACTAAAAATCCTTCCAGACATAATCAGTAGTAAACCTGCCTTCTACATAATAGTCCATAGCAATAAATCTTCCCAATACCTCAAACATTACCTCTCCAAACAACACACTCTATCTCTGTGTGGGAAAATCCACCCCAACTCAGGGCCCCCAACTACAACTTCCTCTGCTAAAAACCTAAACATTAAAAATATTCTTCTAGCTATCTTAAACACATGTAGCATCTGTAACAGAATCACAGAATTTCATGCTCGGTTAAGTCAATGCACCCCAGATATCCTAATAATCACCGAAACTTGGCTAAAACCCCATATGCATGATACTGAAATAACACCTTCAGGCTATAATATACTCAGAAAAGACAGAACCAACAAAAATAGTGGCGTAGTAGCCTTAATCTATCCCAACACCATCACAATCTCACCGTTCCCTAAAAAATTCAACTTTTAACAATGCTGAAATTCTAATCGGAACTCTACAAATTAACAAAATAAAACAACTATGCATTGTTGGTCTATATATACCTCCTGGGCAAAACAACAAAATTATGGAAGATATCCTGTCTTGGATATCTGAAAACATCAGTGACAAGACTATAATTATGGGAAATATCAACATTAACTGTCAGGATCTGATGACTGACTTCCCTACTAATAGCATAAACCTCTATGATTATACCCAGCTCATTACTAGTGCCACCCATATGCATAACAGCAAAACCCTAATTTTAACTCAAGACTGAATACTTCTTTCTAATCTAGACAAATCATATATAAATCCACACCACAAACTACAAGAATCCACACATACAAAACTACCAGAAATTGTTGAAACTTTGGCCAGCAAAAGTTTAACAAAATCCTAAAACACAATAACTGGAACCCACTTAAAACACTGCCACTAGAAGATGCTCTTGAATACTTCAGCAATGTATTTGTAAACACCATCAACAGTCTAGCCTCCCTCCACACTAAAAGAATAAAAACTACCCATGCTCCCTGTCTAACAAATAATAGCAAACAGCTTCTACAAGATAGAGATAAAGCATAGAATGAATGGCACAATAAAAAATCTGATGCCAACCTAATGAAATATAAACAGCTATGAAATAAAGCAAAAAACTAATGAACTTAGATAAAAACATACTTTTCCAATCAATTGGTAAACCACAAAAACAACCCAAAACAATTTTGGAAACACATCTCAAACCTACTTACCCCAGGCTCTAAACAAACTCCATCATCATACCCTGACAAAACCCCCTCAGAGATAGCCAACCTGTTTAACTCTCACTTTATAAATACCATCAGTAAACTGTTAATAAATCCCAACTCCACAACTACCTCAGGCCCCATCTCTGATCTCCCTCTAGCCTTATCTCAAGACTCCAGCACAAACAAAAAACCCTTTACATTCCCAACAAACCAGTACTACATGTTCTATCCTGTTTTCTCTTAAACCTGTCCCTACCTCTGTCATTCAAAAACTACTTCAAAAACTAAAACCATGCTCCCTCTCCTCTGACAAGTTCCCTACTGAATACTTAAAACTTGCTGCAGAAGCCATAGCATATCCTGTCAGTATCCTTATAAATCACTCTATAACAGAGTTTATTTTCCCTAACCACTGAAAAAAGTCTATCATCACCCCTTTACATAAAGGAGGCAATTCCATTGAACTATCCAACTATTGTCCAATCTCCATTCTCTCTCCTCTTTCCAAACTCCTGGAAAAATGCATACATAAGCAACAGTTGTACCACCTCATCCAAAACAGAATAATTACTCCTACCCAACATGGTTTTTGCCCATCAAACACCAATACAACTGCCCTAATCTCCTTCATGGACATTATGTCCAAATCCAATGAGTCTGGTAATATCACTTCTGCCTTACTACTAGACCCATCGAAGACACTTGACACAGTGTCCCAAAACAAACTTCTTCATCAGCTATGCATTGTATGGTGCACCCCACCATCCCTCCAATGGTTTGCAAGTTACCTAGCGAAAGGTCAACAGTGGGTCAAGTTCATAGGTTCATAGGTTCACAGGTTCATACTAGGCTATCTGCCCTAGGGCATTTATAAGCCTAGCCAGAGTGTGTGTGGCTTTCACCACCCCTTAGGATGAGAATACTATACCCATTACTTTGCTGTGCCTCTGTCCAGTAGTGATACAGAGATGATTTCCGGGGTAAACCTACGATCTCCCATCCACTTGTCAAGATTTCTCTTGAACAGAGTCAGTGAGGGGCTCTGCCTCACATGGACTGGGATTCTGTTCCATAGTGTAGGGAGTCTCTGGGTGATGAATCTGTCCCTCCAGCACGTCCTATTTATATCCATGTTGAGGTTTAAGTCTCTTGCTCTCGTGGCTCTGGTGGATTTGGATTTTTTGAGGTGGAGCATGTCCATTAATTCCGGGTTGGACATGGCCTTGTATGTCAGGCACAGATCACCTCTGAGCAGATGGTATGCGACTGAATAGAGCTGGAGTTTCTTCAGTCGGGCATCGCATGACATATGTTTGAGCCCCTTTATCCTTTTGGTGAAGAACTTTTGGGGTCTTTCCAACTGCTGCCGGTGTCGGGTAAGGTACATTCCGAATGGGGCATTGTACTCAATCATTGGTCTGATAAGTGAAGAGTACAGGGGTACAATGACCTCTCCTGATCTGGATGTGAATCCCTTCATGATCAGGTGGGCAATGTAGAAGGTCTTCCTAACCACTTTGGCAATGTGAGTGTCAAAAGAAAGGTTACTGTCAACTTGGGTCCCCAGGTCTCTGATAACTTCTTCCGTGTTTAATGGATTACCACTTATGTGGTAATTAGGGGTTACCTTGTTTTTCCCAAAGGGTATGACTATACATTTTTTGGCATTTAGCTTAAGGCCATGGCTCTGGCACCAGTTATCCATTTCTATGAGACCTTTCTGGAGGATGTCTGTGTCTGATGGAGTGTCAATTATGGTGCCAAGTTTGCAGTCATCTGCAAATTTTGTCAGCCACAATCCCCTATGTTTGCCTGTACTTCAGAAAATAAATGCCGAACAAGAGGGGCCCAGGACTGAGCCCTGTGGGACACCGCTCGTGACTGGCTTAGAGTCTGACATGGCACCAGCAACTCTAACCCTGTGTGTTCTGTCCTTGAGCCAGTTTGCAACCCATCTTGTGACATATGGGTTTACATCTAAGCTGGTGAGCTTTTCTATGATGCCAGTGGGGTATTGTGTGAGCAGCTTTTGCTAGGTCAAGGTAGGCTGTGTGAACTGCCTTACCCTCATCAATGGCCTTAGTGACTGTTTGAAAAGTCGACCAAGTTCAAGAGGCAGGATCAGCCCTTGACAAAGCCAAATTGGGTAGGATCCAGTGTCTGTAGGTCCCCAATGTCTTTATTTATGAGTTCCATTATGATCCTCTCCATAGCTTTGCAGACAAGGCTTGTCAAGCTTATGGGCGGTAATTTCAGGGTCCGTGAAGCACCGCCTTTGTGGAGTGGGTCCGCAGTTGCCGTGCGCCATTCTTTGGGTACGTATCGTGGAGTAAGGCTAAGGTTAAACCGCAGCTTTATGTGTGGGTTTAGTTCCTCATTGAGTTCGTGTAGCACACAGCTGGGGACACCGTCCGGTCCCATTGATGCTGTGTTTTTTGCTTTAGAGAGAGCACCTCTCACCTGGGCATCTGAGATGTTTGCGAGTCTAGGCTCTCGTGGCATAGACATTTCTCCTTTTGGGGGAGGGAGGGAGAAATTTGCACTGAACCTGTCTGCTAGTATGTTGGCAATGTCTGTGGGTACAGTGATTTTTATCATTTTGGACTAATTCTGAGCACATCTGGGAGTTTCCACCCAGGTTTCTAACATAGCTAAAGAAGGCTTTATGATTGTCTTTTGTGTCATTAGCGATTTTTCTCTCAAAGTTGGCCTTGGATGATTTTATGAGTGATCATAGTTTTTTGCTAGTATTGATCAGAGATGCCTTCCCATTTAGGGATTTTGCTCTGTCATGTAGTAGCTTTCTCCTCTTGTTGTAGAGTTTGTTTATGGCTGGAGTCCACCAGACCGGGTGCCTGCCTTTGGTGGAAAGGGTTTTGATTTTATTAGGGATTGCTTGATCCATACATTCCTGGAGGTGCTTGTAGAAGGCATTTGTAAGGGTTTCAGCAGCGTGGGTTGTGGTTTCCACTGGCTCGGGGGCCTTGAAGGATACCACTCAGTCTTAAGAAGTGTGAAGTTTGCTTTTGAGAAGTTCTTCACTGTGGTCTTTTTGCTGGGGGTGGGGGCGGGATGTGGATCTCCAGTGAGATTAATTTATGGTCTGATCTCACCAATGAGGGATATACTTGGGTGTGGAGCATTTTGTCCCCATGTTTGTGATGATCATGTCTAGTATATTTTCTCCTCTTGTGGGAATGGTGACTAGTTGTTCCATAGCATTTGAGTTTATGAACTCAAGGAACCTTTGGGCTAGGGTGTTGGGGCTTGAGTAATGTTCCCAGTCTATGTTTGGGTAGTTGAAGTCACCCAATATGATGGTGTTTGGAGAGACATTCATACTCTCCAGTGTCTTCAGGATGGCTGTGTAGGTTTCCTGAGTTTGAGAAGGTGGTCTGCAGCATGTTACAAACTGTAGGGCAGTTTTACCTATGGTTAATTGCACCTGGATGGTCTCCGATGCTTCGTGCGTTGCCACTAACCTGGAGGTGTGGGTATCCTTTATGAATATGGATACTCCCCCTCCTTTTGTGGTTCGGTCTGGATTTTGGGGCGGGCATGATATGAGGTATAACCTGATAGTGCTGGGGTGCTCTCAGGAGCCTTGAACCAGGTTACAGTCACAGCACAGACATCGATGTTCTCCATACTGAGGAGGGCTTCGAGGGTGTGCATCTTGAGGTTTAGACTTCTGGCATTGAGCAGTATTACCTTAGTTTTCTCCATTTTTGTTTTCTAGGGCAGTAGGTTTATCATTTGAGCCTTGCCTAAAAAGGCACTATGGGGTGGCAAGAGCCTTTGCCAATATCCGGAAGCCCAGGGGTGACAGGTGCAAGCCGTCCCTTGCGAAGCAGCGTGGCTTGTCAAGCATGTCATCCCAGGCAGACAGACATTAGATCCCCTTAGAATGACACCAGCAATTAAGCCAATTATTAAAGCTGATCATTTTGTCTCTGTATTGTGGCATCATTCTTGGTGAGGGTAGGATACTGCTCAGGGTCAGGGTCATACCGGCCTGGGCTACATAATCTGTGAGCTCCTCTATGTCTCTTTTCATGTAGTCCAGGGAGGTACGTCTCAGGTCGTTCACACCGACATGGACAATGACTGAGTCATACTTGTACTTGCTGTGGAGTGACCTGAGTGCTTGTGTTATGTGGTGGATTCTAGCGCCTGACAGGCAGCTTACTGTGATCTTTTCCTTGTTCAGTCTGGTGAGTGGGACGTCAGTGTGTCTGACTATGGAGTCACCTATAACAAGTGTGTCTGGCATTGTGTTTGGCCTTAAGGGCTGTGACTGTTTAGCACACTGACTTTGAGAACTATGTGTTGCATGTCTTATGTCTTGAGGTGGCAGTTGCTTGGGTGTCTGCTTTGGAGGCCTCTGTAGTTTTGGTAGATTTTGATCAGTGCCTCCGAGTATGTCTTTGTGTGTTTATGTGTTTGTTTTGCAGTTGTGATAGTTCTATGTGAAACTGGGTTTGTGGTGTGCGTGGTTTCCTTCTCCTCCTGTCTGGTCTTGCCAGTCCTGAGTTGAGAGAGCTCAGCCTCCAGTTTGGCTATATAGTTGCATCTCTCACATGTATTTGTGTTTTGTGGGAGAAGGAGTGGGTTGTCTGTGTACATGAGGCAATTGTAACATTGCCTCAAGATGCCCAGATTCACCAGCTGAACAGGAGAGGGCGCTAGCAACTGACCCTTGACATGCTAGAAAAGTGAAAAAGTTTGCTGTGTAACTGAGTCAGAAGGGACCTATAGGGAAATGGGTACTCAAGGGGATTCTAGGCTAATGTAGTACTTTGTTTATTAAATGCTGGTGTAATCAGCCTGCTTTAAGACATTTCTTACCTGATAGTACTACAGAATAAAAATTCTCTCTTACTATTAACTGTACAAACCCTTTTTTCTGTTGAAGAGTTTTTACTGAGTGTTTCTGGACTGTGCTTATCTCTGGGCTCTGCTCAAACTGCTCCATTCGCCCTTTCTTCTCTCAGGCTCACTCCATTCATCTACCCTACCCCCATTCCCACACACCCCTGCTTTACCTAGAATAATAACCACAATTACTCCACCCCTAAAGCCTGTTGTTCAACTACAAACACTCCTGTCTCCATACATCCAATCAAGACCACAACCCCATACATTGCACTAGCTTCAACTTAAAGCTTCACAATTTGCACTCCACCACACAGTCCACTACCCCTACCTTCTAGAACTCAAACTACACCATGTCAGTAAAATTGTGCTACTGTCTCCCTAACCTGCTTCTAACATTATATATCAGTCTCCTAATCTGCATCACCTACCCAAACCATTCACCAAACCCTGCAACAATTACACATGCTACTCTTCCTCTAAATCATGACAACCCCACAAAAAGCTTTAGTAACATATCAGCCAGCATAATTCAATATCACTTTATGTATCTCTCCAAACTAAAAATCCTTCCAGACATAATCAGTAGTAAACCTGCCTTCTACATAATAGTCCATAGCAATAAATCTACCCAATACCTCAAACATTACCTCCCCAAACAACACACTCTATCTCTGTGTGGGAAAATCCACCCCAACTCAGGGCCCCCAACTACAACCTCCTCTGCTAAAAACCTAAACATTAAAAATATTCTTCGAGCTACCCTAAACACATGTAGTATCTGTAACAGAACCACAGAATTTCATGCTCGGTTAAGTCAATGCACCCCAAATATCCTAGTAATCACCTAAACTTGGCTGAAACCCCTTATGCATGATACTGAAATAACACCTTCGGGCTATAATATACTCAGAAAAGACAGAGCCAACAAAAATGGTGGCGTAGTAGCCTTAATCTATCCCAACACCATCACAATCTCACCGTTCCCTAAAAAATTCAACTTTTAACAATGCTGAAATTCAAATCGGTACTCTACAAATTAACAAAATAAAACAACTATGCATTGTTGGTCTATATATACCCCCCTGGGCAAAACAACAAAATTATGGAAGATATCCTGTCTTGGATATCTGAAAACATCAGTGACAAGACTATAATTATGGGAAATATCAACATTAACTGTCAGGATCTGATGACTGACTTCCCTACTAATAGCATAAACCTCTATGATTATACCCAGCTCATTACCAGTGCCACCCATATGCATAACAGCAAAACCCTAATTTTAACTCGCAACTGAATACTTCTTTCTAATCTAGACAAATCATATATAAATCCACACCACAAACTACAAGAATCCACACATACAAAACTACCAGAAATTGTAGAAACTTTGCCCAGCAAAAGTTTAACAAAATCCTAAAATACACTAACTGGAACCCACTTAAAACACTGCCACTAGAAGATGCTCTTGTATACTTCAACAATGTATTTGTAAACACCATCAACAGTCTAGCCTCCCTCCACACTAAAAGAATAAACACTACCCATGCTTCCTGTCTAACAAATAATAGCAAACAGCTTCTACAAGATAGAGATAAAGCATAGAATGAATGGCACAATAAAAAATCTGATGCCAACCTAATGAAATATAAACAGCTATGAAATAAAGCAAAAAACTAATGAACTTAGATAAAAACATACTTTTCCAATCAATTAGTAAACCACAAAAACAACCCAAAAACAATTTTGGAAACACATCTCAAATCTACTTACCCCAGGCTCTAAACAAACTCCATCATCATACCCTGACAAACCCCCTCAGAGATAGCCAACCTGTTTAACTCTCACTTTATAAATACCATCAGTAAACTGTTAATAAATCCCAACTCCACAACTACCTCAAGCACCATCTCTGATCTCCCTCTAGCCTTATCTCAAGACTCCAGCACAAACAAAAAACCCTTTACATTCCCAACAAACCAGTACTACATGTTCTATCCTGTTTTCTCTTAAACCTGCCCCTACCTCTGTCATTCAAAAACTACTTCAAAAACTAAAACCATGCTCCCTCTCCTCTGACAAGTTCCCTACTGAATACTTAAAACTTGCTGCAGAAGCCATAGCATATCCTGTCAGTATCCTTATAAATCACTCTATAACAGAGTTTATTTTCCCTAACCGCTGAAAAAAGTCTTTCATCACCCCTTTACATAAAGGAGGCAATTCCATTGAACTATCCAATTATTGTCCAATCTCCATTCTCTCTCCTCTTTCCAAACTCCTGGAAAAATGCATACATAAGCAACAGTTGTACCACCTCATCCAAAACAGAATAATTACTCCTATCCAACATGGTTTTTGCCCATCAAACACCAATACAACTGCCCTAATCTCCTTCATGGACATTATGTCCAAATCCAATGAGTCTGATAATATCACTTCTGCCTTACTACTAGACCTATCGAAGGCACTTGACACAGTGTCCCAAAACAAACTTCTTCATCAGCTATGCATTGTAGGGTGCACCCCACCATCCCTCCAATGGTTTGCAAGTTACCTAGCGAAAGGTCAACAGTGCGTCAAATGGAAAAATAAATTATCCCAATATCAAACCAACATAACTGGAGTACCACAAGGGTCCATACTTGGACCCTTACTCTTCAATGTTTTCACTAACAACATTCATAACTCAACACCCCTTATCTCCATTATCCAATATGCAGATGACACTACCATACTTTCCTCCTCCCGTAACATACAGCTCCAACAACTCACCAAACCACCTTCACCTCAATAGAGACATGGCTGAGAGAAGCCCAGCTACTTTTAAATCCTAAATAAACAAAACGCCTGCTTTTCTCAACAAAACCAATCTCATCTGACTTTAAAATATTCTCACAGGATAACACAAAAATTGAAAAAGTTCCCACAGCTAAGCTTCTAGGTGTAACCATAGACAATAGACTAATTTTTGAACACCACATCTGCAATAGCATTAAAAAAACACACATCAAACTAGGAACATTCTACAGACAAAAATGTTTCTTGTATAGCTCCACCAGAAAAACCTTCGCCAGCACTTATTTGCTTCTCTCATTCTTATATGCAGCCCCCATTATACACCAATATACAATCTTCTCTTAAAAACAAGCTCCAATCCTGCTACCATAAAACTGCTAAATTTGCCATGTTACCCCTAACATTCCCACCACTGTCTAGTTCTGAAAGAAATAAATTGGCTCGAACTCACACAACACCTAAGACTAGTACAGCTGTCTTCTGCACATAAAATGATATATACACCTGATAGATGTCCAGCCCTCAAATCTGTCCTAAAACCCTACATACCTACAAGAGCCCTCTGCTCTGAAAAACAAACAACTGCTAACCATCTACATTCCAAACAAAAGAGCTGGACAGTGCCTATACTCTCATGCCACCGCCAAGCTCTGGTACTCTCTGCCAACAGACATTACTACCAGTGAGACTTTTAACAACTTCAAACACACCCTAAAATACATTTTCTATGTCACCAGACCTGCCCCTGCTCTTTCCCTAACAGGTGACCTCCATTCACTCTCTAGTGGCTTTCATTTCTATCCCTAAAAAAGGAATTTAATCTACTAACCACTAGCATATTGGACTAACAGACTGTCCATCATACCTCTCAACCTCTTAGTGCAAAAAATCTGGACATAGCATGACAGAATGCTGGTGCAAAGGCCCAAAAAAGCATATATTTTAAATATTGCTCTTATAAACTTAGAAAGTTGCTAGAATAATGGGTTTGTGTAAGCATGCATTTTTCTGAAGGATATGAAGTCTGAAATACAAATTTATATCATCATTTAGTGACTTCTTTCTACAGATCATCCCAGTGATTTGCCAGAAAATCTCAAATTATCTGAGGAGCAGATCAAAAATATGAGGCAAAAATCTGGACATTCTGTGAAAATCTGTACAGTTGAGAGGTATGCTGTCCACATTTCTATACCCTTAACTTTCCCATCCTTCTAAGCATCTAATTACATCTAATGTTCTGATTCTCACTCTTTACCTTACTCCTATGTGATGTATATATAAAAAAAGAGTTTATAATGTACCACTTTAATTTAGTAGATGTTTTATTATTGTACCTACCTCTCTGTACTTATTTTATATTTATTGTTGTATCTACCTATCTGTACTTATTTAGTATTCAGTTATTATTAATGTGGGCTTTAATACCTATTTTTTTATCTTGTTCATGTAAATTCTCATAACTTTCATGTATCATTTGTAGCTTTTCTCCCTGGGCCTCTGTTAAAAATGGGTTCCTAACCCAGTCGGACTTTCCCAGTAAACAAATGTTAAATGAATAACTAATGTAATTAATTTAAATTCAGTTTTCATAAGATAAAATCTGATAATTATTCCTGTGATTTTTAACTGTAATTTCAACTGGCTATAATGACTTCATTATAATGATTTTAGTGTTTCTGTTTATATGCACAATGAAAATGGATTCCCTCTTCAGAACACAGAATAAAGTAAGATGATGGCATCATATACAGAAGAAGAAGTGTGGGTTGTGTTGAATGAGTTCTCTGTCCTAAAATGACAAATTTCAAGAAAAGCAGATGGTTTCTCAGTGTTCAGTCTAAATTTGTGATCTACTGGCATTTATCCACAAGTGGAAAATCAGGGTTCTTGTTAATTTTTTTTCCATCACTTCGTCACCTACTTTAGGTTTGATTCAACAGATCTGATTTAAGAGTATGTTTGAATCCATGCAAAATAGTTTTGCTGTTGTGGTATGCAGCACTTATGTGATGAAGATAAGGCTCGCTCTCAGTGTAAGAGGCTTATTTCAAGTAAGTCTTCCCTGCTTCCAAAAAGCTTGCTGTTGGTGTAAGTGTCCTATAAGGCCTACCTTTAATCAGACTCACACCAGAGGACCAGATTCCAAAAGATTTGCTCTTGGAGTAAGTCACATACTCTGAGAACAAGTCTCACAGTAAATTACTTACTCTGAGAGTGAATGTTCTGGAATCTGGCCCAAGAGCAGAATGGCCACTTCCAAATAACAGTGAAAACTGATTTCACTTTGAATCTTTACACTCTACATGTCAATACAGCGAAGGGCAGAAGCATTATTATAGTTAAAGGAGCAGCTAGAAAATGTCAACATTAGGTAAATGATTCTTGCAAGTAGTATTCAAGCACAACTTAGTTTAGAATCCACTGAAGAGCCTTCAGTAGGATGTGTAGTACTGCCTGAGCTACACAATTCCCTATCTTCTTTGCTTTCTCCTGCTTTAGCATCTCCAGTTGTAAGTTCATTCTTTTCATGTCCTGTAAACTTTCCACTTTATTTATATGAACATTAATTTACTGCTGTATTTATTTATTTTTTCAATAAGTTGATTACTTTGATAATCTATAAAAAATTAAATCAGTTTATTGTATGCTCAAATATAATTGATGCACATGTAATGCACCAATGAAACTGTTAAACTCACAGGGAAATTAAGGTATGGAAAAATAAAATGAAGAAAATTTTATTCTAAAATAGGAGTATTATTTCATTAATATAACAGGATATCATTGAGTAAAAACAATAACTTAAAAATGAAAACAATTTTCTGGAAAATAGTTTTCAAATGTAAACAATCAGCCAATCAATGACATGAATGAATATTATAATTAATTTTGTCTGACTTTGACTTTTGTAAATAAATGTCATATGCATCCATTCATTGCACCCCCTTCCAAAAAATGGGCCTTTTCACAGCAGGGTTTTCCTGGAAAACCAAACATGAGCAGCCTATTCCAAATGATGACACCAGACCAGCCACAGGTAAACCAAGCTTTACCCACACCCATCCCTGGGTTATTGCTAAAATATATTAGTTTAAGTATATGTAGTATGCTAATTCAAGTGTATGGACTTACTTAAGAAAAGTTTACTTTAGTAATATTGATGGTACAGAAACATCACACTGTTTATGCAAGTCTAAAAATATTTGCTTACTATTCACAGTATATATAAAGTATTCACATGGCTGAGAAATTGAAATTAAAATTAATCATACCTGCCGTCAATAAATTTACTGTGCAACAAGAAAATTCCTTTTCTATTTTTGACAGCTTATCTATCTGCTGTAAGGATTTTTCAAAAAATCAAGTCTAAGAAGACATTAAGATATGAGCAGATGAGTGTGAGGTTTAGGATGCATTGGCTTATGCACAATATAATTGGTTAATATTTTATCCCCGATACATGAAATGAGTTTACAGTCCCATGCATGTTTTTTTTATATTAGCTACTTCTACTTTATAACAATGATAAAATGGCATATGAATAACTGGGTATGCTGTTCTGTAGAATACAGGCATGAGCATCTGAAGCAAATTCCCCATACCTAACGGAATGGCTAATTTGTATCCTGCTGCAGCAGCAATTTTTGCGGATCATATGATGTGTAAGCATTGTGTGAAAGGATAGGATGTAGGCGACCAAGTATGCCAAAGAGGGCATTGTTTTCTAATTATCCATAGGAGTTGAGCTCACCTGAGTATAATGCTGGCACCTGTTAACTAATGAGAAGGAGATTCAGAGCAAAAGAGTCATTTCTGACAACCCCCAAAATGGGAAGGAGATTCAGAGTGAAAGGATCATTTCTGAAAACCCCCAGAATATGGGTAACTATCCCTAAGTCTTGCTTCACTGCCCAATATCCTAGGATGCTCAGAATAAGGTGGACTAAAAAGATTAATAGGGTCAGAGGAATAATTGTCATGGGGAGATTAGGACGCTTAAATGAAGATAAAAAATTTGCAAGTCTGTCAGGTACTCTGTAAACACTGTGATTAATTATGAACTGCTTGTAGTATAGTTTGGCAGCACATATTTGAACCCAGTTATGGGTGATATTTTATGGACTTAAAACCTCAGTTCATTATGCAGAAATGTCTGGAGAAAAGCAGTAGTCAGTCATTGAAGGCTCATTGTGTATTTTTCAAAATTTTCAAATAATGCACATCTATACCCATATATAGATAGATATATATAAATATAGATATATGTATATAGATGTAAATATTCTGAACTATAGATATACATAGATAGTTATAGATATATATGCATATATCTATATCTTTCTATCTATATATTTAAGTTGATCTTACACATTAGATTTTCTGACATATCCCAGACACAAAAATCATCAATCTTAAAAAAATTAACAGTAAAATGCACATTCTATAGAACATAATACCAGAACATTTAAACTAAAAAGCACTCTTTACTACAGGATGGGATGCTCTCTTCAAAGAAGCTGTACCACCACCCCACTCCCACTACGTATATATAACAAATCTGAGATCAAGCAATAGTCGAGAAAATATATACTCCTTTACCCATTATATCAGCAATCCCCCCAAGTGCACCAATCAGCTGTTTTGTCAAACATCTGCGAGCAACAAAGCAGCAGTTGGCCACATGCCAGCTTAATAAATATGAGGGAACCCTTATATTTTACACACACACACACACACACACACACACACACACACACACACACACACACACACACACACACACACACGAAACACACAAAAACACTTGCAGACACATGCACATGTATACATGCAGACACACTTTCACCTCAGTTTTTATTTATTTTTATTTATTTTACATTTGTTGACCGGGCTAGTCTAGCTGGATATATTTCCATTTTCAGTAGAGGCCCGGGGAGAAAAGCTCCACATACTTAATAATAATATAGAAAAAACAAAGCAATAAGAGGCAATGCCACATACATTAGGAAGGAATTAACATAACATTGTACAGTAAACCATCAGGATTAAAAAATTGTGGAAGATAACATTTACATAACATTTGTTGGCAGAGTAGTAATGTAAAGGAAGAGTGAGAAGTGAGGTTACAAGCTAATAGTAGAGTATTAGTCAGGGTTACAGCAAGGGCATAACCATTGAAGTTTTAGGTGATTTTTAAGATTAAGTTTGAAGAGGAGAAAGGAAGAAATAGAGGTTAGGTTGGGTGGCAGCATGTTCCATTGCTTACCTGTGGTGATGGAGAACAAGGAGTCACCAGCCAAGTTGTTAGATTTGGGTATATAAGCTAGGAGTTTATTAGAGGAGCGTAGGGAATGAAGATTATTATAGGGTGTTATAAGATTGTTTAGTGTAGGTGTGTTGTTAGGTAGGTAGAAGATTTTATGAGCAGTTGTTAGTTGAGAGAGTAGCAGAGCATTTTGCAGTTCAAGCCAGTCTAGCTGATGTAGGTTGATGCAGTGATGGGTTCTATAGGGCTTACCAGTTACAAACCTTGCAATACTGTAGTAGGCTTTGGTAAGTTTGTTGAGATTGTTTTGCTTTAAATTGGTATAAATGGGAGAAGCATAGAGGAGGGTAGAGAGTAAATGAGAGTGGGCAACAGTAGTTCTTGCTTTAGGGGTGAGGAAGGGTCTTATCCTATACAAGGAGCCTAATTTTCTGTTAATGGACTTAATGGTGTTATTAATATGATTGTCAAAAGTGAGTTTATTGTCTATTGTAACTCCTAATAACTTACAGGTCAGTTCAGGTGATATAAGGGTTCCATTACTAGCTAGGATGGAGAAGTGTATGGGAGGGGTCTTGTTATTAGGAGTAATCAGAAGTAATTTGGTTTTTTTGGCATTCAAGAGTAAGCACCGGTTTTGGAACCATGTTTCTACTATGGAGAAGATAGTTTGGCTTAGAGATTTAAGCTCAGGGAGAGATTTTGCAGAACAGATGATAGTACAATCATCAGCATACTGTATGCAGGTGGATTGAGGAATAGCTACATGAAGATCATTTATGAACAGAGAGAAGAGAAGGGGTCCTAGAATAGAGCCTTGAGGGACTCCTAGTAAAACAGGGAGATATGAAGACAAGTGATTTTGCCACAAAACAGCTTGTTTTCGGTTGCTGAGGTAAGACTTGAACCAAAGGATAGAATTAGAATCCAGAGAGAGGGATTGTAGGGTATTTATAAGTAGGGAGTGATTGACCATGTCAAAGGCTTTTGACAGGTCAATGAAGAGTGCAGATGAGAGGTAGTTATTGTTCCGGTTGGTGTTAATAGTATTGGTGAAAGATAGAAGGGCAGTGGTGGTGCTGTGAAAGGGTCTAAAGCCATGTTGGCAGCTGGCCAGGATGCTATTTCTAGTTAGGTAGTCTATTAGCTGATGATGGATACATTTCTCCATGATCTTAGCTAAAGGTGAGAGTAGTGCTATGGGCCTATAGTTGGAGTACTCATTAGAGTTGCCTCCTTTATGTAAGGGAATGATGTGGGAGATTTTCCAAAGATTGGGGATAGTGCTTTCAGAAATGGTACGGTTAATAAGAATAGCTACAGGATGAGCAATTGCTCTGGCTGCAAGTTGAAGGTATTCAGCTGGAAGGTTGTCATCAGAGGGTGTACAGGGTTTTAACTTGTGAATTAGTTTCTGGATAAAGGAGATTGAGATGGGTTTTATCTTGAAAATAGGAAGATTGTCATGTTGGGAATTAGTTAGGTTAGTGTTTGTAGAGGTTAGCTGTGTGGCCAGGGTTTGAATGGTCTCTGTAAAATAGGTATTGAAGGCATTGGCAATTTCTAGATTGGTTTTATTTTCTGACTCTAGGGGTGGAGGGGTACTAGAATGGCCGGGCTGAAGAAGGTTATTAATGGCAGTCCAAAATTTTTGTGGATTCTTAGTGTGATACTGTTGAAGTTTACTATAATAGGCTTTTTTGTCAGAGAGTATGGCTTTTTTAGTAGTATTACATAGTTGTCTAACGTTCAGGTGTTCTGAGACATCTCTAGTTGCTCTCCATTTAGCCCAGGATTTGTTTCTTATTAGTATTTTATGTTTTGTGTCTTTTGAGAGCCAGGGAGCAGATTTTAACTTTATCCTGATAGATCTTTTGGGTGCATGGGTATCTAGTATTGTTAAGAATTTGTGATTAAAGTAGCTGACAGCTTCGTCTAGTGGGAGGATTTTTAGGGGATTCCAGTCACAGGCATTTAGTTCCATTTGAAATAAGTCAGGATTAAAATGTTTTTTGGTTCTGACAGTAATAAACTTGGGAGGTTTGTTTATGTCGTTTTTATGCCTGATGATATACGTGGGCAAATGGTCGCTGATATCATCTGGCAGGGTTCCTACTTGATAGTTTTGTCTTTGTTTATTGACTAGAATCCAGTCTAGGATGGTCTCTTTGTTGTTAGGTTTGTTGATTCTAGTAGTGGTGGTAATAGTTTGTTTAAAGTTATGTAGGTTGATATAAGAAGAGGGATTATCATTGTTGATACTATACCAGTCAGTGTTGAGGTCTCCTAGAATAATAGTTTCTTGTGGGTAGGTTGAGGAAATCCAGGACAGGGTATCTTCTATATTAGTAATGTTATGGCCAGGGGGTAGGTAGATGCAGAATGGTGGTAATAGTTTGTTTAAAGTTATGTAGGTTGATATAAGAAGAGGGATTATCATTGTTGATACTATACCACTCAATGTTGAGGTCTCCTAGAATAAAAGATAGTGTTATGCAAAGAGAAAGCTTAAGTGGCAGTAAGATCAAATACAGTAGTGGCAATCTGGGAAATAAGTCCAAATTAATCATAAATTATCTGAAACAGAAGTTAGAATACAGTTTGCACTTTCTGTTTAATCTCACTACTTTTAGACTTTTAACCTTTTTTGCCATTTTTAATGGTTTTGCAAAGAATATAGAAATGGAAAATGAGTGTTTTGTGTATTTTATGTAGAATAGTTCTAGGGGCAGCCGCAGTGGTGCAGTGGTTAGCATTGTTGCCTCACAGCAAGAGGTTCTCCAGTTCAATTCTCAGCTGGGGTGTCTTCTGTGTGGAGTCTGCATGTCCTCCCTGTGGTCACGTGGGTTTCCTCCCATATCCCACAGACATGCTGCAGGTGGATTGGACACTCTAAATTGGCCCTAGGTATGAGTGTGTGCCTTCTGTGGAAGGTTTAGTGCTGGGCTGGCAACTCAACACCATAAAACTCCACTGCCAATCATGAGCAGACAGGTGATCCGCTGTGGTGACCCTTAACCAAGAAAAAGCTGAAAGAAGAAGAAGATGTAGAATAGTTCTAGGGCAAAACTAAAGTATATGCTTTTGAATGAAACTTTTTAACTGAAGGTGGATACAAGCTACTAAAACTGTATTTACTGTATGAGATGATTATGAGTGCATAGAAAATGATTTGCTTAAGAAATATTTCTTTAAATCCCGGATGATGACATCCACTTTATGATTAGGAAGTCAATTACTTTTGTGTGGCTAATTCTTCTTTCTTCTTTTTCAAGCTGAAAGATTTAGAAACAGTTTGAGGAATATCACAGCACTTATACACATTGGAAGGAATTTTTATTACATAAAAGAATATTTGTGAAAGTGTTAAATGAATTAAGACAGAGTGGAGAAGCTAAAATTAATTTATCTAGTTATTTTTCCACTCTAAACTCTGATTTAAAAAAGTTTGGGTGGTGGTTATAGTGTATATATATATATATATATATATATATATATATATATATATATATATATATATATATATATATATATATATATATATATATATATATATATATATATATATATATATATATATATATATATATATATATATATATATATATATATATATATATATATATATATATATATATATCAAAATATTGTGGAAGATGACTGTTTTATGAATTTTGAAGTGAAATATGATAATATTTTTGACAGAATTGAACAAGTTAAAGAAAATGTGTTGAGGAAACAAGGGAAACTAAGGAGGGATGAACTTGACTATCAACACAACGAGGCATTCCCACTTTCAAAAAAGTTATTATGACCCCCCCCCCCTTTTTAACCAGAATAGGCAAGATGCAGAAGTTAGGATAGGCCAATATGATGAGAGAAATGAGTCTAACAACTATGAACCAGAGTTATATGAAGATGAGACAGATGAAGTTTTTGAGCAGGATTTCCCTCTTCCAAGGGGGTCAGAAAGAATTCTGAATAGGAACAGAAACCAAAACAACAATAATGTTTTAGGGCGACAGCAGACACCAAGGGGACAAGGGCCCAAAGTGCAAAGACAGTTTTGGAGAAACAGGAAGGGGAACAGGTACTGAATTTAAGTACACAGATTCAACCTTGTGTTTCACCATTTAAGGGGAAATTACTTTGTTCACAAGGGTTCCATGTTTATAATTATACAGACATGGAAATCACTGAAGCACATTTCTGTATTTTTAGGAAAGGGTTTAGTTTGTACCTGGGAGTAAAGTAGATATAGTGGATATACTGAAAGAACTTAACATTTATATTAGGAAGCTGAATTTTCAACTACAGTTTAAACAAGAGGCTGAAAGAACCCCAGTAGGAAATAGACTCACTGAACTGGCTAGAACTTCCCAACCTTCTAGACTACCACCAACTTACCACTGCCCATAGGCTTTTATTTAACCCTTCTAAATGTCCAGCACTATCCAATATCCTACAGCACAATACCCCTAGCTGGCCACTCAGATCTGCTCAGCAAAACCTAATCTCTGTCTACAAACCAAAGCGTCCTGCAGGACAACACCTCTTGTCCTTTTCCCTAGCCAAAAAATGGAATTCTCTCCCCTCCTTCTTAAGAACCACCAATAACTTCTACAACGTCAAAACCCAACTCCATTCCTACTTGCTCCATAACAGGAAGTGCAACTGCACTCTCCAAACCTAACCTACTACCCTCCTACCTATGAAACACTCATTTAAGACTCACTTGCTATATTACTATTTACCTCATGATGTCACTGATTTAGTATCTCATTATAATTGTATCCTCAAATTTGCATCCTTAGTTATTAATTTTGTATCTGTATGTTTTACTGTAATAGTTGCTTTATGATTTAAACTCAAAATAGTCTCTTTACTGTTTTGTTGTCTTTGTATGTGGAGCTTTTCTCCCCGGGCCTCCACTGAAAATGGGCTTTCGAGCCCAGTGGACCTCCCCGGTCATCAAACTGAAATAAATAAATAAATAAATAAATACATAAATAAATAAATAAATAAGAGCTTATACAACCCACCTATACATCCTACTTTAGTGGATTTCAAAAGAATATGTACAAAGAAAATCTATCAAGCCTATTACGTGCATAAAAATAAAACTTTTAACCTCACAGGAAAGGAAGCCTTAGAATTGAAAAAACTAAGGGACTCAGATCGATATAGGGTGATGAGACCTGATAAAGGGGGTGGGGTGGTTTTGGTGGAAAAAGAAGACTATGTGAATGATATAGCAAACACAATCTATGACACAAATCACTATGAAATAGTTTACAGAGGTGAAATAGACGTAACCCATAAAAAACTAATGCTCTTTCTGGAAGACAGCTTATTCCAGGGTGTGATTAATGAACAGACTTTTAGATTTTTGTTTAATGACCCCACTACCTTTGGAATTCCAAAAGTGCATAAAAATGTTTTTCACCCACCATACCGTCTCATTATAGCAGCACATAACAGTTCTACTTACTCAATGGGGGTCTTTATTGACCATTTATTGAAAGATACATCAATTCCTATTAAGCATGTGTTAACAGATTCATGGGACTTCCTTAGAAGAATTAAACAAGAATATTTCTTAGAATCTAAGGGATTGTTTAGCTCCATACCACATGAAATAGGATTAGAATTATTTTCAGAGGCTTTATTAGAATATATTACATTGAGGGAGCCTCTTTTCAATTTTATTATTGATGCTATGGAGATGATTTGACAGCACAACTATTTTAGTTTTGAAAGTGAATTTTTCATGCAGCTAAGAGGTGTTGCCATGAGGTCGAGCTGTGGCCCAATGTATGCCAACTTAGTGGTAGCAGCATGGGAAAGGAGGTACATTTTTAACTCAGGTTTTGAAGAAGGGTGGTTTGTTTACTTGCATTACCTGGATGATATTTTTGTTTTATGGAAAAGGGAAGAAGAAATAGTAAAACATTTTTGTGAATACATAAACAACATTTGTGAATATTTTAAGTTCACTTATAATTTCCATACTATAGAAATTAACTACCTGGATGTCACCATTAAAAAGAACTATGAAACACAAGGGTTTACATCCAAGGTTTTTCGCAAGTCCACATATTCAAACAGTTTTTTGGCATTTGAAAGTAGCCACCCATATTACATCAAAAGAAACCTACTTAGAGGCCAGATGATCCGTGGAGCCAGAATGTGCTCCACTATTACAGATTTTAAATTAGAACGACAAAATTTGAGTTCTATGTTTCTGGCCAGAGGGTACCCCCCAAAAATGGTTTATGATTTGGCTGAAAAAATTCTGAGGGGGTGGGGAAACAAGTTTGTTCCACTTTTAGGTCAAGATACAACCACAAATAGGGTGGGGAGACCCAACAATAATAAAAAACAAGAATACACCAACACTATGGTTACACAGTTTGGAACTTTTGATAGTAAAGTCAAGGCTATTTTGACTCACAATTGATTAATATTACAATGTAACCAAGAGCTAAGTCACAAACTGGGAGAAAAAAACATTATTTACAACTAAGGTGGGACATAACTTGAAATTTTTGTTTTCACATTCCATCCACCAACAACTCACCCAAGGAGGTACAAATAGTTGTGGTTTATGCAAGTATTGTCCGTACATTTACACAGGTAAGGAATTAATGGTAGTCCCCTGAGAAAGATTTACTTGAAAAAAGGGAACTGTTATAGCAGTGGGTTAGTATATATAGTTATTTGTCAAAACTGTTACATGTTCTACGAGAGATCCCTACGTAAAAGAATATATGAACATTTATATGCTATTGAGATACACAATACTTTCAAAGCATTATACAAGGATACCTCTCTTGTGGGGTAAGGCAAGGATTTCCTTTTAGTATCTTGGAAATTATTAAGAAAGATATTAGAGGGGAAGACTGGTCTAATAACATATATAGAAGTGAGTATAGATGGCAGATTTTGTTAAATGCCACCCACCCTCCAGGTCTGAATGACTATGTTTCCATTGTACCTATACTTAAAGAAAGAGCAACTAAACTATGAACTGTGAAAGTTTTTATAGAAAGTTTTTGAACAATATATGTTTGTTTTGTATTCATATTAACAATTATTTAATATTCATTAATAACAATTATATTCATTTAAAATGGTAACAACTAATATATTGTGATTTTAGAACGACTACTTGAATGTTTTAAAAGTTCATGAACATTTTTAATGGATAATTAAACTTCTTAAGTATTTAATTGCAGTTAACTAATTCAGGGATAAAAGCACTTTGTGACTGGATGTTAACTGTTTTGATAAAGTCCTGTAGTTTGGCAGACGAAAGCGCTTGATTTATTTTGTGGGTGTAAATAAATAGAAGAATTTGACTTTGGACCCTTCTTTTGATATCAGGTCTGGTTCCATGAGGTGTGTTGCTTTATATATATATAGGTCTATTTTGTTTCGTTGAATCTCATTTCACTGAATTTTATTTCACCCTGACCATATCGCTGACAACACAAATTACTGAAAACTCATTTCACTGAATCCCATTTCACTGAACTGAACTTAGTATATATGGCACTGTGTAGAGTACTGTAAGGCAAGTAAAAGCTATACACCCTTTTCCCCACTGTAGTGTGATCCTGGAGTTACTATATATAGTTAAGGGTGTGTGGAGGGAACAGCCCTCCCCACCTTGTTTATTTTATATTGTATTTTACCAAAAACTTCAAAACAATATATTTTAAACAATAGACATGCATAGTTGCAACACCAATGACTAACTCTTTCCAGAAGAAAATATGTACTCAAACTAAGTGGGGGAATACACCCCCCAAACCATCCAATTTGGGGGGCTGTGCCCCCTCACATACCCCCTAACTATATATACTAACTCCAGGATTACACTACAGTGGGGAAAAGGGCATATAGCTTTTACTTGCCTTATAGTAATCTACACAGCGCCATATATACTAATTGCAGTTCAGTGAAATGAGATTCAGTGAAATGAGTTTTCAGCAAAGTGGTTGGACAAAATAGACCCATATATATATATATATATATATATGTTTGTTTATGACATTGGTATAAATTCGTACCCCAGCTATGTAGGTATTGTAAAGGGACCTTGCAAGGTAAAGGAAATGAAATAGCATTACTTAGATTACGTTAGTAATTAAAAAATAAATAACTTAAATAGTGAAAAAATAATTTACCTTTAAGTAGGTTAATATAAAGACAGCTATGTGAGACAGCTACAACAGGATGTTCCATGCAAATACACTAATAGGAATGTGATGGCTACTGATAGACATAGCAGAAATATTATTGTTACTGAATATAGGACCTGTCAGTGGCTCTAGATACATATTAGATAAGAACTGGAAAAGGGCATAGATTAAATAAATTCAATATTTATTATTATGTGGGTTTGGAAAAAAAATGATAATGTTGAGCTTATTGAAAGTATAACATACAGATATTAAGATGGCTTTTAGGAAATATGTATTTATATTTTGTTAACTGAGTTAGCCTAACTGGGCCACTCCCATTTTTCAGAGATAACCTGTGTTTATTTGGAGAGTTCAAAATTTAATCCTGTGTTATATATACATGCAAATAAATGTATAGTGCATGCACATATGATTATACAATATTTATACAGTAAAAAAGTAAGTATTTATTTATTGAAATTTGATTATCAGGAAAGTACGATGGGGAAGGAGGCCATTTTCATTTGAGGCCTGGGGAGAAAAGTTACAATTTCATTTAAGAATGAAAGTGGAAATTTTTCAAATTCTTGTTTAAGAACAGTATTTAGACATGATCAGATGTCTTGAAAGCATCTAAGGCACTTCTGACAGTGTAAATCTTTTATTTCTAGTGTAACTGTATAATTAATTCCAGCACCAGAGAATCATCTTGTGTTTGCTAAAGAAGGCACAGAATGCATTAATAATGGATATGTAATATTAGGACTAATGGGCTTACATTTCAGTGCTTCAAGTATTAATAGAAATAGTCTGCTAGTGTTCTAAAATGTTTGGGTTTGTGTTAACTTTGTGTATACAATCATCTTGCAGAGAAAGACATTTTCATACTATTTTCACAACACGCTGCTCATGTCCCCATGACTCCAGTTCATCCCTACTACTTACTTTATGCATGCAAAAAAAATTCTCACACTTCAATCCTGAAATTTGTAAATGTGCATCATGTTTATTTTACAAAACTCAAATACAGTTATGAATATAATTCTGCGATGAACAGCTAATATAGCAGGAATGCTGTAGATCGCATTAAGCAGTGTCCTGAAATGAAGCCAGCAGAAATTCATGGAAAGTTGTAAGGCATTTACCTAAAAGAACATCCCAGCCCTAAGGGATATTCAGTGTCATTAACCTTTTATGTTTTTCGTTGCTGCTTTTCTAATTGCAGTATTACATTCTTCACAATCCTGTTGTTTGTTTTTACTTGAAATTCATCAGGGAGAAGAATGTATCTAAAGGATTTTAATCAGTTTTTAACTGCTGCAGCTGTCAAATAAGATCTTAACTTCATGTTACCTGGCGATTGCAATGAAGCGAATAAGATAAATGAAGTCAAACCACTATGTGTTGCAAACTGCATGGACAAAACTAGACACCAAGGAAGGAAACCCCTGAAACTAAGTTATATTGTTTCCCAATTATTCCACGTAGCTATGCTCATTGTAGCATGTATGCTTCCAATAAGAATCTTTCTAAAGAAAGACACATGGGCATTTACATCATAACTGAATGAATAAAGGATATTAATTAATTTCCTTTCCAACATGCTTTTTATATAATTCTCCAAACATACAATAAGAGGAAATCATTATGAGGGATATAACTTTGATATATCACACAGAAAATCACATTAATAGACAAACTAAACAAAACACACATCAACCTGTCTTTATTTCATACCCCTCATTTTAGTGAGTAAATAATAAAACTTAAAATACAGGTATAATAATATGTTTACCAAGAGCTGATGACATATTTTGTCAGGGATGTTAGTATTTGGTGAAGCACTCTGTATATGAAGGATGACAGCTACCTTATCTCTACAAGGGAGGCTCCCCATATCACCTCAAACCCAGCCTCGGATCTCATATATAGGTTTAAGAGTATTTTATTGTTTAGAAGAGAATCTATCTACACGTTCCTCTCTATTCTTTAAAGTGATTGTTATCTTTTTGGGAAACTTAAGTTACATTTGAAAAGATGGATTCTGTCACTTACAAATTAATGTATTTTCAGTCAGATAAGTTAATAAAAGAGAAGATCAGGTCTAGACATGTGAAAAAGTGTTTGAGAGTTCTGATGCAATCTGCCAGAGTAAAGTTTATTAAACAAATGTTATCTAGAAGCATAGCTTACAACAAGGTTTGAACTTGTATCTGGAAGTGTTCTGAGAATTTGAAAACACCTCTGCAGGAGACTCCTAGAATTATTAAAGATCCTTGCTAATCAGATGAAAGTATTGTCAGCTAAAGTCTTTATTGATACAAGGAAAAATAAACTCTACTCCTGTGATAGCCCATTTTCAGTTTTCAAAAAGAATTGATACTAAGCTTGTCATCTTATTTTAACCACAAACAGCAAAATGAAGTTACTTGTTATGCAATATAGGCATGCTGCAAAATTTAACTAAACTATCGGGACCCAATAGTTTAGTTTAGTGTTCAGCGTAAGTTTTATAAGGAAAGACAACTCTTTGCAATGTAACATAGCCTGTGGCTGTTTAGTTAAGAAATCCTCATATCATGGCCATTGTCCAGCCTTCAAACTTTTTTCTCATGCGTGACTTTGAAAAAACTGACATGCTTTGTGGTATGATCAGATAATCATCTGATGTACAGGGTGTTAATGCTGACAGGCTGGTGTTTGAATCCAGTAGTATATTACAGACTACTTACAGTTCTTGCAACTTCACCTGTGGCACTAACTGTTGATACTGTATAACTAGACAAGTAGGTGGTTTGAATCCAGAAGTGAATGACTTCTATGAGTATACATTTCTTTCTCATGCTGTGTATAAACATCTTCAAATACATATAGCCAGTGTAGATATATACTGTTATTGTGCTCTTTTACCACTTTCTAACCTGACAAATCAAAAACTCTATTTAAAACTTAGAAAACAAAAACAGAACAGACACATTAACCACACTTTATTTCAGTTTAGCACTTTAATCCCAAATTACTAAGTACTTCTTCAGAACTGTAACATCAAGACAAGCCAGCACTTTTATACCATTAACACATAATTATTGCCACATAATTACCAATAAAACAATTAAACATTAATTATCTTGTTATTACTCAATCATAAAACTAACCCATGCAAAAATGATTAAAAACATATTTGGCGTCTGTTCTGTTTTCACTTTCTAACCTATATTGATAGCATAGTGACTCAGTGGATAAAGTCTCTGATTCACAGCTCCAAGGTCTAGGGTTCATTTCTGATCTCCAGTAATAACCCTTGTGGAATTAGCATTTTTCACTGCTGTGTGTATATTTTCATGTCAATGAGAGGTAGCTAAGCCTACAACACCAGATCTGATGATGTCTTGCATAATTAAAGGGTCAAAAGCACTCATATGTTATTATCTATTATCAGCTTGTTATTGTTTTTTGCATGTATATTAAAAAGTTTTAACAAGTGACTCAGGTTCCATTTGATGTTATTGGCTTAGCAGCCTCACATTGATGTGCACTTTTTTTAAATTAGTTTGTTTCATGATTCTTTGTTGTTTCCTAGTGTGTGTGTATTTTCTCTGGGTACTTCAGTTTCCACAAGTTTCTACAGAAATTACTGGATGGCCAGGGTCTTGGCTGAAAGGGTGTCAACAACGACTGGTTCACTTACCCAAATAAATTAATACATTAAAATTAAATAAAGTTAAACTAAATAATATACAAGTACATTGTAAAATGCCATGAACCTATAATAATAATATTAAAACACATTAAAAGATCCTGATTTTTGTGATTTGATAATATTAAACACAGTAAAACATCCTATTTTAAAACAAAAAAGGGAGTTGAGGGGTTGGTATAATGGTTAACCTCATAGATACAAGGAACAGAGTTTAATTCTCTCCTTTGAAAATGAGATTGGCTAGGCTTAAAATGACCCACAAGGGCAGCTAACCTAATATTTAGTTATGAACCTATGAAACTATAACATCGGGTTATCTAACTATGGAAGGTTCCTACAGGGATATATTTTACTATTAATAAAAGTTCTGGGAGAAACAGCATTTGAAGTGTTACTCAGCTCACTAAGGACAGGTTGTGACATCTCTAAAGCACCACTATTGCCAGAAAATGAAAACATATATATATTTTTATTACATCTTGTTGTCCAATGCAATAGTGATGTCACTGCAACACATTACTAAGTTTTATTTTGTTAGATCTCAAATGACTTTGTGGTGACAGTCACAGCAATGTGATTTTTTTTAATAAGCCTTCTGTTTCCTATTCTGCAGTCTGTGTCTCCAAATGATTAACAGATTCATATGATCACCTAATGTCTTGCCAATACCCTCCCTCAGGATGCACCTCCTTTCTACTGGCCATACCAGTCAATACCAGAATAAATTTGAAATAAGCTTGCGGTTATTTCATCTTGTCATCTAGGTTGTGTTGAAAGGCAGATAGCAAGCCATAGTGCTTAACATGCAGGGGAAGTGTATTCCAGATGATTGGGAGGTTTCAGGCTATAAACCTACTGCTTCAGAATGTTAATATATCTGTTTGTGAAGATTTCTGCCATATTCTACTATTAGTGGGGATATTGGACTTGCAGAGATACAGAGATTCCAGAACAACTAGGTCTGTAATGGCATGGTAAATGAGACAGATCTCTCCTCATGCGTCAGTAACATACTGGATAAAGCAATAGTGCTTCCAGCCTCTCTTGATAACTGATGGACTTTAGGTCATTTTGGTTAGGAACCTTTGAGGCCTTTCTAAGTATGTAATGTTTTGCGAGATACATTCTGAAAGGCATGTTGTACTCCATAAATTGCCTAACCAATGCTGATAATAAAGGAGTATTTACCAGTTTATGATATTCCTTTGGCAGTTATCTATGCTAAACAGAAAGCTTTCCTAACAACTGTTGTCACACTATGGTCAAGAGAGTGGCAGTTATCAACCAAAGATCCTAGGCTCATGGCTTCATTTTCTTTTTATACTGGTATGTTTTCCTCAAGGGTATGAGCTCAGGGATTTTCTACCAGAAGTGATGATGCTACACTTTTTAGCATTTAGTATGAGCCCATTTTAGTAAACTATGTGTTTATTTGGAAGAGTTCATTCTGGAAGGTTTGGGTGCCATTGGGTGATTTATCACTTCCTGTTTGCAGCCATCTGCAAACTTGTTAGTCATTGGTGTTGGTTTTCTACTTGAAGATCTGAGAAGTAAATGCTAAACAGAAGAGGTCCCATCACCTAGCCACGAGAGAAATCACTGGTAACTTCTATACTTTCTGATGAGGCACCTGAAATTTCCAGTGCCATTTTGCTATCCTTCATACCACAAACTGGTTAAATTTAATGCATTTAGTTTCTGTATGATGCTAGCATAGGGGTGGTTTTGAAGGCCTTTACCATGTCATGACAGGCTGAGTGTACCACATGGTCTCCATTTACAGCCTCTGTCACCCTTCTTAAAAAGTTTACTAGATTCAGTAGCCAAGATTCACCCTTTACAAAGCCAAACTGCAGGAGATCAAGTCTAGCAAGATTCTTGATATCCTAGTTTATGAGGTCACTTACAATATGTTCCATGGCTTTACAAATGAAACCCCTTTGCTACAATTACTTACGTAAACTAACCCTAATTCTACATATGTTACCAACCCCAACCCTGCACATTAGGATAGTAAACACATTTTCTTAGTAGTATTATTATGTAGTTAAATTATGACTACAAGTTAATGCTGTATTTTTTGTTTAACTTTTTTTTTCTTTTACAATCAGTTAGTTTTTCACAGAAGTAGTGGTTCTAGGAGAAGGTGAGTCTTACATAAAATTGCTCAGAATCACAGGTCATTTTAATGATTCTTCATTTATTTACAGTATACCAATATATATGAATATAACTTATATTATTATATTGTACTTAAAAAATTTGGTAGATCTTCAAAACAATACCCAGTTGAAAGACAAGCATGCTTGAAGACGGTATTAGCATAGATGGAAAGTCCTGGAACAAGTCCACAGCTTCAAAGCAGCATATGAAGCATGGACTGGAATAACTGACACAATGCCATCTTCTTTATGCTCACTAAACATGGCAGTCTAGTCAGAGGAAAAAAGTAAGTGAACAGGGAAATCATAACTAACATATCAAAGTTATTGAATCTCAGTTACGCAGTTATTGTTTCAGGTTCCCATTCTTAAAAGTAGATTAAAATATCAGTGTCTAAGTAGGATGGTTAAAAATGGCAATGCAGTGTGTGTGTGTGTGTGTGTGTGTGTGTGTGTGTGTGTGTGTGTGTGTGTGTGTGTGTCAGTGTGTGTGAGAGTTTGTGTGTGTGTGTGTGTGTGTGTGTGTGTGTGTGTGTGTGTGCGTGTGTGTGTGTGCACACCTGTATGTCTGTTAGTGTGCCTGCATGCATGTATGTCTGTGAGTGAGTGAATGACAGAGAAAAGGTGTACATGTTCAGTATATTTCTCAACTTCTTTGCTTAAGAATGCAAGATAAAGTTTACTATAATAAGTGGCCAAACATCAAAAATTGGTGTTGATCTTAAATATTACCCTAATTCACTAAAAAGGCTAACAGAACAAGTTGTTTTGCAGCAACATGCTTTTTGTGAATAGTAAGACGTATCAAACAATAATGGCAGAATTTACTGAATACACTATCTGCCAGCACCTAAATGAAGTGTATCATATGAAAAAAGTCTAAAAACTGTAATTTATTGCTATAAACAAAAAAGTTTCAGCCAAAAAAGCCTTCCTCAGTGTTATCCAAAAATATATAATACATGAATGTAAATAACAAACATCAGCTTAACTTAAATTAATATTTAATTAAGAGCAAAACCCTTAAACAAATTTCTATTACATCAAAATGATGACTAATCACATATAAATATTCAAAATTGTATAAACATAGACTGTGACCATAAGGATTAGGATTTACTGAAGACATCAGAATTTTAGTAGAAAATGAAAAAAATTCCTACACAGAGCTAAGATCAGGGATGATATGAAAAATCAAGGCCAACTGAGAGGTGTATGTGGAGGAGGAGGTTGTAATGCTTTGTACTGTATGTACTTTTTCATTTATTTGATCACAGTGAGACATCCGAAATGTACATAGTTAAGAATGCGATAGCAATTACTGGATGGTCATGTGTGTGTGTGTGTGTGTGTGTGTGTGTGTGTGTGTGTGTGTGTGTGTGTGTGTGTGTGCATATGTGTGTTAGTGTGCCTGCATGCATGTACATCTGTGAGTGAGTGACCGACAGAGAAAAGGTGTACATGTTCAGTATATTTCTCAACTTCTTTGCTAAGAATTCAAGATAAAGTTTAGTATAATGTGTGGACAAACATCAAAAATTGGAGATGATTTTAAATATTACCCTAATTCACTTAAAAAGTTACTGGAGCAAGATGTTTTGCAGGAACATACCTTTTGTGAATAGCAAGACTTATCAAACAATAATGGTAGAATTTACTGAATACACTATCTGCCAGCACCTAAATGAAGTATATCACATGCAAAAAGTCTTAAGACTAATTTATTGCTACAAATAAACTGGTTTGGGCCAAAAAAGCCTTTCTTAGTGTTATTTGAAAACAAATAATACACCAATTTAAATAATAAACATCAGCTTGATGTAAATATATAATTAATTAACATCAAAACCCTTAAATAAATTTCCATTACATCAAATTGATGATTAATTACATATAAATTTTCAAAATAATATAAATATAGATTGTGGCCATAAGGATCAGGATTTACTGAAGACCTCAAAATTTTAGTAGAAAATTAAACATTTTCCTGCACAGAGCCGAGATCAGGGTTGATGCGAAAAATCAAGGCCAGCTGAGAGGTATATGTGGAGGAGGATGTTGTAATGGTTTGTACTGTATGTACTTTTTCATTCATTTGATCACATCGAGACATCTAAAAAGTAGATAGACAAGAAAGTGACTGCAATTGCTGACTCTGTGTGTGTGTGTGTGTGTGTGTGTGTGTGTGTGTGTGTGTGTGTGTGTGTGTGTGTGTGTGTGTGTGTGTGTGCACGTGTGTGTTTATGTGTGCACGCGCATGTGAGTTTGTCTGTCTGTCTGTCTTTTTGTAGAAACATAACGTGTATTTTGGATGTAAAATATAGCCCCCAACAACAAGTACATTTCCTATGTGCTTAGCAACTCTGAAGCATTGCAATGGAACTATTTAACATCAAAAACATAGACCCCTAGATTCATTAAACTCCATGCAGGAATATTCTGGCATGGAGACGGCCATGCCCATGTAGACCAGCAACGCACCTTGCATATTCATGAAGGCACACTGCTGTATTCAACACATTTACACAATCCATGTACGAGCACAGGGGGTGTGTCCATGCAGTGCTTGCACAGTACACACTCCCCCTGCACTCCAGAATTGCTGTACGGCAAATCTAAAGCATCTACAGTGTCAGCATACACTGTTATGTCAACATAACAGTGTCCGTGGACAACAGAAGTAATGAAACACAAAAGGACAGCCCTCCACAATGGTCCAGCACAGATATGTCCAGAATGGTATGCCAGTGTATATGCTATGCCAGTGTACATGCTGGCATACCAAATAAGTAAGCATGTTCCTGAGAGGAACATTTAAACCAATTGCCCCATGTATGATGTAGTTGTCCAGATGTCCTACCCTAAGATGCAGAAAGCAATGTGCATAACCCTACTGTAAATAAAAATAGAACACATATTTATTATTTTTTTTTCTGTCTGCAATAAAGTTTAAGTGTAGCAGAGTGGGTGTGAGTGTCACGCAGCTATGCTCAACCTAGCTTACACATCACAAGGAAATAAATAGAAATATACAGCCAGCTCTTGGAATGTGAGATAGTGTAGTTGATAGAGTGTCTGCTTTGCATGCAGTCTTTCACGGTTCGAACCCCAATGAAGACATTTCATTTTTATATGTGAAAGCACTACTAGTTTTGTTTTGTTTTTTATATTTAGGTAGAAAATAACATATATTTGCCAACCTGAGTAGTGTAGTAGGTCCAAATGTGAGGTGTCAGTGTAATAAAGTTGTGAACCCCTCATATAAACAAGTGTCCCATACAGTATAGTCACACAAAATGTAATGTCATGAAAGCACATAGGGGGATGTTATGGAAGGTCAACATACATATCATAACATGTCATTAATGAGGAATGAACCCCACAATCCTGATAGTCCATACAATGAAAGCTGAACAATGCTATGTTGAGCTCAGCCCTGCTTAGCCAGTGTAAGCATTCCTTAAATGTAAATTCTAAGCAAGAATTAGTGTAGCTAAGTGGATTTGCACATTGGTAAGCAGTGCTTAGCATCTACCCCTTTAAGCAATGCTTACCTTAGCTCAGTGGGTTTACCAGTAGCTTAGCTTAGCTCAGCATATTCAAAACCATCCAATTATGGCACAGGGCTGGAAATCAGCCCTATTTAAACCTTGTAGGTGGGAATACAGCCAATAACCAGTTGTAGATCATTGCTGTAGGCACTATGGCTGGCATTGGTTAGGGTGGGCACTTTCAGGTGCCGCGCTGGGGCATTCAGGTGTCCAGCATCATGGTTGGACTCCTTGTAAAAGACCATGAAAGGAGACTGCTGCAGGACCAGTATTAGGGCTCCCAATACAAAGTGGATGCCTGGGACCGTCTCGCATGTGCTCTCACCAGTGCCACTAGCATCCCTCGAACTGGTGAGCAGGTCTGACACCACTTTGCTGACTTGAAGCATATGAAGAGGGAGCTCTTGGACCAGTAGATCCAAGATGCACAGGCGAGGAATGTCCCCTGCTGTGTGTAAGTATTAGTATCAATAAGTGTTTTCAAAAGTCCAGCCTGTGTATGTGATGGATAGGTATGCATAAATGTTTCTCTATCTCTTGTAATGCTACAGATTAGAGAGGTGTGAACAGGGACGCCCATGCTAGCGGGCTGCTAAGACTGCGTTGCAAGGCTCATGAGTACAAATCTAGCTTGTAGTATTCAAGGCAAATAAATAGAAAAGAGTAGAATGTCACCTGTCAGTATTTAAAAATGGGTATGTTTTTTACTGAATAAACAAGACAGTAGCAGAGTAATAGTGACGTATAGGGTATATATCAGTAAAAGTGTCAGTACCTGTCAATAAAAGTCAAAACTCTGGACTGGTTGTGTTTACTTTGGTATGTGATGGTATGAATCGAAATGTGTACAGTTTTTGCACAGCAACTATAGTTCTGAAAGCATTAGATAATCAAAGCTCATCTGACAAAGATTGTGGGGTTGTAAACAGGAGATTAACTATATGAAGTGTTCCATGCACCAAGATTTGATGCCAGAATAGTAATGTTGTGTTAACTAGTGTTTTCCAGACTGTGCTATGTCAAAGTATGAATACACAGTATAAGAACTATCTGCCATGCATGAATGTCAGAATTACAAGGTCAGATTGTACAACCAAGAGAATATTTGGCAGAAAACAGTCAAACAAGAAACACCACCTTCTCAATTACTCATTCTGATGAAACATAAACTTTGTTGTATTTTTTTCACAAACAGGCACGGTTCGAATCCCGGGAGAGGTAGCAAGCTGTATGCATAATTTCACCCAGAAAAATGTGAATATGTGTAGAAACAGTCAGGTAGCATTAACAGAAATTTCCTCCACAGGTCTTCCAGGTAAGAAAAGGTATATCTTAGCTGTAAGAAGGCTGTACTATTATACTGTGTACAACACCCACTGTCCAACCCCAGTGCTGCAAATGACAGCAAGATACATACACCAAGTAGTCTCCTCCAAGAAATGTTTGTTAAATGTCACGCTGTGACAGCTAGCAGTCACTGCCACCCACACCCAGGGTGACTGATAGAAATCAAGGCAGAGTATGGCAGTAGCACACACACACACACACACACACACACACACACACACACACACACACACACACACAGTATGAATGCACATATGTAACCCTGACTATGGGAATATGGGTAAAAATAGTCGGGTACTGTTAACAGAAACTTCCTCGCAAGTCTGCCAGGTAAAAAAAGGTATAAATTAGTTGTAAGAAGGCTGTAATTATAGACTGTGTGCAAACATACCACTGCCCAACCCAAGGACATAGGTCGATGTAAAGTGAGGTAATACCTGGAGAGTAATGATTAGAGCAATGATCATTAAGGTTGTGAGCAAATGAAGCCTATACAGTTGTTAATTGACATCTCTCTCTCTCTCTCTCTCCCGCACCCTATCTGCACCAATATTCTAAACACATAAATCAATGAGTATGTTTTTCACCAAATCTGCTGTTAGGACATGTGTCCTATTGTTCTACATGAATCGTGGATATGAGATAATAGTGGAAATTTTTCCCAGGTCAATTATTTATTAATTAATTTCAGAAGGTTTTATTTATGGGCTGTAGAATCATCATATGTATGTTGAAAAAGACCCATTATTTTGAATAGGTTCTTGTAGTAATAGAGTTTTGTTTTTGAGGGTTCCATTAAGCTTTGGTGTTTTTATATTTTCACCATTTAAGAAAGGTAGAAGCGCTTTATATATTATATTCAAACTTTGAATATATTTTAAGGTTTAATTTAGCCCAGTGTGGAGACCAACTAATTCTTGTGAAATGAAAATTTGCAATTTTAGTTGCGTGATTTTAACGGAAAAATGTTTTTTTTTATATTTATTTTATAGTTTGATATTGAAGAAAAGTCTTTAATAGCAACATTATTTTTCTGTCTGAGACTGGTGGTGTTGTATATTAATATATAAGATCATCATCATCCAGCTGACATATGGTTATTATTGTTAATATTGAGCATTATGGTATATTATTTGTTATGTTTTGTAAGAATAAGGGTTCTAAATTAATTAAATAAATAATAAGATAGGGGGGGATCCCTTGTCTAGCACCATTTTGTATTCCCATTATACCCAGGTTTTTATTTATATAGAGGTATGTCATGATTGTTATATAGTTTGAGGAATATTAAAGTATGGTAAAATTTGTAGTAAAAATTTATGTTAACTCTATCAAAGGCCTCTGTGCATCTATAAAGTGCATATATATATTTAGGTTATATCAGTTTTTTCCTTTTGTGAATATTATTTTTGGATGCAGTAATTCTGTTGTGAGCCCATCAGGCCTGGGATTTATGTGTGTTTTAGTTTTTAATTTGAAGATTATATTTTTGTCAATGGTTTTTGTTCTATTAGTTTCTCTTTTCTGTTACCTCATTAATTCGAAAGAAAAGTTTTTTGAAAAATTTCCCCTCCCTTTATGTTTAATATTTAAATGTTTGACTATTAATGTTCCCTGTTCAAATACTATAATTGGTGGCCTATTGCTATCAGTGTAACCTGCATGCCATTATAATGTCCCCTGTGGTTCCATATATACATGTGTTCTCTTTGCAATGCAACTGTTCCAAATCTGTTGTTTGGGGTTAATGGGAATACCTATGGATACTGTTAATACTAATCCTGGAATGTGTTTTTCATGACTAACCGACATATGTTATAAAACTGCAACACCATAGCAAGTCTGGAAAGGTCGAACCAAGTAGATCTGCCTGTCCCACCTCAATTGGCCATGGCACCAGGCCCCAGCATGTCTGGGACCCAACCTGGGACCTCCTCGTCTGCTGATCCTGGATCATCTTCGGGTGGAAGCACCTCAGGGGATGGGGCCCACCCCCCCGGGAGCAGGCACAGACAGGGCACTGTCACCCATTGTCAAGTCCGAGGATTGGTATGTAGTGAGCTTTGAAATGAGTTCGGAGATCTGCTATGCCAGCTTGAGGGCCACATGGCGCATCTTGAGGGTCATCCTGCCCCTCCTGCTCAGCCCCCAGCACAGCCAACTTTGGGGCCAAAAAGGTGCAGTGGTGTTTGCCCATGGGTGGGGACCTCAGTCCCATTGTATCAATTTGGGGGCTTGTGGGCATCCGATTCCCAACCAATCTCCCCGTCCAAGGTGTTTATCCGCCATGTGTCATACACCACCCTGTCTGTTGTCTTGTCTGTCTTGGCTGTCTTCCTACCCAACCTACCACCCCATATATACCTACTCTCCTTCCCCAACATCTCAATCTCACCTTATTAAAAAAAGGCAATCTTTTCCCACAAAAAAGGTCGCCCCATGCATAGATGTCCATTTCACACATGTGTCCACTGGACACAAGTAATCTGGTCTAACTGACTTAACAACACATTACTGTTGTCCTCACCCTCTCAGCAGTTTGAGTATCCAAATTCATGTCCAAATTCTGTACAAATGCACAGCTGTTGCTATATCTGAAATAGACAGCTATGGACCTTCCCTACACCTGTCCTGCACATCTTTAGCTATCTGTCACATTGTTTTTCCCTCTGTATGCCCCTTTTACACCACTTTATCACCCCTTTCTTATTTTCTTTTAATGAAATTAGCATGAGGGTAAGTGGGAATAACCTGCAGTAAGCAGTAGTAAGCGAGTTTGTGTGATGCTAAGCAATGCCTACATAGATTAAGCTGTTTTCCATTTAACCATGTGTTGGCATTGCTTACCATCGCACAAACCTGTGCAAACCTGCTTATAACTGCTTAAAACTGCCTTAATCACCCTGTCTCCATCAGCCACTGTTCTGCCCAGCAACAAAATAATCAGCCATGCCAAGTCTAGAACCCAGGAGCCTGTACACCATAATCAGAATAATTTACCACTACACCATCTAAGATGTAATAAAGAATGCTGTATTTTCAAATGTATCATTCAGCACAGGGAGCAAACTCTGTGGAATCAGTCATGTTTAGTATATATAAATACACACACATAGATGTGTATGGTGATAGATACATATTAAAAAGTATATACATCAGAAATATGGAGCTATACATATAAAACAAATAAACAAATATGTATAGAATATATACATATATATTGTTATATAAACATAGGTATAGATAGCAAAAAGGAATATATATATATATATATATATATATATATATATATATATATATATATATATATATACATATGCCCATAACATGTACTGGAGTCATACCCAACACCATACCTCTACACCTCTTAGTGCAATAATTCTGGACAAAAGCTGTCAAAATGAGGGGACAATGGTCCAAGAACAGGGACATAATGTACGTACTGCAGTTATAGATGTAGAATGTACCTACAGTAACAGTGTTCGTGTCAGCATACATGTCCAGAAGGATGTGCATTCTGAAACTGAAATGTATGTCATAATTTACTGTGGATCAGAACATACATATGAGCAATAATCCTTGACAGTCTGAAACAATCTGGCCAGTCTAGAGGTATGCTCAGAACCCCTTAGTGCAACAAATCTGTACCAAGCCTGACCGAGAGGGTGTAAAGCCATTAAACTAGGAACATATCCCAAATACTGGAGTAGATAAGGTGACACAGTTTATGCAGTGTTTGTTATACCATATATTGACTGGAATAGCCTAAGTCCAAAACCAAATTACTCCCCACTACTTACTGACATAAATCTTCACATCATCCCACTGATGTGTCAGACATACACAACACATATGGGGGCCAGGTAACAGTACATCTGATTACTAGTGAGACATAACATCACAGTAGGGAAACTACACTGAGCTGTTAGGCATGTCACCAAGTACTGTTTAAACTACAGGCAGACTGACACAACACAAACCCAATTTTGCTATGGGGGGATACACATGTAATTGCAAATATATCAGGCACTACAGGGATGTAACAGCACTGACCAAGAGACACCAGTGTGAAAGTGCATACCAAGAACCAATCTCACCACATTCAAAGTGACATACTGGTAAGCCACAGGAACAGTAGAGTATATGGACTGTGTGAACAAAATCATTAGCATGTTTGCCACTCACACATTACCCCTATAGATACTGGCCTAATTCACAGTGTAGTCTGACCCCTGACTGTGGTATAGGACATGTCTCAGTCTGCCCCTACAAACATATACAGCTGATAGTGCACCAGAAGGTGGAGCAGCATGCAAATTCAGATAGAAAAGGACCCTCAACACTTACATTTACCCCTCTCCCTACAGAGGCCAAACAACACATTCACAATGCACTGCTACACAGTCCTGACAATCTGTCAGCAATTGCCAGAAATACAAAGTCCTCTCAACAGTATAGAGTCCCATAGAATGTCCAGGCTTCATCCTTATATATAAGGCCTTCTACACGTAACATGTCTGGCAGTCTTATACATCACTGGGATGATATCTGGAACGCAGTCACTATATAATGATATACTATACCTATACACCTCTTACAGCATGGCATCTGGACAAAGCCTGACATATTTGGGGGCAGAAGCCCAAACACAGGGGCATTACTGACATGTTGCTGTCATAAACTGTGAAAGTTGCTGGTGTAACAGGGTTGTTGTAACATATCTGTTCTGAGGGATATGAAGTCAAAAACACACATGGATGTTATCATTTACTAGCTGCAGTCCTCAGAGTATGCTACTGAATTTCCAAGGCCAAAAAATGTGTGAATAACACACAAAATTTAAGAGTCCAAACTCTGGCCAGTCTGTGGATAGCCTTACAGTCGGACGTTATGTCAACTAATAACACTATCAGACTTAAATTCATGCAGAGCAGCCATATCCACACAAACCCTTTCAAACTAGCATTAGTTCAACTGTATAACAGCAATACTTACATTTTGTCCCTATGTCTGGAACATTCTCCCCCAGTTTGTTGGGCTGTCTCCACAGTGTTTGTTGTAAGAGGTATTCCCAACTGCACTTTGTGATGCTGTTTGGCACACACCTCCATGAAGCACTCCTCCCAGGCAAGGAAAATGGGAAACACCCACATGAAGTACTCAGTTATAGGAGTGTGTTTCCATGCTATTGGGTATGGGAATCATACCACAGCTGCTCCACATGCAATTAGCTAGTGGGGTCCAATTGGTGCACAGGCCATCAGCTGCTCATGAACATCACCTACTAAAAGCAAGATGCTGCCTATACAAAACAGATGTATATCCTACAACTGTCTCAGAGAGGGAGAGAGAGAGAGACACACACACACACACACACACACACACACACACACACACACACACACACACACACACACACACACACACACACACACACTGAGACTGATGACGTATACCAACTGAACTGAAAACAAATAAACACAGCTATGACAAACAATTAAACCTGTAATGGAATGTAGTAGGGGGCATGTAAACGTGGAAAATAGGAAGGTCAAACAATATTGTGTCCCAACAACACATGCTGTACTGATATATATTGCTGAGCAGAACCTATGGCCATAGAAACTGTGTCTGTCTGCAGTGACATAGAACATAGCTCAGTGCCCTGAGCCACCCCAGGAAAGGATGGCTCACATATTAGCACTACTGTAGTGTGTGTTGCACAATACTGACTGTGACACTGATAGGCCATATCCAGTGCAAATCATACCATCAGTAACTCTGCTATGTCCAGCTCTGACTTGTGCCTCTTTTTTAAATGCCAATGTCTCCAACCTGTATAACATAGCTGGTCTCACTGCCCTGCTGTAGACCTTCCCTATCACTCTTAATGGTACTTGTCTGTCACAAATCACACATGACACTCTTCCCTACCACCCACATTCTGCCCTTACTCACATCTTCATGTCTCACCCACACTCGCCATTACTCTGAACTGTTGTTCCCAAGTATTTACACCTATCCACCTTTGAAAACTGTACTCCCTGCATCCTCACCATTCCTCCATCCTCCCTCCCATTCAAGCACATATATTCCATCTTAGTCCTGCTGACTATCATTCCTCCCCTCTCTAGACCATACCTCCACCTCTCCAGGGTCTCCTTAACTTGTTCCCTAGTATCATTACAGGCCACAATGTCATCTGCAAACAGCACAGTCTTGGTGGACTCCTGTCTGATCATGTCTGTCAACCTGTCCATCACCACTGCAAATATGAAAGGGCTCATAGCTCATTGCTGATGTACTCCCACCTCCACCTTAAACACACCTGTCACTCCCAATGCAGAACTCACTGCTGTCACACTAGTCTTGTACATATCCTGTAGCATTCTTACGGATGCCTCTGCCACTCCTGACCACCTCATACAATACCACAACTCTTCTCTAGGCATCCTGTCATATGCTGTCTCTAAGTCCACAAAGACACAGCGCAGCTATGTCTGGCCTTCTCTGTATGTCCCAACCAACATCAGAGCAAACATTGCATCTGTACTGCTCTTTCCTGGCATGCAACAATACTGCCTATCAATAATCCTCACCTCCCTACTTAGCCTAGCTTCCACCACCCTTTACCATTATCTCATGTGGTGACTGATCGATGTGATCCCTCTGTAGTTACTACAGCTCTGCACACCACCATTATTCTCATAATCAGTACCCAAACACATTTCATCCACTCCTCATGCATCTTCTCAATTTCCTAAATTACAGTAAACAATCTGGTTAAAAAGACCACTGCCATGTTTCCTAAACACATCCATGCTTCCACAAGATCAATGGTCTTTCCATTCTTAAACCTCTTCATAGCTATCCTTACTTCCTCCTTGACAATCTGTTGCACATCCTGATTCACCATACCCACATCATCCAACCATCTCACTTTTTCATTCTCTTCATTCAACAGCCCATCAAAGTACTGTTTCCACCTGCTTGACACACTGTCCTTGCTAGTGAGTTCACTTTCACCATTATCCTTTCTCAGCCTTATCTGCTCCACATCCTTCCTAGCTACATGCCTCTGTCAAGCCAATTGATACAGACCCTATTCTCCATCCTTGGTGTCCAACCTTACATACAACCCTTCAGATACCCCATCCTTAGCCTTTGCCACCACTTTCTTTGCCATGTACTCCATTTCCCTATACATCTGTCTACTGTCTTCATCTGTCTGACAATCTCACTTCTCTTTGGCCAACCTCTTTCTCTGTATACTCCCCTGTACTTCTTTATGCCATCACCGGGTCTCCATGTCCTCCTTCCTCTGTGCATATGTCACACCAAGCCCCGTTCTACTCATCTCTCTTACTAGCTCGGATGTAGTTACCCAGATATTTTCTAACTCTTCACTGCTACCCACTCCCTGTCTTAACTCTTCCCTGAACTCAACCTCACAATCACCCTTTCTCAGTATCCACCATTTGATCCATGGTGCTGCCCTCACACGCCTCCCCCTCTTCTTGATCACCAACATCATCCCACAGACTAACCTTCCATGCTGCCTAACTAGACTTTCCCCTGTCAACACTTTACAGTTACCAATCCCCTTCAAACAGGCCCACCTGCATAGGAGATAATCCACCTGTGTGCATCTTGCTCCATTCTTGTATGCCACCATATGCCCCTCAGTCTTGTAATACTATGTATTCACCACACCCATGTCCAATCTCTGTTGCAAACTCCACCACCATTTCACCTTCTGCATTCCTTTGCTTAACATGATACCTACACATCACTTCTGCATCCCCTCTGTCCCCTTCACCAATATGCCCATTGAAATCTGCTCCAATCGCCACTCACTCACTCTTGGGTACACGCATCACCACTTCATCCAATCACACCAAAGTACATCTGTCTCATCCATCACACATGCAATTAGTGGAGCATATGCACTAACAACTGTCAGCATTACACTATCAATTCACAGCATCCTGAACATCACTCTACCTGACACTCTTATCACCTCCACAAACACTCTTGGCATAATGTTCCTTCAGGTTAACCCCTACACCATTTCCCCTCCCATACACACCATGATAGAACTATTTGTACACAACTCTGATACACACAGCTGTACATCCCTTCCATCTGGTCCCTGGCACACACGATATATCCACCTTTCCTCTGTCCAGCATATCAGCTAGCCATTACCACACACCTAGCCTTTCACCTCTCTGCCTGCCATATGAGCATCAGACATCCTCCAGGGTATGTCTGTGAATGCAAAGGCTACTGCACTATCAAATGACATGTGTGTTACAGCAATATGAAGAAAGTGTCATTAATTGTGGCCCATAGTCCACCATGTATGTGCATCATCCTATAGATGTCCTGCCCTAACAGGTTGACATGACTGACTCAGCAGCAAGACTGTCATTACAGTGTGCCATACTGACATAGAACAAAAATATATAGCAGGTATTACATGTGCATATGGTTGAATGGGTAGGTGTACCTGGCTGCCTCATAACAACTGACATGGGATGCAAAACATCAGTTGATTAAGCTGTACATGTTGTACATGTGTGTAACTTTAGTTTCTGTGCATCCAACATAGTTACACCTCTACAGCTACTAGTGGTGTCATTGCCCTGACATAGACATGGGTAAATAAGCATGAGTATCATGCTGAAATTGTAGAGGTGGTCAACTGTTTTCTGACGCTGTGTCCATGCCTACTACAAACAGATATATGACCACCCACATAGATGTATGGCCTCAGCAATACCTTGCTTGTAAAACCTGTCTCCACCAAAGTAGAGAAAACCCATTTGCTGGATAGCAGCAATGCACAAAGCACATAATGTGATGCTATATTAGTTGTACAGGTCAAAGTAGGAGAAGGCATCAACTGGGCAGCATATCAACCTTTGTCTGAAAGAGCATAATAGGTCACAGGTGGATTACTGTAAGGCTAACTATGAGTACAAATTAGACACATCCACTAAGGGCAATCACAAGGCCATCTTCACATATGTCTGCAGTCTCAGAGGCACCAACACAACCCACTCAGTAATGGTGGTCAATCACAGTACATACACATACACCATAGCTACAGCCGACCTGCTGCAGACAGGTTTAGGGCAGACATCACCACCCTAGATCACCATCAGTATAGGTGGATATGCACAGCACATGCACCCCTCCCCTCATCATCATGGATCAGGTCCAAACTGCCTAATCAAAGTTGACAAAAGCAAGTTCCCTTGGGGCCTGATAACATTCCTGTCTGCATTCTACATGAACCCAGGCATATGCTTCCAGCTCCATTACACACTGTATGCAAGCAACGCCTGAGCACTATTGACATCCCATCTGCAAGGAACATGGCCACTGTCTTCCCTCTACACAATCGTGAATGACGACTGATGGTTTATGCAATGTACTAGCCCTCATTGGGGGGGGGGGCATGACACATCAGGGCCAGGAGTACAATGCATGTTCATACTGTGCTGCCAGGTACAGGGGTATGATGTGCTTGTGAGTGGTGGCTAATGATAGTCCATATGCATGTGCTGGCTCTGTAAAGAACCCTGGGCAATGTCTGAGGTCCTCTGATGTGTTTCCCTGTGTATGTCATCCAGGTGCCATGCAGTGGCAAATGCCTTACACTGATGCAGAGACAGCAGCCATCACAGAAGCTGCAATCTTAAACTATGGCATCCTTTCTGGCCATAGCCTGCAAGAACTGGAGGAGTGGACTGCCCTGTCGGATGAGATTGTCCATAGAGTGAACATGTTGGGCCATCATGGATGCACATATGATCAGGTCAGGCATAAAGCAACTGACCTGATACGTTTTGCCCAGCAAAGGGCTGTTGCTGTAGTGAGGGACTGTACTGCTACCAGTGGGACCCAGCCACACAGGCCCCACTTACAGCAACAGTGGAGCTCCTTTCCAGCCTTGGGGTAACCCCCACACAAACTCAAACACGGGAAACGGCAGTTGTGTAGGTGGTTGGCACCCAGGCAACAGGTGAGGAGCATCCGGCCAAAGTGCACATCAATGTAATGAAGTAGCATTTAAACTGTTTTCTACAGAGCCTCTAGATGCATATGTCAGTGCAAAATGGATTAGTGGGTGGGGTGTAGTAATGCACACAAGTGCACATCTATGGTGAAGGACAGCAAATTGTGTAATATCACAGTGTGTACTGTACCTGTGCGGAAATGTAGCGTTCATCTTGTCACAATGCCTAATGTGAATCTGCTGACAATACCTCTCCCTCACAACTACATAGGTCCCTCTGGTCTGCACATGGGACAGAAGCCTGAAACCAGTAAGTATGGGGATTTCCTGTTGTGGCTCACGAATACCTCAGGCATGCTAAAGTTAATGCATGTGACCATGCACACAACTGTTACACTCAGCCATTTGGCAATATCTGCATGTTCACCTGTGGTGGTGTTTACTGCATTGCATCATAGTGGTCATGACAGGGCCCTATCTGCAGGAGTTGTCACGTATCTATAGCATACCTCACAACCTGTCATTGCAGGACACCTGGACAAAGACCGACAAAATGGGGAGACAAAGGCCCAAAACTAGGGTCATATTTGGTATAAAGTGCATATAAATGGTGTACACAGCTGTTAGAATGCCAGGTATGTGTGATATACAAAAATAACAGCACAATAGACAAGTTCATAATATTGCCAACCTTTCATGTGACCTATAACCTGTACAATTCAATTGTAAAGCAAACAAATCTGTCATGGGAACAGTAATGGCATATAACAATAGTGCAACAACCTAGATGCATATGTGTGCACAGGCTAAAGCTAGTACTGTGCTGAGGCAGCATTCAACATAACTACTGCAGTACATCTTATTGGTTACACACCTGCCATCCATTACAGAGACTCTTTGATTAACAGCAAATAATGGTCAGCTGTCCTACCTGGATTATCCTAACATATACCCAGCTGCCTGCTACAGCAACAGCCATGCTTTACATAGAGCTGACAAAGCTGCTAAGGGACCACATGTTTGAGATGTATCAGCCTGAAGAAGGGTACTAAAACATTTCCACAGCATTGCACATACCATGGAACACAGTGCAGACAGTCATCAGATGGTGTTGAAAATATGGGGCTACAGTGACATTGCAAAGGAGTGGACATCCCACCAATGGCTATGAGAATACAAGAACAAAACGGGCAAAGGAAGCACCCAGGAGCCCTACAGCAACAGTGAATGAGAAGCAGGAATCTCCAGCAAGTACTGGGTGTGTACTACATGTCACAACAACCTTCCATGGTCTCCACATGTCCTGCTATAGGGTAGGGTTGGAAGTTGGCAAAAGGTCCTCACACCAAACACTATCCAGGCTTGGTGAAAATCTAAAAACAATGCATCAGGTATCCAAAAAGTATGTTATGGTAATATTGGACCATGGTTGTACTCATTGGCCACAATTCTGACTGGTTTGTTCACCACAACAACAACACCCCCATGGTGAAGCATGGGGATGGCAGTGTCCTGCTTTGGGGTTGCTGTTCACAAGCTGGAACTGGGGCTGTAGCCAAGTTAGAGGGGATTATGAACAGTTCCAAACACTGGTACCTTGTGGCTCCAAAACATTCTGATGTTTGCCACATAGCTTTGGATGGTGAGGAGTTCCACCTTTCCACACAACAATGGCTCAAACCATACATCTATATTAACAAAAGGATGGCTTCACCAGAGCACATGCAATGTTCTGCACTGGCCAGGTCAGAGCCCACACCTACATCCAATAGGATATATGCATGGTGACCTGAAGAGTGAAGTGCGCAGGGGATGCCCTTGCAATCTGACATAGTTGGAGGTGTTTTGCAAGGGAGATTGTGCAAATATTGACAACTCAAGATGTGCCATGCTGATAGACATCTTCCAAAGAGGACTGCATGCTATGATTAAATCAAAAGTTGCTTTAACAGAGTATTACTTTAAGGGTGTGCACACTCATGCAACCAGCCTATTGTACCTATTTCATTTACCAGATGTTACCTGTAACTGATGTGTATGTTGTTCAGTTTGGAATGCACAGGTTATATTTCATATGAAATGATTGCAATGTTATTACCTCATTTCTGAGGTCTCATGTGATACATCACAAAAACCTGGCATGTTAACAGGTGTCAAAAACTAAGAATGTGATGGAACCAATAAACACAAAACATGAATATATTATAAAGAAAAGGCGTACTTGCTGTAGAGTGAAACACACTTTATTCCAATAAAAGGTGAGCGCTTTCGAGGTTACCCTCTTCTTCTGACCTTAATAAAAACTAAAAATACATTTTCTTCAGAGCTGCACATAGAAAATGAAAGATGGGTAGTAGTATGCTGCTCTGAAATGAAGATTGATTTCTTAGATATTAACATCAATAAGAATATGTTTGGCAGTATTTCGACCAAGCTACATAGGAAAAGCTGTAGGAAGAATAACATCCACCACTGCTCGAGTATGCACCCCAGACATATAACTAGGAATATAGTCAAGAATCAAGTTTTACATCACAGGAGGCTGTATACTGATGAGAAAGATCTACAAGAGGCACTAGTGAATTTACAAGTAGATCTTGCTGATAGGGGATACAAGATACATGAAGTAGACAAAGCTATAGAGGAAACAAATATCTTGGAATGTAATAAAATTAGACCATACTTCTCTGAAGGACATGCTACTACTGTACATGATGGAGGGAGAAAGGGCACAGAAATGATTAATAGGTTGTGCTTCACTTTCGCTAGTGATGTCAATAAAATCTGTGACATAGTAAAGAAGAATTGGGCCATTATATTGACAGATCCAGAGATTGGTAAGGTTGTAGGCCATATTCCAAGATTTATTATTTTATTTATTTATTTATTTATTTATTTATTTGCAGTTGGTTTACCAGGATAGTCCACTGGGCCAAAAGAACCTGTTTTCAATGGAGTCCCTGGGGAGAAAAGCTCCAAAAACAATTAGCAAGGTTACAATAAGGTATTTAGTTTCAATTATACAATTACTATGGACTTGGAAATGCAGTAGACTAGTGTACAAATATATACAAATATTACAATCTTGTAGAACTGCAAACAATTTACAATATAGAAACTAAGAGCTTTTACAACTTAGGGTGGGTTACACTGGAGGTATCTTTCATACATTTAGGATGAGTAGCTTAATACAAGCAAGAGAAAGGTATATGAGCTGACATAGAACTTTTTCAATAGAGAAACAGAACCTTTTCAATCTTAGGGTATATTTACACTTAGGTATTTTTAAGTATTCAGAAAAAGCTTAATACAAGCAAGAGCAAGATCTATGAGTTTAGGAGAGTAGGTAGAAATTCCCATTATGAATGGGGGAGGAGAAATGAAAATTTAGTTTTAAGAACAGTAGAAACTTGAAACAACGTTTATGCTATAAAAGTAACAGAATGAATGAAATATTCACTTTGCAGCGTAAAGGCACATATGCCTGTAGGGCATATAAGATTTGTTCAAGTATATGGTCCACTTGAATGGTCAAACATCCGCTGCATTTAACACTTACAGAATTTCATATTTATGCTGATTGTTGCACCAAAAATATAGTGTATTTAGCTAAGTGCAACCTATGCAGCGCATTCTACATAGGTATAACTAGCCGTATGTTGAAAGAGAGGGTTATGGAGCACTTAAATGATATAGGCAACAATAAATCTACAAATGCACAAGCTAAGCATGTATCTGACTATGGTGCTCAGCACACCTTTAAGTTTTTAGTATTACAAAAAATTTAAGAAAGCCTTAGAGAAGGAGACATTTGTAATGAGAGTGAATGTATAGAGTTAAGGTGGATAGTTGACTTCAAGGCTTATGCTCCACCTGGTTTGAACAGCGCTGTTTCTTTAAAGCCTATTTTAAGGAAAAGGGGCTTGCCCCAATGATTTTTTATTGCAAGTTTTTATTGGCTGCTTTATATATTTAAACTGTGAATGTATTTTTAGTTTTTATTAAGGTCTGAAGAAGAGGGTAACCTCGAAAGTGCTCACCTTTTATTGGAATAAAGTGTGTTTCAATCTACAGCAAGTACGCCTTTTTTCTTTACAATGTTAACAGGTGTGTGTACATTTACTATATCCACTATAAGCTTGGGAAGTTGTTTGAGTAACCAGCTTTGTTTTTAAAATACACGTACTGCAGGTTATGCAGTCTGCACCTCCAGTTAGAACATTACTTAATGTCACCATTCCACAAACCAACCCAGTAATGTATCAGACAAACACAGGAGTTATGAGGAACAGACCAAACATATGAGCCATGTTTCAAGCTGTCATGGGGACACAAGCATGTAATGAACTTAATACCATACATATACGAAAGGTTGTGGATGAGCACGTCCCTGGTGCCCATAGCAATATGAACTCACTGCAGCCATCTGTGAGCATAATGGAGTCATGGATAGGTGGTGGTGGCAGACTTGGCACTCCTCGACTGTAGAATATCTGTGCTTGAGTGTTTGGTGGACACTAGCCAGCAGCAATGTGGCTGTAGGGCAGCACCATGATTAGATGAGGGTCTACGTGTCCATGCACCATCACATTCCCATGCTGGCAGTACTAACAGCACCACTGAAGGGGGAGTGCTGTCCACACCATGATGCAGTAGGCCATGGGCACGTGATCCTGACCAGTCTTAACAGTGACACGGATCCAGCAAGCAGCATTTACCAGCAGGGAGTAGTACTGCATCTGGACTCAGCCCTGGTGATGCCAGTGGTACCCTCGGCAGGCCCAGTTCCCATGTCAATGACCAGAGATGGTGAACTGTACACATGTACGACCCACAGCTGTCCAAAATACCCCGGTGTAGGGCACCCACATGGTGGGACTGTGTGCATAAACACATACACACACATCACCATCAGAAAAGTCACCTACACACACACACACACACACACACACACACACACACACACACACACACACACACACACACACACACACACACACACATACACCACCCCTGCACTGCCCATTTAATGAATAACCTCCATGCACACACACATGCTGTCAACCATGAGGCCCAGCCTATGCTTCTGGCAAACCCACACAACACCCTGTGCATATGATGATAACTGTGCCACATCCATGCCATCCATACCATCGATGCAGGGACATGCTTATATGGGTCCAATGCACAGGGTGACTTTAGTAGAGTGTACCTATTTCATGCTGTGTAAATTGCTGTCATCTGGCATTTGTAATGGGTACACATCAGAGTGTGTGTGTACCTTTTCAGTTGTGATGCATTATTGGTGTTAGTAGCACTACGCAAATGTGTTCTCACATGTTGTATTCTGTTTGTGTTCTGGGTGTCTGTGTGTCAGCAGGATGTGGTCCTGCAGACATAACCAACAAGGGGTATGGCAGTGTAGTAACACATCAACCACATCATTGTTGGGGTACAGCTGTATCTGCATACATTTCCCCAGTGCGTGCAATAGTTCTTGCATGTGCCTCACAGCTTATAGGGCTGAGGGGTTGTATCTCAGTCTATGGTGGTTGACAGCTCTGGTATAGTGGGCAATGGTAAGTGTGGTGGGTGGAACACACCTCATATTGCTAATGCCCTCAATCCCAGAGGATATTGTGTCAACCAAACCCACAGAGAATACCGCTCACACACACACATGCACACACAGGATCACAGTTACCAGTGTTGTGTTGGAACCCCTACCCATCAAGTTGTGGTACCACACTATTATGTGGTTATTGCAGGTGGCACAGGACTACTAGTGTGATGATTGTTACAAGGTACCTGAAAGGTGAAAAACATCACGTGGTATTGTGGGGTATGGCAATGGTGACTGTACTGGGTGTGAGAGTACTCATAATTGGGCCACATACAAGTCTACACACTCACAATCACTGCCATACACACACACACGCACACACACACACACACACACACACACACACACACACACACACACACACACACACACACACACACACACACACACTTGCCAATACTGACATTAGCAGACCAACCTATCTTGTTATTTGTACCATGCTATTCCATACTTTTGCAAAAGGCTTATAAGGCTGATGAGTATCTACAGATACCACTATGATTGATGTGAGCAGCAGACGTCATACAGTAGACTTAGGAATATCTATTGTATGTACCATGGCATAAAATATGAATCCATGCCCATCCAATGGATGTCGTTTGCACACAGACAAGATACTTTTCTCTCACACACATTTGCCATGCCTGGGAGTAGAACCCCTACCTATCTATTTATTGCTACACATTTACTATACACACCATGGAGGTTATGGAGTGACACTTGTCCAAAAGTACTTCTAAGGCTAGGGACATCACCAGGCCTTGCAAATTATTACAATGGGTGATGCACTGTGTGAGATAGGCCACAAAATACTGTAATCTACACATATACACACTTACACACAGACACACACACACACACACACACACACACACACACACACACACACACACACACACACACACACACACACACACTTGCCAGGGCTCATATTATAACCTCCAGCTATGTGGTTGTTGGTATTATAGTGTTCTGCAGTTACAGCACACACCACATCACTAATAGGTTCTGGTGTGTCCCAAGGTTCCTATATAGTGAATGACATCTGCAGCACTTATAAGTTATGGCAGTGATAGTTGTACTGGGTGAGATGGGCCACCAACTACTTTAACCCACATGTTTGCACACTCACAAACACTTTAAAACACACTAATGCACACACACACACACACACACACACACACACACACACACACACACACACGCTCGCACACACACACATTTTACAGTGCTGAGATCCATGGGTTCAAAGAGTCATAGGTGTGTACGTGGCAAATGGCCATGGAGGCTTTGCAAGGCTAGCCCATGGGAATAAAATGTCATCATACCACCTGACGATACTCCCCAGTGTGTCTACTGAGTATAGTCACTGGAGTGATTCCCAGTGTGGGTATTCTGTTCCCCATCCACTCCTCCTGATTTCTCTTGAAGAGGGCCAGTGATGTGCTTGGCTTGACATGTATGTTCCATCTATTCCATAGCGTGGCCAATCTCTGGATTGTGAACCTATTCCTCCAGCATGTACTGTTGATTGTGATGATGGGATTGAGGTATCGGGGGCATGTTGTGTGGACAGATTGGTTTCCTCCGATGTAGCATTCCTGAAAGGGTTGGGTCAGACATGGTTGTGTATATCAGGCAGAGATCACACCTAAGTAGCCAATGTGAGACAGATTCATTGCAGTTGTTGGAGTCTGTTCGTATGGGGCAAGTGTGTAGTACCTAAGATCCTCTTTGTGAGGTACATTTGCAGCCTCTCCTGTTGTTCCTGGTGCCCAGTGGGTTACATGGCAAATGGGCCATAGCACATTGATTAGTCTACTGAGGGGAGTGTAAAGGGAAACACTGTCCTTTTACTTCTTGGATTCAACACCCTGAGTCAGGAGAAGTGACACATGGAAGGCCTTTCAGAAGACAGTGGCACTGTGATGGTCACCATCGAACTCACTGTCAACCTGTGTTCCCTGTTCTGTTATACCAGCATCAGTGTTCAGTGGAATACCATCAATGTATTAATTTATGGGAGCCATGCCGTACCCAAAGGGGATGATGGCACATCATCTGACATTGAGCTTATATCCAGGGTTCTGACAACAGTCAAAGGTCTTAGAGATGCCTTTGCGAAGGATGTCAACCTCACGTGGTGGGGTAATAATAGCACCCACCTTATAGTCAGCTGCAAACATTGTCAGCCAGGGTGCCTTTGTATTGGACTGGTCCTCAGAGGTGTGGATCCCAAACATGAGGGAATCCAGGTTCACAACATGTGGGACTCCACTCATGACTGTTCCACAGTCTGACATAGAGTCCGCTGTTTTCACACTGTGGATTTTATCTGTGAACCCGTTTGCAAGCCACCTACTGATGTATGTAGGTGTGGCTGCCTACCTGAGCGTGTTTGTGTATGATTCCTGAGTGGGGAGTGATATCCAAGAATTAGATGGGCAGCCTATATTGTTATCTATTCCATACTGTCACATAGTTATTGCACATGGCACAATGCTTATAGGGCTGCAGGTGTCTACATGTCTCTCTACAGTGGATGACAGCTGTGAGCCTTGTAATGTGGACACTGGGACATGTACTGTGTGGAAAACAGCAAAAAGTAGCAAAATCCACCTGCCAATGGATATGGTTCTCACACAAACACAACAACCACCCCACAGATAGGATACTGTTCACACACACACACACACACACACACACACACACACACACACACACACACACACACACACACACACTCACATGCACACACGTCCAGACTGAGATTAAAACCCCTACCTATCTATTTATTGCTACTACAGTGTTATGCATTTATCATGAGCACCACATTGCTTACAGGGTGAAGGTTGTCCAAAGGTACTTCTAAGGTGAGGAACATCACCAGCCCTTGAAAAGTATGGCAATGGGTGATGTACTGGGTGAGAGGCCACAAAATGCTTTAAACTACACATATACACACATATTTGCCAGAACCGGGATTAGAACTGCTACCTACCTAGTCATTTGCACTATAGTGTTATCCAGTTATCACACATGCCACATAGCTTATGGGACTGAGGCCTGACGAAGGGGACTTCTAAGGTGACTCATATCTGCAGGACTGCTACATTAGGGAAAAGGTAAGTGTACTGGGTTTGAATGGACCCAAAAGCTTTAACTTATAAACACACATACACACATTAACATTTGCCAGAACTGAGATTAGAATTTCTACCTAATTAGTTATTTGTACTACAACTGTTACACAGTTATTGCACACTTCACAGAGCTTATAGGACTGAGATTTGACGAAAGGGACTTCTAAGGTGACTGATATCTGCAGGACTGCTAAAGAAGGGAATGGGGAAGTGTACTGGGTTTGAATGGACCCAAAAGCTTTAACTTGTAAACACACACACACACACACACACACACACACACACACACACACACACACACACACACACACACACTTTGACATTTGCTAGGACTGAGATTAGAACTCCTACCTCACCAATTGTTTGCATTACAGTGTTATACAGTTATCACACATGTCACAGAGATTATGGGGTGGAGGTTTGACAAAGGGGAATTCTAAGGTGATTGATATCTGCAGGACTGCTAAAGTAGGGAAAGGGGAAGTGTACTGGGTTTGAATGGACCCAAAAGCTTTAACTTGTAAACACACACACACACACACACACACACACACACAGACACAGACACACACACACACACACACACACACACACACACACACACACACACACACACACACACACACACACACACACACACACACAGACATTGACATTTGCCAGGACTGAAATTAGAACTTCTACCTAATTAGTTATTTGTACTATAGTGTTACACAGTTATTGCACATGTCACAGAGCTTATGGGGTTGAGGTGTGACAAAAGGGACTTCTAAGGTGACTATCTGCAGGACTGCTAAAGTGGGAAAGGGGAAGTGTACTGGGTTTGAATGAACCAAAAAGCTTTAATTTCTAAACACACACACACTTTTACATTTAGCAGGACTCAGATTAGATCTCCTACCTAGTTAGTTATTTGTACTATAATGTTACAAAGTTATCGCACATGCCACAGGGCTTATAATGCTAAGGCCTGATGAAAGGGACTTCTATGGTGACAGACATCTTCAGGACTGCTAAAGTAGGGCAATGGAAAGTGCACTGGGTGGGGAAGACCTGTTCATTCCTAGATCCTACTGACATTTCAAGTGTATGAGCATGCCCAGTGTGACCTTCTATAGTGCATGTGGGACTCCATTCCAGGGATTGTTGTACTCCAGTCCAGTTTGTTTTGTGCTACAGCCATACCTCTCAACCTGTTGGTGCATGATGTCTGGAAATAGCCTATCAAAATTGGGAGACAATGGGCCATACAGTGATTGTGACTATTTGTCTCAGTAATATATAGGTTGCTAGGGTTACAGGGCTTGTTTTAGCAGATGTCTGACATATATGCTATTTGACACTCATGTATTGTTTCAGTACCTCGTGACATACCTCCTCAGATCATCACAGTGATTTACCAGAGGAATGCAGGATTGATGATGCACACACTAAAATTATGGGCCAAATGCTATGCATTCTGGCACAATCCAGCCTGTTGAAAGGTGTGCCTACAAGCAATTGACTGCTGGAGCTGTGGAAATGGTCCAGCACTGTGGTGATATATTACAATGGTGGAATCTCTGCGCATTTCTGTTCTGGCCAGGCCACGGTTGGGTAATATAAGTCAGACAGGATCAGGGTGACAGGCAGACGCCAGATAGATTTGTAGGGGATAAATATGGGGGGTGTCCTGGGTCAGATATGTTTGCCTATAGCATAGTTTGTCTGACATATATGTATAGCTCACCTCATGTTGCTTGGCTGTAGTCTGGATGTTGCACAGGATGAGTGATCAGGGAAGGGTGTTTTATACCCCATGGCTCTGGGCCAGGGTTCTGTGGGTGCAGACATGTTACCGTCTTCCAGGGTTAGGACTCCCTGCAATGAGTGCATTCCAGTGTTTAGACTCCTAGCCCTGCCTGTCAATTGTACAGAGTATCACAGAATGTCCACATTCATGACTCATATATCTTGTTGGTTTTGCAAACAAGTGTGGTTTTCAAGGAAAAGTGTTTTGAAAGTCACTCAGGGTTGATATTACTAAGAGTTACATTGCAGTTTCTGACTTTGTACCATCAGACATTCCATGCTACTACAATCATTCCATCAACTTTATTACATTATTAGAGAAGTATTTCAAAAGTGCCCTTCTCTTTGGACCTTTTTCACCCCATTATTCATGGCTTTGGCCAGATTTATGGTTCTCTGACACTGGCAGGTTTTCTCCTAGCAGTTAGCAGCATGGCCTATCTTTGCATTTTGTAGACTGTGTTATGTTTGTGTTCTGGACCCCATGACACTCCCTAACAGGGCACTGTGGGTGAGGCATGGGCATTTTCCAGAGGCATGTAGGCCAGGTGTGACAGATGTAAGCCATCTGTAGCAAGGCAGTGCATTCTGATGACCATATGTTCCCAGGCTGCCGGCAGTGGACAACCCTGGGGTGGCACCAGTAAGTTGACTGTGGGTGTTACTGACAATTGCTTTCTGTTTGTGTTGAGCCATCACTCTAGTTGACAGCTGGATACTGCTTAAGGCTAGGGACATGTTACTACATTTCTATGGGACTATGGAGGGGGGTGACACATCTGTACACCATACACATTTGCAGAGAGACTGCGCTGATATTTGCTTAACATTTTGGTCCCATTTAGCATAGTGGTGTGCCCTATCTTTCAGATTACAGACATAACAGTATCGACCACAAGTCAGATTGTTCTGGCATAGACATTTGTAGTTCAGACTTTTTACCTTTCAAAGCCATACTACCACTCCCAGACCTGCTGTGATATCACTGCGTAAAAGTCTGTAGGTGTGGATTTCATGGATGTCACCATGTGGGGGGCTTTGCCAGGTATTACTGTATGGTTTCCTACAGCTGATCTGCTGGGTGAGGCTGGGGGTGGGTATGGGACCCCCACTTTGATATCCATGCGTGTGTCCTATGACCCGACAGTTATTTGGCTCACCACATATACTGCAGTGGTATTAGTCAACTAGGGTGGTTCTGCATGTTGTGGGTCGGCCAGTACTGGAAATACACTTCCTGCTGTCCCAAAGAGCTGTCAGTTGTCTGCTGCTATCCCAGTAAGCCACCCCATTCCCTTGCATGCTTGAATCAATATCATATATATGCTATCAGAACATTCCACTCCATTCATTAATTTTGTTAAGGAGACTGACTTTCGTTATGTCTGAGGCTGTTGTGAGGATGGTGCTTGAGGGCTGACTATGTCAGATGCGCACAGTACACTGCCTATACATGATAGGATATAAATGGCGTGATGTTTGGCATCCATTTTACTGTGTGTGCAAGTCAGAGAGAGAGAGAGAGATCAGTCCTTTGGGTCCTACAGTATCAGTGTATGTGCTATTCATTGCTTCTTTGCCAAGGACAGGGATTACTGGGCACACCTCAATCTGCCTACAGGGGCAGGCTTAAGATGTTCCTCCTTCGAGTCCCTCTGTGCCTTTGGAGACCTTGGTAATGGAGGGGAGCTGTGTGGCCCTTCTGAGCTCCAATATGCTTACAGCAAGCATGACACACCCCCTTTCCATGTTAGCTGTTCCTCCTGTATACACGGTGGTGTTAGAGCACCTAAATGGTTAGGTGCAGTCTGACATTTAGAAGAAATTTATGATTCAAGATTCCCCTCATTTGCATAAACCACTGCCTTACTCCATAGTTACAACACCTAGGCTGCGCCTTTCCCCTTAGCAACCACTATTCTCTTGTATTCATTCTGCATGCCATTGACTATAGTGGCAAAATGCAGATTTCTGTAAAAATTGCCCCCCCCTTTTTTTTATATTTTCGGCATGATCCCGTTTGTGCTCCGCTGCCCTATGCTTAAACAGCCAAGATCAGCCAAAAAAAAGTATTATTTAAAAAAATTAAAACTATTTTTCATGCCAGTGGCCATATATTTTGCCATTGGCATGCCTACTAGATATAATACATCCTTTCTTTCAAGCTGTCATGCCTACATTTTCTCATCTGCAGAAATGCATTCAGATAGTAACTGAATACATTTCTGCAGGTTACACTATTTCTGCATGAACACCTGCCTGTTTGCTGGATTGTTAATTCACCTCATTTGCATGGTTTTCACCAGCAAATGAGGTAATTAGCATAAGGCAGTTGTGTTTGTGCAGGAACACTCATAGGACCACTCATGCACGTCCTGGGAGAGCTATACTGGATTGCTCACTGGACATATTGTGCGCAGCAGCTTCTGCAGTATTCCTGCATGTCGTGCAGGGCTTACTGAATCCCGAGGAGAATCAAAAAAAAAAGAAACATGAGGATAGTAAAACAAATACAAACCAGTGTAACAGATATCCCATTTTCTAAGTGCAGTAACACCCTCATGCCTGCAGCATAGGGCTTTAAAACACTCCTGGACAGTCCATTATTTCCTCAAAAATGCCCATATTGATGAACATTACATATTGTCTATATTTGGTTTCATTTCAATTGATCAAACTTTGTTTCAGTCAAAATGGGAATCCAGTTTGGCTAGCTGAGAAGGCTATAAATTAATGAAACTTGATGATTCATAAATGAAACAGGGAACAGATTGGTTTGAATAACATCCTTATGTACATATTGATTAAGAAAGGTTCATAAAGAAACTTTGCATTGGTTGTACTGATCCAATCTTTAAACTATGATAAATTATTCTCATTAATATTGCATTTTGTACTATCTCAAGTCTATTATTGTTGTTTGATAATAGAGTTAATTTGCAATCCTTTGCTAGGTTAGATTTCAAAATACCACTAGTTTAGTTTTATTTGGAATTAGAAATAATTTAGATTGCTCAAGGCAGTTTTCTGTTTTTGTTGAAGAATGCTGTATGCCAGTTTAGAAACCTGACTGAAGACGTTGCACATACTATTGTTTAGCCATCTGCATGTTCAATTAAATTTGTTGTGTGCAAGGCTATATGCCTTTTATTTCAGAACATATTAAAGATTAAAGTTCCTAGTATTGTGTCACACATACTGTTATTTTCTAAGGAGATGAAAGCAAATCTGTCCTCCATATATTTATGTGTATATATATATATATATATATATATATATATATATATATATTTATATATATATAGTGGATGGTGGATCATGTAACTTTTAAACCAGTTTATTGCATTGTTGACAAGGCTCAGTCCTTTGAGTCAACATAATAAGTTGGGATATGAAATTGTATCAATAGCTTTTGAAAGGTCTAAAAAATGGGGATGTAGCCAATTCACCTTGATTGTTTTTTCTATGAATTCAGTTTATTATAGGTAGTAGTGTTATTTCTGTGCTGTGGCCTGGCCTAAATACATGTTGTATTGTGAAAGAAAATTGCTTCTCTGTTAGGTAATTGACCATCTCTAGAGATATGTTTCAAGTATTTTGGCTAGAGGTGAAAGAATGGCTATCTACAGATAGTGCAGGCAGTTTGCTTATTCAAGAGCTTTGCTGCCTTTATGTAGTATGAATAACATATAATTGTTTCCAGAGTTTGGAGCCTTTAGCTACTTGAAGTGATTCATTTATAAATAAAGATATTGAGTATGAGCTGATTTTGCAGCCATTTGTGAGATATTCTGCTAATGGGTTGTCAGCCAAAAGAGAAGTAGATTTAATTTTTGAATACATTTTATTTTTTGATCTGGTTGCAGAAGTTTTGGTAAGTGAGAAGGTAAAAGTGGCACTGTCCATGTCACTTCCTAACATCATACATGTATTAAGTTTGTTAGGGTAGTTAGCAAAGATGTGCACTATGAACTAAACCTGCATGCTGTTTTGTAGTCTGTTTCATCTGGCAAAGTATTTTTTGTTTGTTTGTTTTTTTTTTATTATTCTATATGACATTGTTGATGGTTGACCAAAACTGTTTGGAGATTTACTGTAGTTTCCCTGTAGGCTAATATTGTTTTGTATAACATTTAGGTAATATTCTTTTTTTTTTGTAATGCTATCTTTTCCATGCTTTATCTGCAATCTGCATTAACTGATATATTCCTATTTTAATCATTGCTGCAGGTTTTGATTTGACTAATTTTTACATGGATTGCCTAGTAATTTAATATGGTGAAGAAAGATTTGGTGAAGTGGGTTACTGGGTAATGATTACTAGGTGTTATACTTAATGATAGAAAATGAAGATTCCTTATTGAATGTGGTTGCTTTTCTGACTACTTTATATCAGATGTTTGTATGAACTGTGTTACATTTCCACATGGAATAACCAGGCCATGATCAATAATTGCTGCTGGAGTAATTCATACATTGGTAAATTTATTTTGCAGTAATAATTTCAGATGTGTGGGTAAACTATATTAAACTATTTTGATTGATAACGAATAGTCTTATTAGTATTTTAGCCCAATTAATATTAAGGTCACCTAGGATTATTTTTTTCAAGAGACATATTTGCAGTTATCCAGGATAATTTGTCTTCAGAGCATGAATTTTCTGCAGTATAAAGTAGGTACAGTGTTACTAAATATAATGTGTTTTGTAGGTTAATCTTAAGTGTAAACAGTACAATTTTACCATTACTGATGTTACATATTAGTGTGGGGTACATCACAAGATTAAACAGTTTTGAATATATACAAAGATTGCTAAATGTATAATCATATAGAGTAGGCTGTAGGCAGCAAACAACATCTCTTCATCTTTTATTGTGAATTCAGACTGGTTTCTGTTCTGATTATGCCTGATTATTCTGAGATATCCAACTGTGAAGATCTAATTATTTTTTTATACTATGGACATTTGTGTGTCATAGATTTATTCCAAAAGATTTGTTCTAGGAAAGAGTATCAGGATTGCTCAAGATAGTGTTTTATTTGAGAGGTCCATAGTTAAGGACACTATCCTGCATTTTAATAGTAGTTTGTGTTTACACTTATGTTGATTGTCAGATTTCTATAAATATCCCAAGACAGCTTCCCACCCCTAGATTTAATTTAGCCAAGTAATTCATAGAGCTCAAGTTGTATACACATAAATTAAATATTGCTATTCAACTCAACAATAGTGTAGACTCTGACTCTAAAAGATCTAAATACAAGAAGAGTTTTGCTATGCCTTGCCCGCACCCAACAGTACAGGCATTGTCTAATACAGTTGAGACAGAACTCTACAAACATTTTGCTAAAGGAAAAATGAAATCCTATGGTTCTAACTTATGAGTTCATGAAATTAGGTTAAGAACTAAAGGAGAATCATTCTTTAAGAATCATAAAAGCTGATAGGGGGGGGGTAGTACTCACTGAACATTTTGACTACATTGGTTAAATGAATAGCATCTTGCACGACAGTGAAGCATGCATGGTTATGTCCCACAATGACTTACATATTGCCTATTACAAAATTGACAAAATACTTGGTAGACATTTTTATACAGAAACGTATTGATGCAAGTACTTAAGTTTTTTTGAGAAATCCTAATCCTATCTTGCCAACTATTTTTGCCATCCTGAAAGTACACATAAATATAACTAGACCACCATTTAGACCGATAGTGTGAGCAGCTGGTTCAAAAACATATTTGTTTGCTGTTCTGATTGATTAATTGCTCAAACCCATCCAAGAGTTAAACACACATGTGTACAAGGACTCTTGGAACTTTTTTGGGGAGATTAACATCTAGCTTATGGGACAAGGACTTATTGTTCTTTACAATTGATGTTAGCAATCTATTTTTGTGTATTCTGCAAGATCTTGGTATGGAGATATTCCACAGTGCATTATAGAACTTTGAATTTCTGTCTTCCCTGGATGTAAGGTTAATCACTGATTATATGGAAATAGTTTTGAGTAACAACTATACATTCTTTGAAGGCAAATTTTTCAAACAAATCAAGGGGGTAGCAAGGGGGCTGCATGTGGCCCTATCTTTGCCAACTTGGTTTTGGCATCTTGGGAATCTAAATTTGTTTTTAGTTCTGAATTTTACCAACATATTAAACTTTACCTTTGATTTTTAGATGATGTATTTATCTTGTGGATGGGACCTTCTGATTTGGCTACTACTTTTGTACATTATCTCAACCATACCACTCCTTTTCTGAAGTTTACCTCTCAGATTATTGGTAATTCAGTGAACGTTTTAGACTACAATTTTGAATGAAAGTGGAGTTTTTTCCTGCAACAATTACCATAAGCCCACACACACACACACACACACACACACACACACACACACACACACACACACACATATATATATATATATATATATATATATATATATATATATATATGGGGAATGATCAATGGTTCTAGAAAAAAAAAAAAAAAAAAAAACAAGACTTGAAAATATTATCAACCTGTTCAAAAGCAAGCTTAAAGAGTCCTTACTGAAGAATGGTATGTGCTCTTGCTGCAAAGAAAAGGAGTAGGCAAATAAATGTGGTGAATATCAAATATTTATCAAATATATATGGTATACACAATGCTTTAGCTGCACATGCTTTCAGTGCTCTTACCATTTTTTCCAACTTAATTTAATATAGTTATGGTTAATACATTTTTATTTATTTTTGTTTAATTATTGCTTTTATAAAAATCAAAACATCACTTGAATAACAGGAAGACTAAGCACACCAATATCACTTTAGCACTTTTATTCTTTAATTTACTTAAGAACCTGTTCTGATGAAGTTCTGAAAGTACATTAAAGAACAAAACTGCTAAACTAACTGTTGTGTGCTTAGTCTTCCTGTTATTTAAGTGGCATTTTGATTTTTATTCAGTTTTGTGTATGTGTTCCTCATTTATCCTATCCAGTTGTGGATTTATTTAGTTACTGTGTTTGTTTACCGGAAAAGTCCTACCAGGCACTGGTCTCATTTTCAGTGAAGGCCCATTGAGAAATGCCCCATCCTCCACTAACACCTTAAGCTAAAGTTTCTGAAAGTGCTCCAATATTGCCTTTATTGGATTAGGTTGCTCTCTACTTACCTAGGGCTTTATTTATTGATGGTCTCATTTCAATCCACGAACTACACTATCTGAAAATGGAATTTCCAATTATACCTACAATTTTTGGTTTGCCGAAACTCCATAAAAACATTCAAAAACCACCCATGCATCCCATTGTTGATGCTCGGGGATCAATCATTCATCCCATAGCTAAATTTCTGGATACTGAACTGAAGACGTTACTTTTGGATGAACCCCACCTGGGACTTCTTAAGGAAAATCAATAACACTTGTTTCAGTTTCAACTTTTTATTTATTACAATTGATGTAGTAGATTTATATTCTGTCATCCCACATTCCATTGGGGAGGAATGGTTTTGTGATTATTTGTTTTCTAAGGGAATACTCCAGGACAAAATCAATATGTATGAACAGATTTTGGATATGGTGCTGAGAAGCAACTTTATCTTGTTTGATAATCAGTATTATTTGCAAACACAAGGGGTTGCTATGGGTTCAGCATGTGGGGAGCTGAACACCAATATCATCATGTTGGAATGGGAGAAACGTACTTTGAAACAATCAACATATTTCTGATTCTGTAATACTTACATGAGGTATTTGGATGATGTGTTTATTTTATGGGAATGCCATAGAGACCAAATTTTTGAATTCATTAAATATATTAACAACCCAACCTCTTTTTTGAGGTTCACATATAGTGTTAATGCATGTTAAATTTCCTATCTTGATGTTTTGTTAAAGAAAGATCTGGGACAACAGAGATTTGTGGCTGAAGTTTTCAGATAAGAAACCTATTCCAATAGTTTTCTGCATTTTGACAGCTGTCACCTATTCACTCAGAAATGTGCAGTTATTAAGGGGCAATTTGTGTGTACAGCATGCATGGTGACAACTTGGACAGGTTTTACTACGGAATGCATTAACTTGAAGGAAATGTTCTTGAGAAGAGTTTACCCCCCCCCCAATTTAACTGACAACATCATGAAGGAGGTTAGTGAGAAAAGACAATGCGGGTATTTTGCACCAATTTTGGGCTCCCCTAGTACTGACCATCCCAATTTGACTGAGTTAAATATAACTGAAACAATCACGGGCACTGTTGTGAATGACCAAACAATTGTCCATAACCAAGAAACATATAGGGGGCACCATTCCTCTGGGTCTGAAATAACTAATTACCACATGAGTTTTTCCACTGTCTTCTCAAATGACGTATACACCATTAAAGATATTCTGTGTAAGAATTGGAATTTGTTGAGTAGTGACAGAGAATTTTTTAAAATCTTAGGAGAAAAACCTGTGTGTGTTTTCAAGAAGGGCCCTAACTTGCAGAACATTTTCGAACATAATAATGATGAAATCTATAGGAAGGGTCAGATGATTAAGTGTAGGTCATGTGAATTTTGCCCCTTCATTTTGGAAGTCAGTGAATGTGAAATTAATAGAACAAAAATAAAAATACCTGAGAAGTGTAGTTTAACTGAAAGAGTAGTCTATCATGCTATATGTTCCTTTTGCCCATGTTTTTATGTGGACAAGATGGAACATAAGCTTAAAAATAGGATCAGTGAGCACCTTAGGAATATAAGGGATGCTAGTGAAGTGAATGCACTTGCTAGACACATTAGTGTGTACAACAATCATCAGTTCAAATTTGAAGGTTCAGAGGTTCATAGGCTGGTACTAGGCTATTGCCCCTAGGGCCTATACAAGCCTAGCCATAACAATTCCCTGGATATTTCTTTCCACAATATTTATTTGTAGTACTTGAAGTCCAAAAAAGATATAATAGGGGGGCAGCCTGGCCATATTTACTCGAAAAAGCTGAGTTGCTATGGCAATTATGACATGATGCCACCCACTGGCCAGGCTTAAGTGACAACTTTTCCATAAGCAATCTGCTTAAATTGAGGGCTCTTGATAAGTGAAACATTCCCTTTAGATATGGATTTGGTACAAAAATGTTTTTTATAAATGGCCTTCATACCTGTTGTATGTATATGTACATGAAATATATTAATTTGTTCCTAATGGATTTTTAACTGTATGCATATTTTATTTATGTATTTTTATATACATATATATATATATATATATATATATATATATATATATATGTTTTAAAAGCATCTTAAATGCATTGTTATATATATATATATATATATATATATATATATATATATATATATATATATATATATATACACATATTTACATATTCATTCTTGTGTTTATAATATATAATTAGAGTGTTGACATTTGCACAATCAGTTTTTGTATGTATTTTTATATTTTGATATGTATATTGTTTTGTGCTGACACATTCATGTGTAGTGTTTCAGACTTGGGAATGGTTTTCATTAATCCAGGAAGTGATGCCATGTAAGATTTCTTATTTAAAACAGTTTACATCCTTAATTTCCTTGTACCTGATGAAGTTCCTGCTTTAATTTTTGGAACGAAAGCTCTTATACTTACTTGTTTGTCTAAATAAAGAAAGCATCCTTGTACTGAATTGGACATGTTGGCTTGATTTAAAGCACACATTGGATTATTTCAGGGCTCACTGGCTCTTATTGCCTGCATACTGCTTGTGCGATGATTTTCTTGGTGGTTTGTGCATTTTTTCGTCTTTTACTAATGTTTTAATACCCACTGGCCCATAGTCTTGTAGTTTAATTCACAGTGTTAGATCTGTGGAATCCTATGAGATTTTGAGCCTTAGTTAATTTGATTGCATTTCTTCCATAAACAGTGTTACTGGTAAACTATTGCATAATCTAGTGCCTTAAAATGTAGCAGAAGGTCAATAGTGATTTAACTGCCTCTACTCCAGTTTGTGCATCACTGCTTTTATATTCTGCATATTTTTACTTGCTTAAAGATACATTCTGTAGCTGCTGCATTCACCACTAACACATTAAGTAAAGTTTATGAAAGAGCTCCAATATTGCCTTCATTCGATTGTATGCCTTTCTAGGTAGCCTGCTTGTTTTTCCACCCTTATTGCTAGTATTGTTTTAAAAAAGGCTGTCCCTCTGTCCTCTACCCCTTATGATAATCTGATTTTTAAAGTCCCCCCTCTTTCATTGCTATACGCTGTTGTATATGTTATTTATGTATTCACCCCACACCTTGTTTTCCATAGATCCATGATACTGAGTGCCCACCCAGCAAACCAGTATTGCTCATGAGTAAACCTCCTTTACTCCATATTGTCTCCTGCTTGTTTTCCAGGAGCTCAGAAAAGCTTGGAGCCCTAGCCTGCAATGAAGAAGTGTTTTACTTGATTCCAGTGCCATCCCACCAAATGTAAGTTCCTTGATTGCTAAATCACACTTAAGCTATAAGCTTTTTTTACTGTTCCCTGCTTCTGTGTGTGCATTTCACTGATTTTTTATTTATTTTTTTGTTAAAAAATATAAAAAAAAGTCCTCTTCCTCACACAATTACTGCTGTAAAACTGTCTTGAAATTGCCTTCAGCAAGGGATTTCCAGCTAGCTGTTTAAGTGGTTTGTTTTAGCATTATAGTTGTGTGTCTCTTCTACTGTTTTTAAATTAGGAGGACTGGGTTTATTCATCTTGTAGCAGAGGAGGTATATTCCTGTTCTTACTGAGCTGGGAAATATATAAATGGACTAACAGTGGAGCTTTTTTATTGGGCAGAGGGCCCATTAGTTAGTTTTCTGTTTTTCTGTGCTGCTATAAATTTTGCATGTTTGCATGAGTGAGTATAGTCCTGTACAGCAGCAAACACCTAAAAAGAAAGGTTCATAAAGCTGCACCCTGTAAAACCATAACATAGCACAAATACCTTATGTGTCAATAAGCTTAGAGCAGTTAGTTGGGAGTCAAGTCATAATACCTACAGATTTAGTTAAATTCAGTATTATGTAAACATCAAAGTTAGTAGAATTTAGTGCTATTAAGCATAATGTGCTCTGATAAATCACCATTAATAACCTTCTAACCCCAATACATCGCCTCTGTTGTAGTTCACAAATCAAAGTACTGGACAGTATGGTTATACAATTTCCTAACTTCTCTTTAGCCAGCCTGGTGGACATGGGCATGTTGAGGCAATGTAGCAATTGTCTCATGTTTACTGACAACCACTTAATCCTTAAGGAAGAAGACACAGTATGTGAAGGTGTAGTTACACAATGACACTGGGTGCTTAACTATCACATACAAGTGCAGGTTACCAAAACTATGCAGACAACATCCACCTCTCATAGTGCACAACACACATAGACTAACATATGCTAAGGCACTTAAAAGTGATATTCCTAAACAACAAAGATTGCCTGGGTCACCCGTTGTCAAAGCTATGACTCAGCAAGTCCAAAGGCACTCAGAAAAAACAACACCTATGACTATACATATTGTCACTCTCAGTGGAGCCTGAAACACTAAGCTCCTAAGGCAAGCAAACACATTCCCAGGACTCTCGTCCTAGGCGACACCATTGTAAGATATACTGATGCCCCTCTAACCAGGCTGAATAAGGAGAAGAGAACTGATAGCTGCTTGTCTTGAGCCAGAATCTGGAAAACCACACATGCACTCAGGTCATTACTCCATTGGTACCAGTATGATTCCATCAAAGTCCATCTAGGTTTAAATGACCTGAGATTTACCTCCCTGAATATATGAAGGTAGACATTTTGGAGCTTTCAGACTCTATATCTCAGGCTGATATGAGTCTAGCATTAAGCAGCGTATAACATCTCTGAGGATTGTTTATCTTTTCAGATTTTCCCGGTTAGGGGTCGCCACAGTGGAACTCCGGTCCGCTAATGATTGGCAGTAGATTTTTTTATGGTGCTAAGTTGCCAGCCCAATGCCCAACCTTCAGCGAAGGCACGCCCATTCATGCATGTCTTTCAGAGGCCACTCGACTACGGGGAGGACATGCAGACTCCACACAGAAGGCAGTCCAGCCGTGAATTACATCTGTGAGGATGATGCCACAATATTAGCAAAAAAATGGTTGATTTCAACAACTTTCTATCTTTGTGGTATCATTCTATGGGGAATCCAACATTTGTCATCTTGGAAGAACGTGGTAAACAGACCACATTGCTTTGCCAAGGATGGCCTGCACCTTTCCCATCTAGGCTTTTGAATACTAGTTAAAACTTTTCTATCCCTGTAGTGCCTTTTTTAGGCAATGCCAAATTGACAAACCTATAGACATAGCAAAATCAACTCAGCTGAACCTGAAGGTATCACTGCTCAATGTCAGGAGGCTAAATAAAAAGCTCCACTCCCTCCAAGCCCTCTTCACATTCGAGAATATAGACATCTGTACAGTTACTGCAACATGGCTTAAAGTTGTAGACAGTACCCTGACAGTGCAAGGTTTTATTGCCTTCCACACACTTAGACAAGTAGCTGTACAGAAAAGGGTTAAAGGAGGAGGTGTCTCAGTATATATCAATAACAAGCATACCTCTAGGGTGGTCAAGCAGGATGATGTGTTGGAGTTCCTCCATGTGAAGATCATCACAGACAAAATCCCATACCATATTCTAGCCATCTATAGGTTTCCCTTCATGTCCCAAGAAACTCACAATGCATACTTGCATTAATTGGATACACTTACTATCCAGCCTATCACGCTACTCATGGGAGACTTTAATTATCCTTCTGTAGACTGAGAATCATACACAGCCTCCAACTGACAGGCACAGACATTCCTGGACTTCTTAAATACAATCACCCTTGACCAAATAGTGAATACACCCACTAGAGGCTCCAACATACTGGACCTCATGCTTATAAATATGGGACAGTGCTGCACTCCCTCTAATGTCTCATCCTCCCTGGTAAGGTCTAACCATAAAGTTGTCTTCTTTGTAATCAAAATCAAATCCACAATCCCATTAAAACCAGTAACAGGAACTATTCCAAGACAAATAACGTGTTATTAGTAATGGATTGTCAAACATCAGTGCCTTTCAACCCCAGGGAACACAGCAGTCAATGTTGAATTGCTCTCAGAAACTCTGTACAGCCGTGTCGATGGTCACATAGAGGTTACTGCACCTGCCAGAAGTAAGCCCAGGACTAGTCCTAGAAACAAATCACCCTGGTAGCATCTCAAATTAAACAGGATCTACAAAAAAGCAAAAAAAAAAAAATTATGGCAAAAATTAGGAAGGGTAATTCACATAAAAATAGAAACTCTATCATCAAAGTAGATGAGGCTAATAAGAGGGGTAATTAGGTCAAGCAAACCAACTTTGAGGTTAAGATAGCCTCCCAGGTGAAAGATAATGATAAGACTTTCTACAGCTACACCAAAAACCTCAAGGGCAGCGCAGTGCAATGTGCTGAACTGGTGATTTAAGGTGCCACGTTCACTGAGCTTAGCAACATATCAAACCTGTTAACTGACAAATTCAGTTCCAACTTACCTACCCCACCACCAAGTATCCCCTCAAAAATACCCTCAAACATAACTCCTCCAGCTATAATTAGGGGGCATGTACTGGCTGCACACACTAAAACCAAGAACACAGCCTCAAAAAGACTAATAACATCCCAGGATTCCTCCTGAATAGTCTAAAATATGACTTATCAGGACCCCTGGAGTCATTATTTAACTACAGTCATAAAATAGACTGTGCCACATGAATGGAGAACTGCAGCAGTCATCCCCCTTCAAACAGATCCTGGAAACTACAAGTCCATTAATCTGACTAGTCTTATTTGCAAACCCATGGAAATAATTATCATGGAAATTTTCACCAAGGACACATGAGACCTCCAAACACTAGATCCATCCCAGTATGTTTTTTTTTTTCAAAGGAAGATCATGCTTACTGAATCTCATGGACTTTTTTGAAAAGGTTGCTAAGGCAATGGATGAGAGGAAAATGGGTTATACTGCTTATCTACATCTGGCTAGAGCATTTGATGTAATACCCCACTTAGGGATTGTCAACAAACTTATGAAACTAGATATAAACCCCTTTATAACATGCTGGGCAGCTAGCTGGCTCACTGATAGGACCCAAGAGGTTAGAATAAATGTGGCCACCTCCACAAGGAGGCTGGCCCCCAGGGGAGTCCTCCAGGGCTTTGTACTGAGCCCAGTCCTCTTTGGCATGTACTTCATGGCTATCAAAGCCAATGTCAAAGGCCTTTGGCCAACCAAATTTGCAGATAATTGCAAAAAGGTTCAGTCATTGAATCCCCCAAGTTAAGAATGCTCTTCAGGAAGATGTAGTACAGACAAATGCTTGGTACCAAAACCATGGCTTAAAACTCAATGCCAAGAAGTGCATTGTAGTACCTTCTGGGAAGTCTACCAACCTGTATACCTATGTCATCAGTAAAACACCCTTAAAAGTTGATTCACTTATCAGGGATCTGGGAACTCATGTAGATAGTAATCAAGCCTTTGACCAGCATGTTTCCAAGATATTAAACAAATACTTCTATGTTGCTCAACTTATAAGCAAGGGCATGGAATCTAGGTCCAGAGAGGTGATCATACCATTGTACTCAACCCTCATCAGACCCATCATAGAGTATAATGCCCCTTCGGTATGTACCTGACCAGACACATGCACACAACTGGAACATCCACAAAAGTTCCCTACAAAAAGAATACAGGGAGCAAATACTGTGTTCTATGCTGATCTACTCAAAGCCCTGTCTCTTTACTCGATATCATACAGACTTCTGAGAGGTGATGTTTGCCTGGCAAGCACGGCATCCCTGAACTCTGTTTTGATGAAGCTTTGACACATCCACAAAACAAACAGCATCAGAACTACTAGATTAAAAACCTAAATTTTACTAGCAAAATAAATTAGAAATGTTGGAGAGACAGATATATTTCTCAGAGAATTCTCATTCTCTGGAATGGTCTTTCCATCCATTTGAGGCAGAGTTCCTCCCTATCGCTTTTTAAGTGCAACTTGGACCAATAGATGGGTAATCAGAAATTTACCCCAGTCTGGCTCCTATGTCTCTGATGGACAGAGGCAGTCAGTAAATCACCACCTATATAAATCAAATTTGTGGGTCAGATTTGGATTGCACAGCTAGGCTTATAAGGGATCTAGTGTTTGTTAGCCTTGTATACAACTATGAGCCTACAAATATCACAGAATCACCATACACATTTTGTAATGTTACACACAGTCCTTTATATCTTGGAACAGAATTGAACACAGATTGGAAAACGGGAGATTCAAAGCTACAACTCTAAGCTATGTTGATACTCTAACCCTGGAATCTAACTGCCTAACTAAAACATCTTACCTGAGATTGTCTGGTAGGAATGCATTGATGAGAACTGGAGTTATAAATGTGCATGGATGGGATGTGTAAATAGGACATATTGGAGAGACAGATATGTTTCTGAAGCAGGATACCCATTCTTTGGAATAAGCTTCCCATCCATGTGAAGTTGAGTTCTTCCCTAATCCTATTTAACCACAACCTAGACCAATGGATGGGTAAATGGATTTGTGAAAGTTGTGAGTAGTTTAGATAATGTGGGAATTTTAGTCTCTGTAATTCCCTTAGGGCTGCATGGTGGGTGGGTGTATTTGGAATCTTGGCAGAAGAACGTGCCACATTTGAAATTATTTCTAATTGTGTTATACTCAACTGTGAATTTTGAGTCCTACTAAGACATAATGCATGTATTTCAGATTTACTTTATGCCTGTAACCCTAGCTGCAAATTGACCCTTAAATCTAATTTGCTCTGTTTCAGTTTGTCCGTATTCTGAAAGTTCAGTTAGGAAACATCTTTATTGCAAACTTTGCACTCTTTTATTATGCAGTATTTTGCTCTGTTATCACCAGTAAACCTAAGTGTTGTCTCTGACCGAATCATATATTTAATACCAGCTGTTACTCTGATGGTCCTGGCTTGTGGTTGAAAAAGGTCTTGTCACCAGTCCACCTACTCCATTATCAAAATTTTACTAACTAAATGAAAATAGTTCTTGACCATAATTTTTATCATACAGTTGCAAATTCCTTTGAAGTGAAAATGGTTAATATAGTAATATTATTACATAAAATTCCATTACAGCACCTGTGTCCTGACCTGCTAACCTAGAAGCCTGATTAAATCACAACACATCAGTCAGACTATAAAGTGTGGCTGTGTTGGAAAGCAGGTCTGCAGGGTAGTTTGACATTATAAAGGCCTTACCAAGTCCCTATTAACCTGAGTGCACAGATTTTATAAATATGTAAAAATAAAGAATAGCCAAATAGACCTGATCAATGTGGATTTGTCACAAGATTCCTGAAGGTTACGCTCTCATGTAAAACAGAAAACTAGATACTTCTGTATGTTTTGATATATCTTAATTTCATAACCTATGTTAAAGATGACTTTAAACTCAAATACTGTTCATATGAATCACAATGTTATAACACAATTCCTGATGGACATGAATGAATATATTTGAAGTAAAATGGTTATTGCACTCATTTTACTTTATAAAATACCATCACAGCATTTGTGAATTGACAATGGAAAGCTTTTGGTATTTGATTGCTGGACTGCAGCCATCACACATTAAAGGTATAGTAAATGATTTGCTACTTTTGTATTATGTACCTTTTTTTGTTGTGTTTTAATTTTTTTCCTAAAAAAAAAAAATCAACTTTTTTATTTAAAGACTCAATTCAGGAGCAGAGTTTCATTTTCCATAACTAAAACAGGCAAATTACTCAACTGGGTTATATGTAAAGCACCCCGTCATTTATACATTTGTCCCTATACAGAATAAGGTGATTATATCTTATTACAAGTTCTTCTGACATTTTGCAGCATAGAAATGACATTTCAATATATCTGTTTAGGCAGCTAGATGAAGCAGTGAGCAGCCTTTCCTATCTGTATAGGCTGCATCAGGTGGCTAGTGCCTAAGCCATCATGAGCCAAACATAAAAGAATGCAATCAAACACTGTGCTATGCATGTAGATACTGCACGGCCGGAACATTCCAAAAAAACACTGTTGGCCAGCAGATATGTGAAACAGTAAAAATGATACAATAACTCAAATATTCGCTGATTATATATATCTTTAATAATCAGACCGGTTCCGGCAAAAAATATATGCCTTCATCAGTGATACACAGCAAAAACACTATATTATTATTTCCATGTTACATAACCAACTGGTTATATTTGTTTGTGAACCCATGGATACACTGACCTATGAGTGTTTATTATTTGTCTTCTTTGAAGTCTTTACTTTACTTGTGTGTGTGTGTGTGTGTGTGTGTGTGTGTGTGTGTGTGTGTGTGTGTGTGTGTGTGTGTGTGTGTGAGTTACAATGTCTTATTTGAATATGTCTATCAACAAGATGAAAGGCATTTCTGTGGCCATTATCTATGCTTTTATTAATTTGATTACCTTCAGATATCTGAGGTATACTCAGTTAATTAAAAGGCTATAGTTGGTGGGCAAATCAGTAGTGTGTGTGTGTGTGTGTGTGTGTGTGTGTGTGTGTGTGTGTGTGTGTGTGTGTGTGTGTGTATGCAGGGGATTGTAGTGGGTTACATTGTATGCATCTGACATCTTTGAGCTAAAATATTTAATGTAGCTATCTTTACATATTTATTCATTTATTTAGGCATCTGAGGTATGTGTGTGTGTGTGTGTGTGTGTGTGTGTGTTATATGTTTTAGGGGCATGCAGTGGGTTTCATTAGATGCACCTGGCAGTTGAAATTCATTTCTGTCAATATTATATATTTATTTGTTTATTTATTAGATCACAATCACTACATCTGTGGTGTTAATAGCCAAGAAAAGTGTCTGTCATTGGTGGACATGCGCAGACACACTCGTGTGTATGTGTGTGTTTAATTGATTGATACATATGGGCATGCATTTGTATGTGAGTATGTGGTTGCAGTGAGCTGCATTGTTTGTGTCTGACAACAACTTAAAAAGACAACTATTTATCTATTTTTTCATTTACTTGATCTCAGACTAAGTAGCATGCAATCATTAAACGTGATGTAACTAACACCATATCTGTGTATGATGATGATGAAATACATTCTATTGTTTCAATTTTACAGCAATAAGCAGATATGCATTACGGCAGCCATTATGTATGTATTTATTGTTTCATTTGATCAATAGGACATCTGCGGTATATACGGTAAATACATTAACTTTAGTTGTTGGGTACTGAACCAAGATGTGGATGAAACAGACCAAATCATACTTTCATTAGACCACAGTTAAACAGTCATATTTCTGATTCAATAGGGCTAGTATGTTTTTAAGTAAATCAAGCTGATATGCATTAGTTTGGCAATTATTGTTAATAGTTTTATTTTATTTGATTACATTCCGACATCTTAGATGTGTAAAGTCTGTAAAGTGGCCAAAGAGTAAGAGCAGCGAGGCATTCTCTGGGTGAAAGTGACTTGTACCAGCTGTTACATGATCAAAATTAAACAATCATTAATCTGTCATAACAAAGCCCCACCCCAGTGCATTTAGTCCTGTCCAATAATTTGCTTCCTGTAGCTCCCATGCTTTGAAGACAACAAAGTAGACATCTGATTAAATGCAAACGCGCAAATAACTACCCAACAATCAGATTATAAATTGTGACATGTCTTAAAAAGCAAGTCTGCAGGACATTCTGACTTACACCTTCCATACAAAATGCCTAGGACCCAGAGTATACATTCTGATCACTATTACTAAGATGTAAATAAAAAAAAACTTTTAAAGAATACCAGTCTGACAAAGATGGTAAAGTATCCATTGTTTAAAAAAGTAAATGCTGAAAAAAGTGTGTAATTTTCAATGAAATAATGATGCATGAAAGTGAATGCATTCTAGGATGCCCTAGAAAATAAATTTTATTATGCTTTTTTGTGCAGGGGTGCAAAATATGAAACTTATTTGAAAAGGCCACAGCTGCACCACAGCTAAAGTATTTTGTTGCAAATTACTGAAGTTACAGATAACAATAAAAGATTTTCAAAAACTCAAGCCCTACTATCATGTGTACAAACATCCCATAATGAAGCAAATGCAGTTATTGGACATACAGCTATGAAGAGGCCAACTCACAGAAAATTCCAGTTCAGTGACCTGTTTACATGCTGTGGGAAAACATTCTGTATGAGCCTAAGCATATGACTAGTGCAACATATTTAGGAGTGACTTGAACATGTTCCCACACTATGTATAGGAAACTAACTAACAGCATCACTTATAGATGTACAAATTGCAAAAAGAAGAAAACAACATACATACATACATAAATAAGCAAATAAATGCATCATAAATAGGGCATATAGCACCAGAACATTTCAATCTGCAAAACCTTCCATTCCAGCAGGCTGTTTACATGGTGTAGAAAAATGTTCTGTCATCTTACACATATGCCCAGACCAAATCATGAAGGTGTGGCCTAAACGTCTTTACACGCTTTCCGTATAAAGTAAAAAAAAAAAAAAAACAGTTAATTGCCAGTATCATATGTTCATGTTTCTAAAAGAAGAAAAAAGTCAAAGTTTGCACACAGGATCATGAAAAAGTCAACTTATAGGAAGATCTATTCTAGCAGTCTGTTTCCATGGTGTGGAAAACCTCTCCATATGTCCAATTCAGGTCATGTAGGTATAGGCTGAATGCGTTCCCACATTATGCATATGAATTAAAGAAATAGTTGAGTACCAGTATCATATGTACAAACTATCCTCAAAGAAACAAAAGAACAGAGCAAATGACATATGTCTAAACAGGGGAAAGCAACCCTGTATTAAAAGTTTATTTCACTGATCTGTTTACATGGTGTGGAAAAATGTTCTGTGACAGCTTATGTATGTGCCCTTAATAACTGATAGCAGTTGCCTGAATTTATTAATATCAATGCATATGAAGTTAATTGCACACATTCTCAGAAGAAAACAAAAAGCCAATACAAATAGTTTTGCAGAACAATGAATAAGACAACTTGCAGTAAAAATTCATTTCGGCAGTCTGTTTGTATAATGAGGAAACATGTTCTGTGTCAACGTATCATATGACCAGTGCAACAGATGAATGGGTGGCCTGAGCATTACACATATGAAAATAACAATTAAGTATCCTGTTTTATGCATAAACTGCCATCTTCAAACATGTAAACAAGAAAGCCAATACAAATACTATGGCGATATGAACATGACAACTTGCAAAAAAAGGCTATTCCAAAGATCTCTTTATATGGTGTAGAAAACATTCTCTGTCACCCTATGTATTCACTTAACACAACTACAACAGAACTAGAAACTGCCAAGTACTAATATCGTATATCTATCTATCTATCTATCTATCTATCTATCTATCTATCTATAGCTCTCTCTCTCTCTCTCTCTCTATATATATATATATATATATACCTGGGTCTGCTTTGTTTCATTGAAAGCTCATTTCACTGAATTTGAATTCACCCCGACCAAATCATTCAAAGCCCAAATTACTGAAAACTCATTTCACTGAAGTGAAGTACTGGCATTGTGTAGAATAGTTTAAGGCAAGTAAATGGTATATGCCCTTTTCCCCATTGGGGGGTGTGGGTGGCATAGCCCCCCACCTAGTTTGGTTTTATATTATACTTCATCAAAAGCTTCAAAACAATACATTTTAAACCATACACATGCATACTTAGAACACCAATAACTAACTCTTTCCAGAAGACAATATATACCTAAACTAAGTAGGGGGCTACACCCCCCCAGCTATATATACTAACGCCAGGATCTCACTACAGTGGGGAAAAGGGCATATACCTTTTACTTGTCTTACAGTACTCTATACAGTGCCAGTACTTCACTTCAGTGAAATGAGATTCGGTGAAATGAGTTTTCAGTAATTTGAGGTTTCAGCAATTTGGTCAGGTAGAATTGAAATTCAGTGAAATGAGCTTTCAATGAAACAAAGTAGACCCCCACACACACACACACACACACACACACACACACACACACACACACTCACACACACACACACACACACACACACACACACACACACACACACACACACACACACACACACACACACACACACATACATATATATATATATATATATATATATATATATATATATATATATATATATATATATATATATCTGTATATATGTTTATGAACTTTGTCTCCCATAGGGATAAAAACCTAGGGATAAAAACCTGACTTGGTCTAAAATAAACATTGGCTAATGAGCAGAACAGGTACTGGATGGATTGAGCTATGGAAGATGACGAGTACCTGAAGTCAGCCTTTCCATCCTGAGGGGAGTGAGGCAGCTCAGTTTGTTGCAATGGTAACACTTTCAGGGTTGCAGGTCTATCTCTCGTAACAATAAGTTTAACATACCTTTGCTGCCTAACTGTGATATGCTCATCTAGGAGGTGGTTCAAGTACAGCATATCTCTCAACTGTCAAGATTTTTGCAGCGTATCGAGATTTTGCCTTATAATGTTGATCTGTGTCTCATAAAAGTTATGGTTTTCTGGCAAATCACAGAGGATTGAGGTCACTAAATAATGACATAAAAAAAATTCAGTTTCAGATGTCGCATCCTTTAGAAAATGCATAGTCACAAAAACAATTATTCTAGCAACTTTCTAGGTTTATGAGTAATACTTAAAAATGTCCCTGATTTTGATCCTTTGTCCCCATTATTTTTTAGCTTTGCCTAGATGTTTTTGCAGTTAGAGGTTGAGAGGCATGATGTGCAGTAGAATGCATGAACTTTCCAATAATTAGCAATTGTGGATCAAACGATCTGCAGATGGGTCAAAAGAGGGCAGTCCACAGGATACACATACAGGCCCTCTCTCTAACAACTGATGTTCACCTTTGCCAGGCAATTAATAGACCAGAAGGCTTTCCCCTTAGTGCAGAAATAACTGGGAAACTCAGTGCAGGAAGGATAAAAAAACTTGCACAGATTCATTCTATAGATCAGGAAAAAATGATGTGCCTAACATTAATGAAGTCATCCTGTAGAAAATTTCGTTCCAATGGCATGTTTGCTTTTTAGCTTGATGTAATAAGATGTTCATGCCAGACAACACAAATAGAGGGTGAAATGCAAACTCCATTAAGAAAAGGCTAGTGCATCTTCCATTACCATGCAAACTTGCAGTCAAATACCATTATATAATACAGTTGTATAAAATCTTACCACAGCAGTAGATGTCCTTCTCGTCACTGTTGCAGTATTCTTTACTATAGGGATCTCCCACCCAGTACAGCCCAATGCTTGGCCAGTACACCAAAGCCTTATGATCTTGTATGCACTTTATGTCACATAAATGCTCCCCACGCAGAACATAACTGATAAAAGTGACTTATGGATGCAGTTACCCAGAAATGAATTGCCCTAGGAGAGAAAAGTCTCCAAAGGACAATGCAGTCCATGCACAACATGAAGGAGAAAATGCAGAAGAAAAAGGGGAGACACTCAGCCAGAAGGGAATCCAAAACAAAAACAGAGCAAACGACTTGCGGTTTGAGGGAGGGAGTAGTGAATACTGCAACAGTGAAGAGAAGGACATCTACTGTCATGGTAAGATTTTGCACAACTGTTATGTCATTCTATATCACTGTTGCAGTATTCTTTACATAAGAAGAATAAAAAAGCTCAAGAAACAGAATGTCAGGTGGAAGGCTGAAAGAGCCCTCAATAAACCCATACAAAGTGGTTCTAGCAAAACCTGCTCTGGCCCTAGAAACCATATCCAATGCATAATGCTTAATAAAGGTATGCACTGAAGACCAAGTAGTAGCTTCAAAGAACGAACTGGTTTCCAACCCCTTGAAGAAGGCTCCAGAAGAGGAGACAGCCGTAGTGGAATGACCTCTAACAGAAGTAGACAAAGATTTGTCATGAAAAGTATAACAAAATGAAATGGCCTTAGATATCCAGGAGGAGATGGTTTGCTCTGAACAGCCAAAACCAATGTCCTGGAAACATAAAGCTAGTCAGTCTTATGAATTACCTTAGTTTTATCCAAATAGTACTTGAGATGTCTGTGCAAATTAAAGGTATGCAAGACCCTCTCACTAGCAGAATGAGGACAAGGGAAAAAGGAAGGAGTTATACTGACTGATTTAAGGACAACTAGTTTAGTACTTTGGGCATAAAAGAAGAATTAGTATGAGGGGGCACCCTCTCTCTGTGGAAAAATAAAAAAGGACGAATGGCCATAGGGGTCTGAAGCTCAGAAATCCTCTGAACAGAAGTAAGAGTCAGCAAGAAGACAGTCTACCAGGTAGAATGTTGCAAAAAAGCAGAATCTGAGTCAAGTTTTCCAAAATAAAATTAAAGTCCCAAGGAGGAGGAATTTAATTAGAATTAAATTCAAAGTTGTTAGCCTACCACATGTTAGAAACTATGTGTACATTGTCTCAGGCTATGGAGGGTTGGAGGGTGAAATCACTGGAGAACGTTGGGTAAGTGGAAGTCCCAAACTATCTCTGGAAGCCAAGAGAATATCCCGATAACTATTAGAAGCATTCTGAAAACCATAAGTTTTGAGTTGTTGCCTTACTTTTCTCAACAACAGCGTTAATTCACCAGTACTATTCTTGTTACTGTAATTCAGCTCTGAGGATTCGATTGTTTACTAAAACTCAAAAAATGTAGAAGTATAATAGTTAACTATTTATAGAATCACAGTTTTGCATCTGTTTTTTCTTTTTATTCTTTTAGGTAATATTAGCATATTAGCATATGAGATTTATATTAAATTTATATAAGTGTTTTTAAGTGATTTCTGGGTTGATTCAAAGGGTCACATGATTGATTTTGAAAGTGTATGTGAAGAGTTACCGAATACCTGGGTAACTACAGCAGAGCTAGTAAGGGAAGCAGCTAGAAAGGTGCTTGGTGTGACATCTGGACAGAGGAAGGATGACAACAAGACTTGGTGGTGGAATGAGGAAGTACAGGAGAGTATACAGAGAAAGAGGTTGGCGAAGAAGAAGTGGGATTGTCAGAGAGATGAAGAAAGTCGATAGGAGTATAAGGAGATGAGGTGCATGGCAAAGAGAGAGGTGGCAGAGGCTAAGGATAAGGTGTATGGAGAGTTGTATGAAAGTTTGGACACCAATGAGGGAGAAAAGGACCTGTACTGATTGGCTAGACAGAGGGACCGATCTAGGAAAGATGTGCAGCAGGTAAGGGTGATAAAGGATAATGAGGGAAACATACTCACAAGTGAGGAGAGTGTGTTAATCAGATGGAAAGAGTACTATAAGGGGCTGATGAATGAAGAGAATAAGAGAGAGAAGGTTGGATGATGTGGGGATAGTGAATCAGGAAGTGCAATGGATTAGCAAGGAGGAAGTAAGAGTAGCTATGGATAGGATGAAGAATACAAAGGTTGTTGGTCCAGCTCACATACCTGTGGAAGAATGGAGGTGTTTAGAAGAAATAGCAGTGGAGTTTTTAACCAGATTGTTTAATGAAATCTTGGAAAGTGAGAAGATGCCAGAGGAGTGGAGAAAAAATGTTTTGGTACTGATTTTTAAGACTAAGGGTGATATGCAGAGCTGTAGTAACTACAAAGGGATAAAATTGATCAGTCACAACATGAAGTTATGGGAAAGAGTAGTGGAAGCTAGGTTAAGAAGGTAGGTGATAATTAGTGATCAGCAGTATGGTTTCATGCCAGGAAAGAGCACTACAGATGCAATCTTTGCTCTGAAAGTGTTGATGGAGAAGTACAGAGAAGGTCAGAAAGAGTTGCATTGTGTCTTTGTGGACATAGAGAAAGCATATGACAGGGTGCCTAGAGAGAAGTTGTGGTATTGTATGAAGAAGTCGGGAGTGGCAGAGAAGTATGTAAGAGCGGTACAGGATATGTATGAGGGTAGTGCAACAGCGTTGATGTCTGCAGTGGGAGTGATGGATGCGTTTAAGGTGGAGGTGGGATTATATCAAGGAGCAGCTCTGAGCCCTTTCTTATTTGGAATAGTGATGGACAGTTTGACAGATGTGATCAGACAGGAGCCCCGTGGACTATGATGTTTGCAGATGACATTGTTATCTGTAGTTAGAGTAGGGAACAGGTTGAGGAGACCCTGGAGAGGTGGAGATATGTTCTAGAGAGGAGAGGAATAAAGGTCAGTAGGACTAAGACAGAATATATATGTGTGAATGAGAGGGAGGATAGAGGAATGGTGAGGATGCAGGGAGTAGAGTTGGCAATGGTAGATGAGTTTAAATACTTGGGATCAATAGTTCAGAGAAATGGCGAGTGTGGAAGAGAGGTGAAGAAGAGAGTACAGGCAGAGTGGAGTGGGTGGAGAAGAGTGTCAGGAGTGATTTGTGAAAGATGAGTTCCAGTAAGAGTGAAAGGGAAGGTCTACAAAAAGGTTGTGATACCAGCTATGTTATATGGGTTGGAGACAGTGGCATTGATGAAAAGGCAGGAGTCAGAGCTGGACATGGCAGAGTTAAAGATGTTAAGATTTGCACTGGGTGTGACGAGGGTGGACAGAATTAGGAATAAGTATATTAGAGGGTCAGCCCAGGTTGGATGGCTTGGAGACAAAGCCAGAGAGGTGAGATTGTGTTGGTTTGGACATGTTCTGAGGATGGATGCTGGGTATATTGGGAAAAGGATGCTAAGGATGAAGGTGCCAGGTAAGAGGAAAAGAGGAAGGCCTAAGATAAGGTGAGAGAGGACATGCTTGTGGTTAGTGTGACAGAGCAAGATGCAGAGGACAGGAAGAAATGGAAACAGATGATCTACTGTGGTGATGCCTAACGGGAACAGCTGAAAAAAAAAGAAGATATACATATATATATATATATATATATATATATATATATATATATATATATATATATATGTGTATATATATATATATATATATTATATAGATATATATATATATATATATATGTGTGTATGTGTGTGTGTGTGTGTGTGTGTGTGTGTGTGTGTGTGTGTGTGTGTGTGTGTGTTAATTTATCAAGTGTTAGTTGTTCTGATGAAGTTTCTTATTTAAGAAATGAAAGCACTTAACCTGTCTTTATTAAAGGATTTTAAGGCTTATCTTCTGCTGGTTTTGGGATTATTGACTTTGAATTTCACCATCTGCTTATGCATCGTTTATATTTTAATGCTGCAGGCAAACTGACTTTTAGGTACCATTGAAGGTTCTGCATATACAGTCTGACAACAGGAACCATTAGAATAGAAGACCTTCTTTTCTAGTACAAAGAATCTATATTTAGCTGTAGGACATGTCTGTGTATGTTTATACATTTTACATCATACATGTGTTCATATATCCTGCCATGCTTAAGAGAGTTTTGGAAGTACCACATTTATATGTGCCCTTAGCATATTGCGTGTTTTTTTTTTTCAATTTTCTGCCCAGATGTAGTAGTACCTATCCCCAGTATTGGGATATATCTTCTGCCCCTTGACCACCTGTTCCTGGCTCTGTCCATAAACATGGTTTTAAATTGTAACATTCCGAAATGGGTGAATATAGCTGTTTGAATAGGTAGGTTTTCTATATACATTGGATCCTCAGATATTTGATCTGGATTTCACTGTAGGACCCGTCCAAAAAAAATATATCGATCAAAAAAAAAAGGTAGGCTACCCAATGCTTACTGTATGCACTGTTGATAAAAATGAATGAAATTGTGATGTAAAACTAATTTCATTAGGTTCATAATGAGAAAGCTGTCCCCTGGGTTAACTTTTGACTAATAGAATCATCAACCACCATTGTATGCCTGTTTCATGAGGGATAACAGAAAACAGGTCAATCACATCTATGGTAAGAAATTTGAGGTTGGGTTCTTCCAGGTCTAAAATTCCCAGAATCTTTAAGAAGATGTGATGACTTATTTTCTTAAATTTATAGTCTAGGAATTTGGAAATGGTAGAAATCTTGGAACCGGGATCCATCCACAACTTAGGAACTTGGAGATGAGAATAGAACAAAAGATCAGGAAACAAGGGGTATTAAAGAAAAAACATGGAACAAATTTAACTTTTCCTGAGAGAGAGCTTTTGGAAACTTTGAGACAAGATTCCAATATTAGAATCATGGAACCAGATAAAGGAGGGGGGATAGTTATTATGGACCAGACTTTATATGAAGGTAAGATGTTGAATTTACTTAACAACATCGGCAGATATACCACAGTATCTCTAAATGAGATCAACATAGCCTATAAAAAAATAGATTTGGCTATTCAAAAATTAATGGATCTAGGAATGATCGATCTAAACACCTACACCTTCTTACACAATCAGGAACCCAAAATTCCTTCTTCTATTTTGGTTCCAAGGTCCACAAAATCCAGAAAATGGTTCCAAGATTTCTACCATTTCCAAATTCCTAGACTATAAATTTAAGAAAATATGGCCCAAGTCATCACATCTTCTTAAAGATTCCTGGGAATTTTTAAAGCAGATTACCCCAGACCTGGAAGAACCCAACCTCAAATTTCTTACCATAGATGTGATTGACCTGTTTTCTGTTATCCCTCATGAAACAGGCATACAATGGTTGGATGAGGCTATTTCAGCTAGTCCAAAAGTTAACCCAGGGGGCAGCTTTCTCATTATGAACCTAATGAAATTAGTTTTACATCACAATTTCATTCATTTTGGGGGAGAATTTTACAAGCAGATTTCTGGGGCAAATTGTGCCCCTACATATGCAGACATCATTCTCTCCATTTGGGAAAGCAAATTTGTTATCAACAGTGCATACAGTAAGCATTGGGTAGCCTACCACAGGTTTTTGGACGATATCTGTATTTTTTGGACAGGGTCCTACAGTGAAATCCAGGAATTTATGGACTATCTAGCAAAAACAACGGATTTCCTAAAATTTACCCATCAAATATCTGAGGATAGGGTAGAGTACCTAGATGTCCTTCTCAGTAAGAGAGCACAAGGGGTTTTCAAATCCAATGTATATAGAAAACCTACCTATTCAAACAGCTATATTCACTTCAACAGCTCTCACCCATTTCATCAGAAAAGGGGTATTGTTAAAGGACAGTATGTAAGGATTTCACGTATGACCTCAGAAGATGATGATTTCCTAAAGGAATGTTACAATTTAAAAACCATGTTTATGGACAGAGGATACCCTGAAACGTTCATTAACCCAATCCAGGAACAGGTGGTCAAGGGCAGAAGGGATAGATATATCCCAATACTGGGGATAGGTACTACTACATCTGGGCAGAAAACAGTAGACAATAATGTGGATTTTCCACATGCCTTTATCACCCAGTACAGCTCAAGCTCAACAGAGATCAGAACTATCATTATGCAAGAGTGGGATGCCTTTATGGCCATTACTGATCTACCCAACTTGCAAGGAAAAGAATTAAAGATGGAAAACATCAAAAGTTTATTAGAACAAGTACCCATTGAAAATAAAACAACACGCATGCATAAGGGCACATATAAATGTGGTACTAACAGTTACTATTACAGCTTTGGACAGAGTAGTAAAAGCAAGAGAGTATTACAACTGCAATAGCACTAGAGTAGTTACCCCAGTCAGTTGTTTACAGTGCCCAGCATATTATGTGGGCAAAACAGAGATATATGAACACATGTATGATGTAAAAAAAGCCAATATTAACAATGCCCTGTATAAACATACACAGACATGTCCTACAGCTAAATATAGATTCTTTGTACTAGAAAAGATTAAGAGGACCTTGGCAGGCCAAGTTAGAAGAAAGGGAGACCCATTGGCAGATTTTGTTGGAATCAAACAAGAAGCCTGGTTTGAATGACTACATTTCTATTAAACCTATACTAAAACTCAAGGCTAGTAGAATGTAGACACTATTCACTCTAACACTAGAGTATTTTATGTTTTTAAAAAAATCTTTTTAATTAAATAATAGGGTCTAACAAGGAGATATTTGTATTTCAACAATTTTAACAGACATGTACATAAATGGTCCATGTGTTGAAATATAATATGTTGGTAATACTGTTTAGATATTTTATCAACCTAGCTGAAGGCATTTACAAGTGTTGTTTTAAAATCAGTGTATTTAAACCATACATTCAGATGTCTTCATGGTCTGAGGAAGTTGCATTTCAGCAACGAAAACGTGTGTTTTTTTGTGGAATACATTGGCGTTAACCTTGGTTCATCATTCCTTTGAACTTGGATATTTATTGGCATCATCCCTGAAGCTGTTTTCTGTTTTGATTAGAATAGAAGAAACTATGAATCCCAGGGCCCAACGAAATGTTCAGGCTAGAATGGCAGTCAGAGGAAGAAGAGACTGGCTGTCAATGATAAAACTTTTAGAGATGGAAAAGAGGATACAACTGGCACTGTCTAAATCTTGCATCCCAGATACACATGATCCTGAGATCCTGAGAGGGAATCAGGATGTACTTTAGGAAATTGATAGTGAACCCCAGACTTTGAAGAAGAGAGATGGTGAACTTCAGATCATGTAACAGGTAACTGGGAGTAGGGGTCTGAAGCAACAGGTCATCTAGCTAAGGAAAAATCTGAATGCATTGGAGCCTGCAGAAAGCAATCATAGGAGCGAGGCATTTTGTGAATACTCTTGGGGCAGTAGAGAGGCCAACTGAAAATGAGAGAAAGAAACTGAGAAATGTAAAAACTTCCTGAAAAGAGGGTGAATAGTGATATGAAGGCAGGCATCCTTCAGATCCAAAGACTAGAACTGGGGTAGTAAAATAGGAAATAGGGTTTGAAGAGTAAGCATCCAAAAACAAGGGACCTTGAGAAAGATGTTGAGTAGGGACAGATTCAGAAGAGGTCTCCAATTGCATTTCTTTCTAAGAGCCAGGAACATAATGGAATAAGAACCCTTTCCCACTTGGGAAGGGGGAACAGGCTGAATGTTTCTTTGTTTCACATGGGACCTGAGAACCTCTGGGAAATGAAGAAGATGCTCTAGACGAGGTTGAGGAATCCCTGAAAATGGAGGGAGACACTTCCATACCATTAAGTAACCCTGACAAATGATACAAAAAACCCAAGAGTCTGAACTGATGAGAACCCAATTTGGAGGACAAAGGGATAAAAAGGCAGCTGGTCAAAGAGAAGCAAAGGAGGCTTCTGGGCCACACGAGTATGAGTAGCCTTAGAGGAGAGACAAAAATATGTTTAAGGTCCTGCAAGACTTTGCCTTTCTCTTGAAGAGACTTAAACAGGGCAGCAGCAGCAATCCAAAAAAGATGGTTATTATCCAAAGGAGCATTCAACAACTTGGCCTTAATATTCTCAGGAAAAGATTAGAGATGAAGCCATGAAATAACACCTCATGACAGACCCAAAAATCACAGCTCTGAAAGAGCATCAGCAGCTTCATAGCTACACTTGATAGAGTGGTGAGCCACTTGCGAAGTAGAACCTAAAATAGATAAGGAAAAAGATAAGAAATAACTGGACAACCATGAGCAATCAATTCCAGAGCATGCCTGGTCAGTTATGTGGATCTGCTAATTAATAGCTCGAAAGGCCAAAGTAGAAGCAGTGTAAACCTTTTTACCAATCCTCTCCATTGCCCTACTATTCTTATCAGAAGGCAAAAAGTATGGAAGAGGGCAAGAGCTTGGAAGGCTTGTCAGAAGAGACTGACCCCACAGCAGGATCAATAGAGTGCACAAATAAAAATTGACAATCTTCAGGGAACTTATCAAACCTATCAGGTTTCTTAGGAGCAGGAGGTTGAAAATCAGGAGATTTGGATGCATCAATGAAAGTTTCTAACAAGGCAGCCAACACAGGAGGAACAGCAGATGGTTTAGGAATATCCACCTGAAGTAACACAGAATATCTCCTCTGAATGTCAGACACTTGAGAAGAATCCCACTTAAAGTATTCTATCATCCTAGCAATTGTGTCTCCAAGGACAGTTCTTCAAAAAGGAGACTCAAGGCTAATGGACTTCTCCAGATCAGAACCATAAGCTAAAGGTGAAGGCATCTGAGAAGAATAGGACAAGGACCCCTCATCATCCAAAGAATCCAGTTCCCTAGGCCATTTAGAAGGGATAGAGTTCCAAGGAGGAGTAGGCATCGAAAACCATTGAGGAGGCTTCAGGGCCATCAAGGCAGAAAACAAGCCCTGAGTAAATTCTTGGAATTCCCATTGAGGATCCTTAGGATGAATGAAACATGATTCATCTTTCTTAGAAGGGACAAAACAAATACTGGAAGTTCTGACCCTTGTCGAGATTCAGAAAAGGTACATGGAACTTTCTCCCTGACTAATATTTGTGTAATCCCTCTAGGACCCTCTCAGATAATCAATCAAAAAGCCTCAGAGGACATGCAAAAAGATTGATCCATACCGGTCTGCAACGGGATCAAGGCAGAGGAATCTGATATACATGCCAAATGGCTTACAGAGCTATCATCCACTTCTAGATGGACCTCCAGTGGAGGCTGGACATATATAGTATACGGCTGAGACTTCTTGGCCTTCTTCTTAGATAGCGGAAATATCTTGGGATTAATGGATTCTGCCACATTACCCTGGGCTAACTGTTTAAGTCACTGGTTTTCAAGATAAATGGCTAGGGAAGAAAAACAGCTTCTGAGTGTCTTAGGCACAAACGCCTGACAGATACTACAAGAGGTATGGTCATGGGAAGCACCAAAACAAAAGAGGCAATGTTCATGGTGATCCTTATGGGGAATCTGCCTCCCACACTGACATTTTCCCTTCCTGGATGACATGAACTTGAGGTAAGCAAAATAAAATGTAAGACCAAAGAAAACAAAACAAAGAAACAAACAAAAAAAAAACGTAATGGGGAACTTATCTGATAGCTAGGTATTCAGAGCAGCAACAAGGTGTACAGACCAACAAGCAATAATGGTATTCAGACTGACGGCAAAGAAATTCTGGGTAATTGTGTTCATACATCACTTTTATGCACTACATCTTGTATGCTGGAGCATATGTGTGACATATGGAGCATGGAAGATCATAAGGCTTTGTTATACTGGCTGTACATCAGGCTGCCCTGGGAAGGAGATCCCTATAGTAAAAAATATTGTAACAGTGATACAGAAGGACATTAGCTGACTTCTGAGGAGAGAGAAGGCATGCTCATACCTATGTATGTGCCATTTTTCCCCCAAAAGCTAATAAAAATGCAGATGTACTTACAAAACTTGAAGCAAGTAAAGGCAAATTAAATTAATACAAAACCAACCTCATTTATACATACAAAAATTTGTCCTGAATTAACAATTAATCTAGATTTTTGGCATGTACATATTGTTTCCTTGCTTAATCACACAGTGGAAGATAGAAATAAAAATAGCATGGTTACTTTATTGACAGTCCTACATTACATTCAGTTGCCTGTGAAGCAGACAAAACAACTCTACTGATTTTACATCCTGGCTTATGTTTCTTTCTGCTAAGGAGGGCAGACCTACTACTTTAGAATACAATCACTCAGACCAGGATTGGAGGTAATCTCTCTATCTTCAGTTCTTCCAAACTCTGGAACACCATCTCTACAGAAGTAAGAATGATTAACAAATTCCCAGGCTATAAAACCCAGATCAAAAAATACCTTGCCTAATCCTGGTCATGCTTATGTTCATCACCACATTAAGATCTCTACTGAAAACTCAGACTTCCTACTGCTTATCCCTAACTTTTTGCTCAATGCCTCTTGAATCACTATACCTCTAAAAACTTTCCCTCCTGCACTTGAATCAATATACCCCCTTTCACCCCCTTCTTAAACAACACATCTCATCTTGCTCTTTTAATAACTGCTCTCATCCACTGCTCTACCCATCTTATGCATACCTTGTATACCTAAGTTGCACACCTTCGAGATACACCAGTCTGGAAGAAGCAGCCTAAGCAGAACTAATCTAATACCATACCCTCTCAGTGATATATTACCACTATCCTATACACTACTAATATCACCCCTCCCCTCTTATACACTACTGGTATTTCATCACCCTTCCTACATAATTTTATAAATTAATTCATTAATATTTTGAAATCCTTGCAAACCTTTCTTTATTGAAATGTAAGAACACTAAACTTCTTTACAACAATGTTTTCCCTTCTACAGTAAAAATCCATTTACTTCCTTTAAGATTTTAATGCTATAAATACAGTACAGACTTATAATTGTTGATGTAAATACTTTACAGTATATAACTGTCTTGCAATTATGTTTTTTCTAATGAGAAATATTTTTCTGAGAATTATTTGAAATTCACTTATTAATATAAATGTACTGTGATGGAACTTTTCTCCCCAGGGTTCTATTGAAAATGGGTTCAGCCCAGTTGGACTTTCCTGGTGAACAAAGACAAATAAGAAAAATAAATAAAATACTTTTTGCCTGTGTGCTATTTATTTATTGACATTTGATTACCAGGAAAGTCTGATGAGGTATAAGCCCATTTTCAGTTAAAAAACATTTTTAGAACAATAATTTTACAATCTTTAAAAATGAAACAGAAACATCTGAAGTTTAAATAACTATGAAAAAAATACATAATATAAAATAATTTAAGAATCGCTACAAGCTATATGACAATCATTTAATATTTATAGAGTTTTTAGACAGTTTGTAGGGAAATTAAAGGTAAGTTAGTCTAATACAAGTAGGAATTGCAATATAAAATGAGGGAAAAACAGGCTTATGTTTTATTTAGAAAGTTATGGAAGAGAATTAGATTGCAGTAGGGAATAAGTGAAGAATGCAGAGTAAGGAGGTATAAAGAATGAAAAGGTACTTGTTCACAATTAGGGATCCTGTTTTTGAGCAAGAACAAAGCCAGATTTTTGCTAGGAAGTTTTTCAAAGTGTTTTGAAAGATGGGCGGGAGGGTGTAGACCTGATGGATACAAGGTTGCTAAAGCCTGGGACTCATTGTATAATTACAGACAATGGAAAGCAGATTTGCTGGTTTGTAGACAGGTGTTTTTGGTCACTGAATCACAATGAACGACTGGCAACATAGTCGGTAGAATGTTTTTAGAGCTGGACAGGCAGATGGATGGTGGATAATTTTATAGGTGGTAAGACAGAGCCAGCACTGTACCTCTGCAGCTCTGTTTGCTATGTTTCTGGCAGACCAACATACCCTTTAGAAAAATCTTGATTTGATCTAAAAAAGTAATAATGTGGATGTGTTCCAGCCCCCTTAATACTGCTTCATCCCCAAAACCCTTAATGCATAAAAATGTCCTACAACCCTTACATGACTTTAATCATCTTCAGTGTATCTTAAATAAAGAGTTTCAGTGACTTTGCAGAGTCAGAAATGCTACAAACATGGGCCTGACTGAACAAAGAGCACAGTCCCTGCAACGTAGGGGAACCTGTCTATGTAGTCCCTGTTTAGATGAAGATCTTTCTTTTCTAAAAAAAAAAGTTGGACTTTTTTATTTTATTGTTTTTCACTCAGTGGTAAAGCTCAGTGCTAGATGGGCATAGCTGTGTGTTTGTATAGTGTACTGTGCTGTGCGTGATATATATTTTACAATTATGCTTGATTTTGTGGTCATACTCACTTGTCTTCAGAGCATAGCTATGAAATAGCTGTGTATTGTGTTAAAGGGAGCAGTGAGGAGGCATAATCTTGGCAATGGAACAGTTAATGTCCGATGCTGTAATTGCAGTAGTAGAAATCAGGATATTAATTGTTAAAAGCTGCTACTTTTTTCCTTTCACTTTGTGTGGAGAACACATGGGGGTGGGCTTGGCACAATGGTTAAGATCTTTCCCTTCCAGATACAATGCGTACGTTGTGATTCTAACCTCAGGCTGTTGACTAGGTTCAAAATGACCCTTCAGGCAGCAAACCTTGTGTTCATCTACAAACCTATAAAAAGACCTGTGGATTGTGAGGTATATAGAAGTGACTATGCCTGACACTGTGATCACGACTAGAGACATCAGCTGATCAAATCATTTATTAGTTATTTTCTATTTTTGGCAATCCCTTTTGTAGGTGTACTTGAGAGAAACAATGTATTGCGGCACAGTTGCAAAGGACATAGAACATTATAGAAATAGCTGCAAAGGACATAGAAAATTATAGAAATAGCATAAATACCATATCCACAGTATTTGAGTGCTCCTGCTCTTTAACTGACTGATATAGAAGGGTGATAACTTTATAACTTTGTAAGATTTTCTTAAAATGAAGTAGTTTGCATTGAAATGCCTTCTCAGTGTTTTTACACGTACTCTTTGTTAGAAAAACAAATCTTCAAAACCCTACCTCTATCTCTGCATCTAACCCCATCCCAACACATTAGAGTACTAAACAATATTTCACTAACAGTACCACAAAAGAATACAAACTGACAAAGGCAAAAGACACACAATCTCTTTCACTGTCTCTCAGACACAGACACACACACACACACACACACACACACACACACACACACACACACACACACACACACACACACACACACACACACACACGCACGCACACACAAACTGAACCCCAAGGCTGAAATGTACATTATAAATTAAAGTTTTGAAAATGTTGCTGATAATAGCCAATCCCAGTAATGTACACACACACACACACACACACACACACACACACACACACACACACACACATATATATATGTATGTGTTTATATTATATATATATATATATATATATATATATATATAAATATTAATGCACTCTTTTTCACAAAGAGATAAGAAAGTTAGTATAAAGGCAGGGGTATTGTCTTTTCATAAAGCAAAACTATAGTGTTAGACCCTCTATCAATAAAATATATTTCACGTATTTACAACTTAAGACCCTGAGCTCAGAAGAGAGAAAGATCTGCAGCCTGCAGGGTAAGTGAGGTATCTTGGTGGAGATTAATCATTTCCCTAAATGAATGGAGAGAGAGGTCAGGGCAGGAGGCTGCAGAAGGTTACGTGTGCAGGATAGATAAGGCCCCCATTTATCCTTCTCCTACTGTCAGCCTCGGATGGATAAATGTTGCCTAAAGCTTTCATAAAACATGCAGCTTACAGAGCACTTGCAGGTGGTTCATAAAAAGTTTGCACTCTGCTTCTGAGAATTTATCACATGCTTCTGGAACCAATAGCATGAAAGTAAGGCTTTAAAATATTGTCTCGCTTCTGTATAAAAGAATGTTAAAAAACTGCAAAAAAGGAATCGATCAAAAACCACTAATTAAGCTGTTGTGGAAATGTTAAACAAGGATCTCATGTCTCTAGTAAAACACTTTCTAAATCTTTATTTTATAAAGGTGTCTTAAGACACTAGCTTGTGTTCTTATCTGTAGTCTGAGCAACTCCATATATAAAGTCAACTACTGTGCTATCCGTATTTGAAAAAGTAAAGACAAAGACCACAACAATTTTAATAAAATATTGTGTTGTGCATAGTGGTGCATTTCTATAATAATTTTTGTAGTATCAGCAGTAGTAACAAAACCCGTAGTACACATGTTACTCATTGGCAAATAGTGTTTTATACGGGTAGCAGAATAACAGCTCTCCCAAGGCATTTATTTAATTTTTATATTTGCTTGTTTTTGTTATTCAAAGCAAATGGTAGACACACGGACACACATGCTTACACACACACACACACACACACACACACACACACACACACACACACACACACACACACACACACACACACACACATTGTGTTGGAGGGAAGCCTTCTAGCTTAGTTTTTTTTTTTTCTTATAACTAGCCAGTTTTCTAGTTTCAGCACTCAAATCTGTTTCTTTGATCTCAGCACTTATTCAGGAAAAAAAAAAAAAAAAAAAAATATTAATCTGCTTTTACTGTACTTGTGTTTCTACCTACTTTTTTTACTTTTGCATCATCTTAAAAGTACTCAATTGTATTTATTACTGCTTGGTGTAACTCATTCTAAGCCTTTTGGTTTAAACACTTGGGCTTCGGACCAGTTGTTTTGCACTGAGAGGGTTTGTGGTCTGCACTGTAGTGGCAGAACAGGTAGCTTACATCCTTCTAGGTTGGGAACTGCTGATTGAGGGCTCAGTGTCTGTTATTCTAAAAGTGTATTAATTCTGGTTTAAGCACTTGGGCTTTCAGGCCAGTTATTTTACATTAAGAGGGTTTGTGGTCTGCACTCTTGTGGGAGGAGAGGCTAGACTCTGCCCTTCTGAGCTGGGAATTTCTGGTTAAAGGCTTATAGTGCATGCACATCTGAACTGCTTCTTACTGAAGTTGGTGCGCCTTGTTTGCTGTGGCATAGACTGGATTTGGGCCTGCTGGATCTAGCTTTGTTTGTGTAACTTGAGCACTAATCCAGGCATTCTCTAAAGTATTCAATTGTATTTATTACTGCTTGGTAGTAACTTGATTAAAGTGTAGCTATCATTCTAAGTCTTTTGGATTAAGCACTTGGGCTTCAGACCAGTTGTTATACATTAGGAAGGTTTGTGGTCAGCACTCTTGTGGGAGAAGAGGCTGGGCTCTGCCCTTCTGAGCTGGGAATTTCTGTTTAAAGGTTTATAGTGCCTGAATATTTGAACTGTATCTTACTGAAATTGGTACACTTTGTTTGCTGTAACATAGACTAGATCCAGGCCTGCTGAATCTAGCTTTGTTTATATGCTTGTTGTTTGTTTGCTTGTTATTTCTCTGGAACGCTAATTCCACCTAATACGCGGCTTCTCAGCGCTTCTGTGGATCACTAGTGATATCTGCATTGCTTACTGTACTTATTTCCTTGTTTCACTTGAAAGAAAGTTACTGTTTGTCGTTTTTGCATTTAAGTTACCTGTAACACATTGCACTTAAGTTACCTGGCACTTGCTCACTAAAGCAATTATATAAGTCAGCACTAAAAATTAAAAGCACTACACCCTCACTCCCCACTGGCCCTGGTTTTCAATTATTAAGGAATTCCCAGTATTATTCTAGCATGTCCAAAGGTGAGTTGTCAATCTCCTCTCCAGTCCAGCTGGTGAATCTGGGAATCTTGAGGCAATGTTACAACTACCTCATGTACACAGACAACCCTCTCCTCCTCCCAACAAATTCCAACACATGTGAGAGATGCAACCATATAGCCAAACTGGAGGCTAAGCTCTCTCAACTCAGTACTGGCATAACCAGTCAGGAGGAGAAGGAAACCACACTCACTACAATTCCAGTCTCACATAGACCTACCACGACAGCAAACCAAACACATAATCACACAAAAACATACTGAGGCTCTAAATAAAGATCTGCTGAAGCAGCAGAGACCTCCAAAGCAGACACCCAAGCAGCCGCTACCCCAAAACAAAACACGTGCAGCACATATCTCACAAAGCCAGTGTGCCGAACAGTCACAGCCCTTAAGACTAAACAACACACCTGATACACTTGTAATAGGTGACTCTATCGTCAGGCACACTGACGTCCCGCTCACCAGGCTGAACAAGTAGAGGGTCACGGTGAGCAGCCTGTCGGGCGCTAGGATCCGCCACATAACACAAGCACTCAGGTCACTCCAAGGCAAGTACAAATATGACTCAGTCATTGTCCATGCTGGTGTGAATGTCCTGAGACATACCTCCCTGGATTACATGAAAAGAGACATAAAGGAGCTCTCTGAGCATGTAGCCCAGGCCGGTATGATCCTGACCTTGAGTAGCATCTTACCCTCACCAAGAATGATGCCACAATATGAAGACAAGATGATCAATTTCAACAATTGGCTTAAGTACTGGTGTCATTCAAAGGGGATCCAATGCCTGTCAGCTTGGGATGATATGCTCGACAAGCCATGATGCTTCACTAGGGACGGCTTGCACCTGTCACCCCTGGGCTTTCGGATATTGGCAAAGGCTCTTGCTACCCCCATAGTGCCCTTTTTAGGCAAGGCTCAAAAGACAAACCCACCACCATAGGTATCACAAGGGATAAGAAACTAAGAGTAATGCTACTCAATGCCAGAAGTCTAAACCTCAAGATGCATGCACTCGAAACTCTCCTTAGCATGGAGACCATCGATATCTGTGCAGTAACAGAAACCTGGTTCAGGGCTCCCGAGAGCACCCCAGCACTACCAGGTTATACCTCATACCATGCTTTTCGGCTCCAAAACTTGGACCAAACCACAAAAGGAGGGGGAGTATCGATATTCATCAAAGATACCCACACCTCCAGGTTGGTGGCACAGCACGAAGCATCAGAGACTATCCATGTGCAACTAACAGTGGGTAAAACTGCCTTCCAGTTTATAGCCTGCTACAGACCACCCTCCCAAACCCAGGAACCCCACTCAGCCTTCCTGAGAACACTGGAAAATATGAAGGTCTCTCCAAACACCATTATATTGGGTGACTTCAACTACCCAAACATAGACTGGGAGCATTACTCTAGCTCCAACACCCTAGCCCAAAGATTCCTAGAATTTATAAACTCAAATGCTATGGAACAACTTGTTACCACTCCCACAAGAGGGAAAAACATACTGGACCTGATCATCACCAACATGGGGACTCTATGCTCCAAACCAGAAGTGTATCTCTCACTGGTAAGATCAAACCATAAACTAATCTCACTGGATATTCACATCCTGATCCCACCCCCTGCTCAGAAAACCACAGTGAAAAACTTCTCTAAAGCAAATTTCACACTCCTCAAAACTGAGGTGGAATCCTTCAAAGCCCCCGGGCCTGTGGAAAATACGGCCCAGACCACAGAATCCTTTATAAAAGCATTCTATGAACACCTTCAGGAATGCATGGATCATGCAATCCCAAATAAAACCAAGACCCAATCCTCCAAAGGCAGACGTCCTGTCTGGTGGACCCCAGCCATAAACAAACTATACAATAGAAGGAGGAAGCTACTAAATGATAGAGCAAGATCCCAAAAAGGGAAGGCATCACTGATCAGTATTAGCAAAAAACTACGGGCACACATAAAATTGTCTAAGGCCAGCTTCGAGAGAAAAATTGCACAGGACACTAAGGATAATCACAAGGCTTTCTTTAGTTATGTTAGGAACCTGGGTGGTAATTCCCAGATATGCTCAGAATTAGTCCAAAATGACAAAAAATACACCAAACCCACAGACATTGCCAACATCCTAGCAGACAGGTTCAGCACAAACTTCTCCCCCCCTCACCACCAAAAGGGCAAATATCTATCCCAGCAGAGTACTGCCCCCCTGACATCTCAGATGCTCAGGTAAGAGCAGCCCTCTCCAAAGCAAAAAACACAGCATCAATGGGACCAGACAGTGTCCCGGGCTGCGTCCTACATGAACTCCAAGAAGAGCTAAACCCAAACATAAAACTACTGTTCAATCTCAGCCTTACTACAGGATATGTGCCCAAAGAGTGGCGTACAGCAACAGTGGTCCCTCTCCATAAAGGTGGTGCCTCAACGGATCCTGGAATCTATCGCCCCATAAGCCTGACTAGCTTGGTCTGCAAAGCTATGGAAAGGATCATCATGGACCTCATAAATAAAGATATTGGGGACCTGCAAACACTGGATCCTACCCAGTTCGGCTTTGTTAAGGGCAGATCCTGTCTCTTAAACCTGGTTGATTTCTTTGAAACAGTCACCAAGGCCATTGATGAGAGGAAGGTGGTCCACACAACCTACCTGGACCTTGCAAAAGCCTTCGATACAATACCCCACTCGGGCATTATAGATAAGATCCCCAGCTTAAATATAAACCCCTATGTCACTAGATGGATTGCAAATTGACTCAAGGACAGAACCCACATGGTTAGAATCGCTGGAGCCATGTCAGACTCAAAACCAGTTACAGGTGGTGTCCCACAAGGCTCAGTCCTGGGACCTCTCTTGTTCGGTATATATTTCTCGGAGGTACAGGCCAACACGGAAGGACTGTGGCTGACCAAGTTCGCAGATGACTGCAAACTGGGCGCCATAATTGACTCTCCAGCTGACACAAGCATCCTCCAAAAGGGCCTCATAGAAACAGACAACTGGTGCCAGAGCCATGGCCTCAAGCTAAATGCCAAAAAGTGTATAGTCATCCCCTTTGGCAAAAACAAAGTGCCCACAAATTACCACATAGGTGGTAATCCATTAAGTACAGAAGAAGTAATTAGGGACCTGGGGACCCAAGTTGATAGCAATCTCTCATTTGAGAACCATGTGGCCAAAGTGGTTAGAAAAACATTTTATATAGCCCACCTAATCATGAAGGGATTCACATCTAGATCAGGGGAAGTCATTGTGCCTCTTTACTCATCCCTCATCAGGCCCATAATTGAGTACAATGCCCCTTTTGGGATGTACCTTACCAGACACCTGCAGCAACTGGAAAGACCCCAAAAGTACCTCACCAAGAGGATCAAAGGGCTCAAACAGATGCCATATGCTGCCCGGTTAAAGAAACTTCAGCTCTACTCAGTGGCATACCGCCTGTTCAGAGGCGATCTGTGCCTGACGTATAAAGCTATGTCCAACCCGGAATTAATGGACATGCTGCACCTCAGAAAATCCAAATCCCATCGAGCTACGCGCTTGAGAGACTTGAACCTCAGCACTGAAATAAATAGGACATGCTGGAGGGACAGATTCATAACCCAGAGGCTCCCTTCACTCTGGAATAAAATCCCAGTCCAGGTTAGGCAGAGTCCCTCACTGACTCTCTTCAAGAGGAATCTTGATGAGTGGATGGAAGATCGTAGGTTTACCCTGGGTATCACTTCTGTGTCACTGTTAGACAGAGGCACAGTATACTAACCTCGAAAAAGGGCATAGCAAAATAAATTTAAAATGGGTGGCGAAAGCCAAACACATTCTGGCTAGGCTTATAAATGCCCTAAGGCAGATAGCCTAGTATGAACCTATGAACCCATGAACACACACACACACATGCGTGCACACATGCACACATGCACACACACACACACACA
>NC_056745.1:996412295-996452295 GCF_019279795.1 Protopterus annectens | reverse complement strand
TTTGTCAGTTATATTGGAAAATCCATTGGATGGATTACAAAAGACCACTGTACAGCTAAAGTCTATTGCAGAACCCTCATATTGTACATGGCTAGATAGACCAACCCTATGGATGCTGCGATGTGACTTAAAAGTTTCATAAATGCATGAGCTGGAGGCTTTGAGGTTGTGAGTACCAACAAGGTCTAAGCATGAAGGCTGATCACTCTTGAGCTCAGAAGCATAGCAATTTGGCTGACTGCATCTAAGTGGTAACCTATAAAATCTAATACATGAATAGAGTATAGGCTCAGCTTTGGGTAATTGACTGAATGGCTATTTGTTGCATTGCTGGAATAGGTATCCCTGGCTGTGATCAGCAGTGCTCTTATAGGGGTGGTAAGGAGCCAATCATCCTAGTAAGGAAAGACCTCAAATCCTTGCAGCTGGTGCTAGGCTGTGACCACTGCCTTGCACTTGGTGAACATCCGGGGAGACTGTGGTGAGAGTGATCAGCTTCCAGACAGAAGTGCAGAAACCTTCTGGAGTGCCTGGCTATCTTTATATGATGGTAAGTGAACTTGACATCTATCAAGCACATCCAATTGTCCTTCCTCAACAGAGGTAAGATGGACTACACCATGACCATCCAGAATTTGGTCTGTTTCATGAACAGATTCATTTTTCTTAAATTCAAAATATGCCTGAGGTCATTGCTTTTTTTTTTGGTACTAAAAAGAATCTGGAATTGACCCCAGATATTTGCTAGTCTGGTGGAATCTCTTGGATGACTTGGTTTGTGAGCAACTTTTGAATCTCTACTGCTGTCTACAGTCTCTGGCTGGCTGCAACATCTGATCGACACTGGTGACAAAAATTTGGGAACTGTAAAAAGAGAACAATGTAGCCTGTGGAAACAAGTCTTAACACCCAGGCATCCAAGGTGATGGCCTCCCTAGCTTCTAGGTGAAGAACCAAGCAACCCCCGACTGCTTCTAGAGTAGGAAAGTTGTGCAACCCTTCAGGGTTGCTGAAAGGGTCCACCAGAGAAAACCCCATTGAAACCCTGATTTGCAAACAGCACCTGCCCTGTGAATAGTGTGCATTATGATTTCCTCGGTGCTTAGCGGGAACCTTCTGAAGGATCATCCTGAGAAGACTGCTATGACTTTCTGAAAAACAGCCATACTTAGCCCTGATATGTAGATCACAGCTAAGCTGTCAAAAGCAACTAAGCAGGAGAGATGGACCTGAAGCAGGGATTATTGACTCTGTTAATAAACTCCTGCTTTGACATTATGGCTTCGAGGTCCATATGGCCCAGAAGTGGTCAGAGTAGACACAACCAAGGAATGAGTTGCAGCCAAAAATGGCCAAGCCTTTGGGTCCAACCCAGAGGATGGTAAAGCAGCCAGAACTGAAGACCGTGGATCCAAAGGACCTAGGGGAGGAAACCAGATAGATGGAGCTGAAGGGCCAAGAACTAGATCTTAACACAAAGGGATAAGGCCTAATTGCATCTGTGTCTGCAAAAACTGACCTCACCAGCTGCCCCAAGTCAAAAGCTATAATGCTGTCCACGGCCTCTATAGCCAAATGGATGAAGCCACCAATGGGGGCTTAGATGGCTGTTTGGAAGTGGATGACCCCATCTGCCAGAGCTGAGCTGGGGAGACTCATAACTGGGGTGGGGAAGGAAACAAATCTAGTGACACTTTCAGAGTAGGGGATAGGGAGAAAAGGGGTCACTGTCCTACCTGAAAAAAACTACTTTAAGCAGAAAGTAACTAGGAAGCCATTAGCTGGAGATGGAGCCTTCCTTGGTGATTGTCACCAAGGAAGATCTGCTCCAAGGAGTCAGAGCCGATATCAGGATCAGGGCAGCCAGGGGACTTGAAAGTCTGGTAAGCCTGATGAGGAAGGACCATGGATGGAATAAGAAGAAGACCTTTTCTGATCCCCTTTGGAAGATTTAGAGTTCCACAGACAGTACTTCTTGGACCTGATCTTCAGAACTGAGGGATAAAAAAAAGTAGAAGATGAAGGGCCAGAGGTGATAAGGCCCTTGAGGACCAATTTGGTCTGATATTCATTAATTACCTCTCACAGACTGAACATGCAAAGTCCAGGTGCGATGTCCCCAAGCAGTGCAAACACATCGGTCATTTGCATCCTATGATGCTAACTTGTGCCCACAGGCAACACATTTTTTTTGAAACCCTTATCCATAATTATGCCAAAACACCTAGAAAGACAACAACTAAAATATCCAGTAAGGATGCTACAACAAAGCTAAACCTATCACTTTAAACACTAATTCTAAGACAAGCACAAAGAACCCACCAATACAAAAAATACAACCAACCAAAAGCAGGGATGCCTATCCACAACACAATATCCTAAAGAACTATCTATCTGCCTACCTACCTATCACACACAACACTAAGTAAACTAATGTTAGTAAAAGGGTAAAGGATACAAAATCCATTTCAAAAAGCATGCTAATAAAATCCCAGAAGTATACACCAAGTGTAGCTGAGATTGAGCTTCTGACAGGAATGGCAGCAAATTAGATCTGGGGAGTAGGGTGAAGAGTGAGGGTTGTGAGTAAGGGATGCAGAGACTGGTGAGTTCTAAGTCTGAAGGAACTGGCCTGTGTCAGATCCAAGTCAAAACTTCTAACCTACAGGTTGAAACCATATAGAGAAGATAACATCAGATCCATAGAATTCTAATCTTATCAGTAGCAGTGTGTATGTCACAAATACCTTTGTGAAAAATGTAAATCTCTTTTCATAAACACAAAACAATAGTTTTTACTCTATTACTAGCCTTGTGTATATCACAAATAGCCTAGTCAAAATGTATCACACTAAAGGAACTTATATGGAAATTTCCATGTACTTCACAGTTATTTCTCAGTCAGCGATAAGTGACCATTTATTTTGTATATTACTTTTTTATGAATTAATCCAACTACATTCATTGTCTTCATTTTTGTTATTAAAGTCAGTTCTAAAAGTCAGTGTATTACATATAGTATTTCCCAGATCCTTATAGTTATCCTTGATAGTAAAATGAATAACTCTGAACAAGATATAAACGGTAATACAGACTTACCAAATGAAGTATCTGAACATACTTTATCTCTTAACAAGAGAACCTACCCTGTACATGCTCCAAGAAGGGTTTCTAACATCCATACCCATAGTGCTGCAGTGAACTCACCATACACTGCAATCAGGCCTTCACTGGTATTGCTTCAGGTACTGGTCAGATCAACCATCACCTACTTTCTCCAGATTCAGACTTTTTTCTGTTTTTATGAACCCTCCAACAATTTTTATGATAATATTATTTAATATTCAGGTGTACAAAATGAACCCCATCCTCCAGTCAGGAAGGGTAAACCAAATTGGGATTTGGGACTGAATAAAGATGAGAGCAGTATGAGGAAGCAAATTAAGAATGGAGATGAGGAAAAGGAAGAAACAATTTACAAATCATTTTTGTAAATCTCCTAAAAATATATGAATGTCTCCTTATAGCAGTGAAAAAGCCCTTAACAAATGATTCCTTCTTTCATGGTCTTTTTTCCCCACATGACTTCATTCCTTTTTCTTTTCTTGTTTTTTTTTTTTTTTTTTTTTGACAGCATCCCTTCTTTCTTTTGAAATGTTAACATTTTCAACATGTTAAAAATTTGTAGACCGAAGGGTTTGCTATGATATTTTTAGGAAAACGTCATTCATTTTCAACTTTTTAAGGGACATTTTCAAAAATTTATAATATGACAGATTACTGAGGTGTAAAATTACACAATGATGCCTTTGGATTACTTCATCTTGCTCGTTAGAATTAAAAGGGCAACACAGTATGTTTATATTTCTGAATTTATCAGATACACAGTGGTAAAAGTTTAAAATATTGATTACCATTGTCCCTATACCTTTAATGAAGGCAACAGTTTTTATAAGGTGGCTACTTACTTTGTAATTATGATTTTTACCATGTGTACGTAGACTCATTTTAGTACATTTACTGGCATTAAAGTGCAAGGTCATTGATACTTGAATATATTAGAGAATGTCATCTGATGTAATTATGCTAACCAATTTTTAACCATTAAAATATGTTTCTTCCTTTCATGGTGTGCCTTGATGTACATCATCTCCCCATGATAGCCATGCCAACCCCTCTGCCGTTGTCTTGGACACAAGAGCCACTAATCAAATTCAGGTTGACTAGGCCACACTAAGAGCTTTATCCCTCTGTGCCATAGTACTGGCCCCATTTACCACTTTTATATCTGAGAACAGAATGAAAAGAAGCAGTCAGAATATATATCCCTGTTAGACAACACTGAAAGGCCCCATATGGACCTACTGGAAAACTTTTGCCACCCTGACTTATTGCTTCCTGCTACTTAACACATTGTTTAGCTATTCAGCTATGTCTGAATATATATTTCAAGCATTTCATTATTTCTTTACATTGAATATGGTTCAATGATTTAGCAAAGTCTAGCTAAACAGCATGTAATGTCATTAGTTTATCAGTTTGTACTGTTACATTAAAAATGCCATTAGATACAGAAGGCAAGATTTCCTTTTAACCAGCGCATAGTACTCCATATCGAACAAAAGAAGGTCCAATATGTCATTTTAGTTACAGTCCATTGTGGCATTATCTGTGGTTTTGGATAGAAATACCAGTCTTGCTGATAGGTTTAGAGTTGTTTAAACTGAATGTGACCCTCTCTCCTGTGAATTAGTACTATTACACACAGGAGAAAAAAGAAAAAAAAGTATTTGGCCATTAATGATCCATATTGGTACTGTATCATTTCTGAGTTATTTCTGGAGTTAGAGAAAGAGACTTAGAAAGTTATCTTTCTGGCTTTTCAAAAAACAAACCTTTTTTTCTTGAGACTTGCATACCTGATTCTCTCATTTGTAGCTGTGTTGGATCTATGCAGTACAGTTAGTTTGCCAAGTTCACTGCAGATCAATGTAAAGCAGAATTAATATAGTCTGCAATATAGTAAGAAGCACAAGTTATGAACAGTTGGAGTTCTCCCTAGTTAGCAGATCGTAGCATTTTGCTTCATTATGAATTGTAATTCTGAATGGTACATGTAGTGTACTTGATATGTACAACATATTTTTGTCAAGAAACACTAAGATTTCAATTGCTCTAACCACAGACTATGTGAGTGGTCTTTTAGACCTTCCTCCATTCACAAATCAGATCAGTTCTTTCTGTCCAGAGATGGAAAGATTTTTCTAACATTGCTGCAATAATCCTCACATATATTTGTCATCAACGTTAATGAATGAATTCAGCCTGTCAATTATAACATTTTCAAGACCGCATTTTCCATTTTGAAATACCATGACTACATATACTTCTCACATCAAAGGTATCCATAAACTGATCAACCCTGCACGATACTGTTACATTCCTTAGCTCACTCAAGCCTATAATGTCATTTTTGTATTTTCAGTTCACACCATACCACCATGTGGCATCCAAACCTTTTTTGGGTCTAGCTTCTTTAACCAAGTCACTTATCTGCTACTAATAGGCAGCATTAGAAAGTGCAAAGAGTTAATAAAATGATAATAAGACACCAAGATTGTTAATCTAAGATGTCCTACAGTAGAGAACTTAATCAATTAATTTGTCACTTATTCATATGAATGCTCACATTTTTATAACTAAGAGCCTTACCTGTTATTAAAGGGGATGGTATGAAATGCCATCATGGGACTCAGGAAGATTCATTGTCAATGTCTATTTATATCATGCGATACCTAAGATATTGTTAGTCATTTCTTAGTAATTATAATTATAAACAATATTTCCATATGAACTTAATACTTAAAAAACAAGTGACTTACAAACTGTTATATGACATCAGATGAAACCTTAGATATTCTTGAAAAAAACTGCCTTTGCTATTTGCACTGTAAATTGCAAATCATTAGTTATATTCAGTGTTATTTATATTGCTAATTATATAATTAAATGTACGTGTTCATATTTTGGCAAATATCTGAATAAACATGAGCTCACAGAGGAATTTCTTGTTATCATGTGAAAGCTTATGTCTGGTTAACAAAAATTGTCTTAGAATATATGTCTAGATAGTACAAGTTCCAAGACAGGACAATTTGTGTGTCAAAGTTTCAAAAAATTTAATTTGGGTGTTGTGTAAATTATAATATATTATAGTATTTATGGAAAGACTATAAATGTACTGACTATTATCATTGCAAAGAATAATTCTTACTAAGCTAAACAGTACCTTAAGAAATCTCTCTATCTCATATCTATTTAATTAGTGTTCTACTTGAATTTCTCATCAAGAATTACAATTTACAAATCTTCTTATTTTACTACTTGAAGCAGTAGCAAAAGCAAACCATGAAGACACTTTCTCATGGGCCCTTTACTTTAAAGAAATAAAGATGAAATTCCAAGGTGAACTCATTTTACCAACCATCTCACCAAGACACTGATAACCTTATTAATTAAACAGTTGTCAATATTCAGTAAAAATATCAGCTACATAATAACAAAGAAGGGAGTTTGCCTACTCTTGTATCTTGCTGCATGACACAGTCTTTAATAAACACTCTAGTATAAAGATTCTAAGGAACTGTGTCTGTGCAGAACAGCTTCAGTAATGCTCTGTCTTGACTAGCATTTTGTTCAATATTATGTGATGCTATTCTCATAATATGAATTGATATTATAACTAAACATTAGTATTAAGAAGTTTATAAATTACTCACCCACATGGCCACTTATCAGGACAAATTGCTTCTGTTTCATCATCAATGAGTGATCACTATGGTCTAATGTTGTATTTCTTAATTTTTTCTTTTAATTTGTCACAACTACATTCATGGGTGGGCATAAAATAAATTGAATCTGGTTATGCTTTCATTTGCCTCTAATTGAACGCATGTGAGTGATATGTACAGATTTATGACATGTATTGTTTACTCAAACATATTTACATTATCATCTCTAGTGAATACAACTCTAAGGGCTCATTGTATGGACTACATAGTTTTAGTAGTATGATTCAAGTGTTCTGAATAGACTTGTCCGTATTTATCTTCACTTATTGATACATTTCTAAATCTACTTCACTTGGTTATAATATATTTTTTGTATGTAGGAGGGTGTTTACCTGACATAATTATTAGTATATCGGTCATATCAGAATATTGGAGATGACTAATATGTATATATACTACTCTCAGGCTAAAGAGAACTAATGTTAAGCAATATTTACTGTGTTATAAATTAGATTTTACTTTATGAATGTTTAAGTAGTGCATGATAGGATGATTATATTCTGAAAAAGAAATCTAATCTAATCTAAAATTAAATTATATTACCAAATCAATATTAATTTCCATACATTATATTAATTCATTATTAATAGTTATATAGGGAAAATAATAACTAATATTGTTAAATCTGCAAGATAAGAGAAAAGGTGTACTGGAGCTCAAAAGGGGTTAGTTTTTTTTTTCTTTCTTTTTTCATGAGGAAAGTTATGGTAGGCAATCTGTTAGACTTCTTCTCATCTAGCAGATTGGAAGTGGATTTCACTTCATGTACATTAGAGGGTTTACAAAAATATTTATGTACTTGTTATACAAGTCATTTTGGCATTTTTCTTTTTTTTCTTTTTTTATTGGCCTGAACTAAACTCTATTTTATTTGACCAAAATTAAAATATTGACTACAATGAGAATTATTAACACAGTAGTTATACATTTTACATTTGGTATGGTATTACAAAATATAATACAAAACAAATATGTTGTAAAGGTAAATACTGAGAATAGACTTGACTATTTTATCCTTAAACATTAATGGTTTAAACAACCCAAGGAAATGATCTAATTTATTAAGATATATGAAATTAAATAAAGTACAAGTAGTATTTCTTCAAGAGACTCACTTCAAAACAAACGATACCTTTAGCTGGAATCCTAATGAATATATGATCTTATCTCACTCTTCATATAAGAAAAAGACAAGGGGAACTTTAATTTTATGGAAAAAATGTCACTATGACTCAAATAATTTACAAATATGAAGATAAAGAAGGACTCCTAGCCATAGTAATAGTAAATTATAACAATAGACTCCGGACATTAGTAAATATATATTGGTTTCCAGGTATTGGGGTTGGGACAATAAGAAAACACATGGATCTAATAACTAGAGTATATAAAGGAAATTTGATTTTAGGAGGTGACTTTAATTGTATAATGGATAAATCAGAGACCACAAGCAAAAGAAATTTACGTGTACGTTCTATAGGGAAGCTACTTAAGAAATGGAAAGAAAGTTTAAATCTAATTGATACATTTAGTTATAAGGAGAACAATTCATTAGTATTTGCACACCAAGACCACAGATTCGAGACACATACAAGAACTGATAAAAATCTTCATATCTCAAGAGCTAAATTCAAAAATAATAAAATTTTCCATAATCCCTTGTCCCTTTTCAGACCATAATTCATTAATTCTCAAAATACATATAGAATATAAGAAATTAATTTTTATGTCAAGAATTCCCGCTTACATTACAAAATTACAACAATTTAAACCTTGCTTAGATTCAGAAGTACAATTCTTTTTATATATAAACTACACTACTGAAATAAATGTAATTAATCTTTGGGATACCTTAAAAGCCTATCTAAATGGAAAAAGTATTTCATGGTATAAAAACAAACTAAAAGAGTTGGGAATCAGAATTATCTAACATCCAAAAACAAATTACAGATCTCACTATTAATTCATCTACTTACACACAAAATAATCATAAAAAAGCATTGGAAGACTTAAAAGATATAATGAAATCCTAACTTACAAAACTAATATGTAGAAAGGTTAAAACTTAGTTTCTATTCAGTATCACCCAAACATATGCATAATTTAGCAATAATATTAAAAAAATATTCAATTGAAAATAATTTTACAAGTATTATACATAAAGGAAGGAAAAAAAAGAAAAAGGTTTTGGATATAAATGATATACTAGATGCATTTAAACATTATTTCTCTGACTATTATAATGATACTTCACATATAACTAATACATCAAACTTAGACCTGAAATTAGTAAAGGTAAAGGCAAGACCAGAAAAGTTAAAGTTAGACATTCAAAAAAAATTTCTCTAAAAGAAATCACTCATAAAATCAAAGAAAGTAAAAGTAGTAAAACACCGGGAATTGATGGAATAATTAATGAATTGTATAAGATATTTCCATCTTCAGTAATATCATTGTTTCACAAAACTTTGAATGAAATTCTAGTACAAAACGCAACTTCAATTTCATGGAGATACTCCTTAATTACACCCATTATAAAAGAAATCAAGGACCCTTTACAGTGTAAATCTTATAGGCCAATATCTTTACTTAACAATGATTATAAAATCTTCATGTCAATATTAGTTTGTAGAATTAAAAAATCATTGACACACATAATAAATGAGGATCAAACAGGATTCATTTATAAAAGACATACACATGACAATATACAAAGAATTCTAACACTCATAGATTTTCTAAACAGAAACCACCAAGAAGCTCTAATAGTACCTTTGGATATAGAAAAAGCCTTTGATTTGTTGAGCTGGGATTTTCTTTTTAAGGCTTTATAATTGTTTGAATTTCCTACTAATTTTATTATGCTAATAAAGAATATTTATAAAACAATTTGGCTTATGTAAAACTTGGGCCATTTACCTCGAAGGCTATTGAAATAACCAAAGGTACAAAGCAGGGATGTCTGATGTCTCCCATCCTGTTTGCCTTAGGAATTGAATTATTTGCCTCATTAGTATTCCACAACTCTAATATATCAGGCATAGATGTATATGATCAACTTAATTCAAAAATGATATTATGTGCTTATGATGTTTTACTCATGTTATCTGTCTCAGAGAAATCAGTTCAAAAACTAGATGAAATAGTGGAAAGGTTTTATCATATTTCCAGCCTTAGATTTAACAAAGGAAAATCTAATTATATACATCTGAATAAAAAGAGAGAATTTACCTTAACTACACATTGTGTGATAGGAAAACAAGTTCCCATAATACAATATTTAGGAATAACATTATGTAATAATTTGGAATCTACGTTAGCCACAAATTATAGCAACATAATTAATAAAATAAAAATGTTAATAGTAAGCTGAAATAAAATGTTATTGAGATTTGAAGACAGATTACAAATAATAAAAATGACAATACTTCCAAAAATTAATTACATTGCACAAGCTAGTCCTATAGTACCTAACAAGAAAATCTTGAAAGAAATAAATACAATTCTATTAAACATTCTTTGGTATCCAAAAAGAAGTAGAGTAGCCTATACAAATCATATTAGATCTTGGGAAATGGGTGGAATTAAACTTCCAGATCTAAAATCATACATAAAAGCTTACATATTAAGAACTATCATTAATTGGACAGATCCTAATTATTCTTCAACATGGAAAACATTGCAAACTATTATTTTTCTAAATGAAAATAAAATAATTAAAAATTGTATATTAAGTGAACAAAATAATAGGATGTGGCACATACTGACTGTTAATATTCAATATAATATAACAAAACCAACAAACTTAAATTATATAAATAATATTTACAATTTATTCAGAAGATTTAAATATACTAACACAGATATTAAGATTTGGCTAGACTTGATAATACCCTTTAGCTCCACAAAGAATTTCTTCCATAAAATTCATAATGTTATTTTAACTAGATGTGAGGGGAGAACTTCACTTGTTGGCAACATTGTATAGAAAATCAAGTAGTATTAGACAGTCAACAAATTCAGAATAAATATGACATTCCATCAGCGGATTGGTTGAAACTACAAAGCATATTATCATATGTCAAGGATCTTAATAGTAAAATTATTAATTCTTCTTATAAAACTCGTCCAAATTTGATAAGTCTAATATCTGAAGTTATTTACGGCAATTATAATTGGATGAAACTAATTTCAAAATTATACAAAATATTGATAACATATAAAACTAACCCTAATTCAAGATATTGGAATTTCATAGCAAAAGGATGTCACAATAATCCATCAATTGAGAGTAAAACAAATCTTTTATGTTCTGTTAACTTAACATTTAATTTACAAGTATGGAAAATATTTACATGGAAATATATTCACAGAGCATTTTTTACACCTGATAAACTAGCCAAATTCAATTCACTTGATAAATCAATTTGTTGGAGATGTTCTTTAAACTGTAAAGCTGATTGGTGTCATATATTTTTTGATTGTATTAATAAAAACAATTCTGGGAAGAAATTACTGTTTTTCTCCAAGCTGTATTCACAGATACCTTTATTTTAACCAAATCTTTAGCCCTCTTAAATGTTAATGATACTGTTGGAATGAATAAAAAAAGATGTATACCTACTTTGGTCCATACTAGCTCTGGCAAGGAAATGTACAACTAGAAAGTGGAAGTCTTCACAAGAACCTACTCTGGAAGAATTATTGAGATTGATGGAAGAAACAGCGACATTAGAAATCAAGGTAAAGGAATCAAGAATTTCACCTAAAACATGGGCAAACAATCCTTGGGGAAAAATGTTAACTCTTATTGAGACATTAAAAATGAGCCCTAAATAATTAATGTGTAACTTTATACTTTATTAATTGAATATTATAAATTTTTGTTACTAATTTCATATATTTTATTAATTTTTTTCCCTCCTTTGTTCAGGTCAATTGTACATAGTGTATACAAAGGTTTATAATACTTGTTTATTGTTGACTGCATTGTTAACCATTATATTATTTGGAAAATAAAAAAAAATATTTGAAAAAAGAATTATTCTTACTGATAACATTGCTATTTGTACAGTTTTAATAGCTTTTATTGTTCACAAAATATTCACAATTGTTTATTTTATGCTTTTTAAGTTTATTTTTCAGAAAACGCTCAGGAATATAAGATGCGTGTAGGCTACTAGAGGTGTGATATTCCTCACCACATAGGTGCTAATGAGTTAGTAAGGAAAACAAGTAGCCAAACACTATTAACTAGGCATAGTTTAGGTGAACACTATTCACCACTGAATTTTCATTTCCTTTGCCAATGACAATTAGTACCCCCCTCCACCCTGTTAATTCCTTTTCCAAGTCACATCTGGCTTTAATTTCTAAAGGAAGCTTTTCCTATTCTATTTTCTCCAGCCAGCTTTTAATGTTCTATCTTTTTGTCCTTCGTAATTCTATAAGAATCAGGAAAATGTATTCAACATGTCTTCCCTGCTGCTGTATTCGCAACCCTGATTGTCTATTGACTTTCTGGTGCTTCCCTTCTCAGTTTTACTTTTGAGATTACTCACCATCATTCTAATACCAGCATTGTCTTCATCTCTCCAAACTGCATCATACCAACATTGTTTCACTTTTCCCCTTGCCAAATTATTAAGTTTTAGTCTTTCTCCTGCCACCTACTTTCCTTTCCCACTCCTTCCCCCTTTTGATACTGGAGAAACTTCATCTCTTCCTGCAATTTGCAAACTTTACTCAAACTTTCTCTTTTAACCTCTCTTCCCTATTATCTTCACCCTCTATACTACTTCCAGCATATTCATCATGCTCCTTGCCTACTTGTCTATTTATTTATTTTTTTGTTGTACATTGACTACTTCACTCTCTCTTTTCATATCTGTCAGCACCTTCATCATTTCACTTTCTGCTCTGTTAGATTGGTTTTATCACTATCTCATCAATGCATTTTCATTTATTACCCAAGTCCTTGCCAATGGAGACTGATATGAAAAGAATCTCTCTAACACATTGATTGATGATGTCATCCTCTTTACATCTGACCTATTCTCTAGCACATTATCTATTTTACTAGCCTGTTTTCTAAGTAATTTGATAGTTAGGGCCACAACTATTTCTTTCTTAAACTCTAAACATCCGTTTCTGACAGTGAAGGTGAGTTTCTTTCACCCCATGAGGCCTATCTTTCTTCGCACATAGCACCATGATAAAATCCACAACCCGCTGTAACCCAGTCTCCCTCATGTTTAAACATAAACAATGCTCTAAAAACTCCAAAATCATTTTACTCTTTGCCTTTGGCAACAAAATGATCCTACAATACATGCCTTATTTTATCCTTGGTGGTAAAAGACAGCCTATCTACCCATTTCATATTGTACCACATTCTCTGGTGTCAACCTCACACTAGCCCTAATCATTACAAGCACTCCTCTCTATGGCAATCAGTTTCTGAAACCATCATTTTCTGAATGTCCTGTAGTTTATTTATGATACAGATGGTCTCTTGAAACATAGGTATACCTACTCACACTTTTCTAAATAACTAATAGCCTCACCCATCTTCACAGGGTTATTACCCACACATACATTCCAAGAAATAGCAGCTGGCTGTTCTTTCTTGCCTGCTACCTACAATTATTCTCCAGGTTTTATAGTATTACTAGTGTCACTTAGGTCCAACAGACATTTAGGCTTTATACTCAAGACCACATCAACCCGATATCTCAGGAATGTCAGCATCATTGTTGCCATATAATATGGAAAGATAGGAACCTGAGGCTTGTAACATGACTTTTATGAAAATTTTCCCACGCCCTTCATTCATTGTTCCCTATACCTATATACAGTTCACAAGACCTCACTTGAACTGAGAAAGAATGAAAGGAGATAATAAATTGTATGCCAGATAGTATGATGTAGTGATAATAAAAAAGGTATGTGTGTGGACAAGATCAAATTTGAAAGATCGAAATAATTGGGGAAGGTACTAGTTGAGTTTTGGTACAATATTATCATGGGGTTAGATAACTGCCATGTTTGCCTCTTGGCTGATGATGGGTTTTAAGAGAGAGGCCAGGCAAACCACACTATAAATAAGGATAAATGGCAATAGTAATAAAAGTTGAGATCTTAAAAATCTTGAAAGATCAAAAGTATAAACTTATTTAGTAATAGTGGGGCATGTAAGGAAAGTTGCATGTTTAAGATTTAAAATATATAACCAAATGAATTCCTCTATTATCCCAAGAAAAATGTGTTTGATCCCAAAAACAGCTGAGCACTGCCATTATATGATAACAAATGAACAATACATTTTCTTGTGAAAACAAGAGGAAGACTTCCTTTCATTATTAGAAGTTTGTTTTTTTCCCTTCACTAACTTGACTGTTGATCTTTCTGTTGCTTTGTTGATTTACACCTTATCCAACTTTCACTCCAAACAAGAAAGGGATTGAACAAAAAAGTAAGAAATTATGTATGGATGATATAAGATCTCTGTCCTTGTTAAATAATTATAATGACAGCACAGAAATATTCCCTGAAAGAATGGTATATTTTATTAATGATATTACAGTGACAGTAAAAGCACTGCAGTACCAAGAATAATGCTGTTATGAGCAAGAATATGGAGAAATGTGTTGTGTTTGAACTTATACACTGCCTTTTAATGTAATTATTCTGTACACATTATCTTTGCAATATCAATAAACAATGTTGTGCAAAAAATTGAATTTAAATGGTTGAAAGAAAAGAAAGTTCATACAATAAAGGTACCTTAAAATGGATCCACTGCATGCCCCCAACTTAAAATTCACTGACATTTCAAGATATGCAAAGAAAAATATTATAGTCAATGGAAAAGTGTTTCAGCAAGAGGTGTCATGTATCTCTCTACATCCCCATGTTAGCAGAGCTTCACCTACTTATAGCCTTTACTTAACTATACCAATCATCTGGCCTCACAACTGCCTAAAAAAAGAGAAATGATTACACACAATGAATCACTTCTAGCACACAAATAGAAATTGCATCAGAAATGACTGTAGACAAATAATGTAGATAAATTAGAAATAAGATAGGCAAAAGTATTTCTTACACGTCTACATATTTCTACTTGTTTGTTACAAACTATAAATTCAAATAAACTATAAGGCAGTGGTATGAGCATGAACAAATAAACAATAAACTGAAAAAAAACGACAAAGACAGTAACCAGGAGACAAATGACAAGCTAAAAGTTGAACACACTCATTCCTTCAATGTCATTCAAAAACATATTTAGAAGATGCTCTTGAATACTGTTACAAAGCTATGTTTAACTTCATATGGTCTACTAAATATTCTAAACAATAAGCAGTTTAGCAAGTGAAGCTTCAAGGATTCACATTTTTCATTTTGAAATTTAACTAAATTCTACTCTACCAAATGATAAGCCCCAGTGAGAATATATGTCACTGTTTTATTAATGTTTATGCTACAATAATGACATGATTGTTTTCTTTTCTTGCTTATTTATGTTATTAATATGGTTACAGAGTTAAATAACTTATGTTGGAGACAGTGCAACTGATAATTTCTAGGGTAGGCCTGATGCTGTTAGGACTCGAAATTTACACAAGAAAGTACGGTTCTGGATTTGGGGTTCTTAAATTTAGACGTGAAGAAAACCTCTAATCTGGAGGTAGAAAACCGTATAGAAACAAGATTTTATTATGCAAACTGCATCAAAAACAGCTCATTTACAAGTGATAACGATGTATTTTGGAAGAGACTTTAATAAAATATAGCACTAGCTCAGATAAATTTTAACAAGCAAACTGACAGTACTAAGGAGGTACAGTGGATGGATGTTTAAATTGTCATCAAAAATGCAGTGGGCCTTTGAGTGAATCAAACATGTTTATCAAGAGTAATGACAAAAAAAAACATGGTTCTCTAATAAGGCAGCATACAATGTTTTATAGAATGCATAATCAAACAGCCAAATTATGAAAAGAAAGAGAATTATACCTCAGTATTCATATACACAGTGTGAAGATGCATACGTAGCTGTGGGCACTATGCTTCATCTGCAGACATGTCAGTAGTATGGCAGAGGGATGACTGAACAAGAGTGAAGAAGCTGGTAGTTCCATTCTTGTACTCACAATCTCATGAAGTTAAACTCTTTCTTCATATCACACTTCATGCACGTAGTAATGCCATCAGGTGATACCTCTTGAAAACAGCTCCCAACTGAAATATTGTTAGTCAAGTGCTGACAAGCTGACAAAAAAAAAACTATGGGAGAAACGTGAATCTCAAACATGGTAAACTTCTTTTTTTACAGGGAGGCAAGCCTATCTGGACTCCCCCCTAATGTGGGGGGGAGGCAAGCTACCCACACCACCCAAACTTTTATATCCCAACTTCCTGACTGCCATATCTCAGAAAAAGTGGAATATCTTGCGAAATAGCCAGCTCAGATCTATTGTGTGTAAGGTTGTGTTTTCAGTCAGTCAGTCTCCATGTTTTGGGACTCATTAGATGATTGTTTACGTACACACTAGCAGTGCACTATGCATACGATCTACAGATTTGGAATGGAGCATTTTGTAAATATTTAAGACTCCTTTGCCATGACTGTGGAGTAGTGGATAGAGCCAAAGCATACAAAGGAGAGGATATTGTACAATGGGGGCTGGCATTAACAGGAACATACTTGTATCTCTGTGTTGATGCAGGGCATATTTGGTCGTGCCAGGGTGTTTGTGTGCACTGCAAGTACTACTGGAATGTCCCTCTGTATGCCTTTTTGTTTTCTATGTTTAAATATCGGTGTTGTCATAATGTATGAAAGTATGTTGTTTTTGGTCAGGTATGTTAGGCTGGGTAGTACAGCACCTTTTCTTGGACATTGCATTATGGACAGCTGTACTTACAATGATATGGCTATGGCTGTACAACCATAATTCCACAGTTTATTATGACATTCATAGATTTATGAATCATATTGTATACTGCCAATCCTCACTTGCATTCCACTGGCTTACCAGGACCCCCACAGGTGCACTGTTATGCATGAAGCAACTGAATTGCACAAGGGTCCCTTTAACATTCACACTCACATTGATCTAGCACTATGCACCAGCCTAATACAACTGCTCAGCATTGGTAGGAATAGAGCCCAAAATGTATAACCAAAAGTGTAAACTGCAGAAAAGACAGACATTTTAGTCAAGAAAGTACACCTACCCTTTACAGGCCAAAAAAGATGAGGGAGTGAGGAGAAGGTATGGTAAAACTTGGACAAAAATGGAAGCTGCAGGTATATGGGTACTAAATAATAATCTCTTCTCACTCTTAGCGTCGGAGAAGTAGAGCTGCTAAATTGCATTAAACAGAATTTTCTGATAAATCTTTATTGGTCTCACTCCATTTACAAACTATATTGAAAGTCCTGAAGCTGAATGCAGTCCCTCTTAGAGTTATATTTATACTGAGTGGGTAAAAAGACACTACAGGAAGGTAAGGTTTTTAAACACTAAAGGTGTAGAAGAAAAAGAGTGGCTTGAAAGTATCAGCTTATTCATATAACTTAACTGTATATAAAAAATCAAGGGATTGCTGCTAAAGGAGAAAATACTGGCACACCTGGAAGTCACTGGGTCACTAAATACAATAATTTACATCAAGGCAAATGGAATAGCAAAGCAGAGAGGCTGTACATATTATCTGCTTAAATGTCATTAAGGCATTTTGCACAGTACCACACAAGAAGCAATATGAAAAGGAAAAAATGCACTGAAGTATATAGTGTAGATCCATGGGAAATAATGCATTGCCTAAATAAAAGGATGCAGAATATTATAATAAATGCAGTTTAATGAGATACTGGTATTATTCCACAGAGGGGCAGTATCTGCTTTTGCTTCTCCTTATAAGTGGCACTGCAGAAGCTCTGACAGAAAATTATGTATTATTTTCTGATGACACAAAGATAAACAGCAGTGCCTGGTACATCAGAATGTGCATAAAAGATGGAAAGGGATTTGATAAAATCAAAGGAGTGACCTAATATATGACATCTTTAATTCTGTATAAGCCAGTGCAAAATAATGCAGCTGGAAAACAGTAACATGCAAAAAAGAGTGCACATCTGTACAGGAAGCTGTCATGGCTACGTATGCAGAAAGGCACCAAGGGAAGGAGGGTCAGGACAGAAGATATAAAAGTAATGCAGTTAAGGGACAATGTAATTAAGAAGGCAGACAAAAGACTGATACACATGTGAAGATGCATCATGAGTACAAAACAAGATGTTATAATTCCTCTATGAAGAAAACTGCTATGATTCCATGATGTGTTTTATATGAATCAAAGGAAGTTTCTTCTTTCCATGATATACAAAGACTAAAAGAAATACAGGAAAAAATAACAAAACTGCATATGGACTTTATCCAGATCTGTGTAAATCAAGGCTCAAAAAGCACAATAAGTTTTGTCTGTAAAGAAATAGGCAGAGAGGTACAGAACTGACACATTTAAGTACCTCTAGATAATTCAGAGGGTCATATAGGCACATGTTTTCCAAACAGAGGTATTATGACCATTATGAGAACAGAAAATAGAATGGAAAGGGTGACAAGTGACTGTAACAGTGCTTCTGAAGATGACACTCCATCAGAAACAAAATCTAAGGTATGTAACAGAAATAAAGCAATTGTGACAGGTCGAAGAAAAAGAAATAAGCTTTGGGTTAAACAAGTTATGTAGTACATCTAGAAAGGCAGAAAATGGACATGAGAAGGGTAACATCACTGTGCATTGCACTGTGTGTTGAAGATGCCTGAATATACCACTGCTAATTTAATGTGAGTGATTAGTATCCAAAAACAAATGTTTTCTGTATTACTTTGCCTAGTTCAGTAAACTTAAAATGCTCTGAGAGAGAGTACCTTCAGGATAATGCTCATCACTGGACTGGTGAAAAACAACAATTTAATTCATTAGAAAATGCTTCTTCATATTCAAATCTATGAAAAAAGTTGAATTAACACTTTTTTTTATTTCAAAACGTTGTTTGTTAACATATAACTGCAACTGTCTGGGATACATTCATATACATCAGAGAAAACATAGCCAGCTTGGTATGAAGACAATTACATTTTCTATGATACACTTCTTGCAATCAAAGCATATCTAAGAAGCTTGCCATATAGACTAGTGATTAACCAATGTGAAGACAAGAAAAGCCTTTAAAGACCAAATGACTTGTGTGGTACAAGGGAAATACTGCCAGCCCAGCTAGTAGGAATTTTGTAAATAATTATGTCATTTGTGAATATTAATATGATTTATATAGAAGTGTGACAAAAGGAAATACTGCCAGCCCAGCTATCTGAAATTTTGTAAATAATTCTGCTATATAAATATTAAACTACTGGCAAGGAAGTTTGCGTTGAACAGGGTTTGTATAGTACTGAGCCTCAAGAATGTGTCCACAGTATACCCTACTGGAAAATAACAGAAATGTATATAAACCATATACCTGCACAAATGTATGTTTTTTTAACAGTATAAACTACAACATACAGAGTTAACTTGCAAAACTTAAAGAAAATAGTTGGAATTAAATTGTTTTGCAATTGTGCTATAAAAGGTAGTTTCACTGCAGCTAGGAGACAGGATGTCTAGAACTAGGGTGCCTTCTGCATTGTTTAGTAAGTGTATTATTGTTTTATGTCTTCTAGCAACTGCAAAAATCTGAAGGCAATGTATTTTTCACAAGGAGATGTCAAATGCTACAATGGGGGTTTTGGAAGGGAACTTAAGTCAGGTGTCAAAAAGTGATGTCATCCAAGCTAACCCAACAGTAATATTTGATATTAATTTAAGAACTATCTCAGAGAGAGAGAGAGACTGGGCATTTTTATATTTTGTGTTTGACCTAACAAGAACACATACACATCATCACATCTGCACTTGCCTTGCTGTAAGTAAGTTTTTAGGGCATACTAACTCTTTTAGATATAGTTAGAAGTATAGGAAAGATTAGTTAAGATGTTTTCTTTCTTTATTTGAGACTGTCCTGCAATGTTGTTTTAAATATGTCCTGTGATTTTGAACTCTGAATTTACTGTGTTGGTTTATTCAGTATTGTCTTGTTATTATATTATTTATTATTAAATATATTTAAACTTATCTTTGTGGTTGATATTTGTGAGACATATTTAAGCTCTAAGAGTACTTGCATATGTATTTGGTGACACTGTACAGGTAACTCCTAAAGAGCCTTGCTCTTGGTCAGACTACCATTTGGATTAATAGCAACATTACCCGGGATTGGACACGCTTTCTTAAGGGCCTTAAAAGTAGCCGATAAGAGTGGTTGCTGGTAGTGGAAACTACCTTACAGTCTGGGCAGAAGGAGGAATAGCTAGTAATCCTGTGCCAGCCTTTCCCAGGAGTGTGTGTGTGTGTGTGTGTGTGTGTGTGTGTGTGTGTGTGTGTGTGTGTGTGTGTGTGTGTGTGTGTGTGTGTGTGTGTTTGTATATAAATCAAACCTTGAAGATTGTGTGTGTGTCAACTACTTGGACAGGGCCATGAAGGACTGGTTGGACAGACAGGGTTCTGGAGGTTCAGGCTTGGCCATTCAGCTGAGATCTCAACCCTATAGCTATGCCAGTGGAGAGTCTTACTGGGGATCTGGAGAAAGAGGTAAAACCCAGCCCCAGACTGACTGCATCCTCTTAGAAGAAATTGTACTTTAGTGTGTGTGTACTTGTCATCCTCCCAAGTGTACATCATCCACTGGTGCTAGTGGTGAGGACTGATGCTCCTTGATTACTGGGCCAGTGCAGGGGCATCACACATTAATTGATTCGCATCATGTGTTAACATTTAATGATTCTTCCCAATTATTTATTCATATTTTGATTAAAATGACTTGCAGTAATTTAAAATTCCTATGCCTGTTCACCACAAAGGTTAAACACTATTTTAAGATCCTAAGGTAAGATGCTTCCCTTATCAATTTAACAGATACCTTGCACTGGTAGTTACTTACCTTGTTGGGTTTTTACAGAGTAAGCAAACCAATTTGGGCATGAATACATCAACCAGCCACCTCTGCACTGCCCTTTTTTGTGTTGGCTCTTATTTTATTGTCATGCAGAGTCAGTTTGCTGGGATGCCCAAAACGTAATTACACAGTGCTGCAGGAAGTCACCCCCCCACCCCTATATATTTGCACTAGCTCTGCAGGTCATTACAGTTAGAAAGTGAACAATCATGATCAGTATTCACCCAGCTAGTACTGATAGAACAGCCAATCAATTGGAGCATAGCATTTTGAATTACTGTAATTTTATTAGTCCTTTTTTTCTACAGAGTAGCTCTTGCACAGTGAAACTATTTTTAACTAACAGTAAATATTTTTTATTCAGGATTGCAAACTATAATGCCTAATGTTTACAGACAATTCATGAAGCTTGCGCCAGGCATAGCATAGGTGGTATAATGCCAAATATGGCCGCAGAGCGATTCAGGTACGATCCAATTCCATGTGCACTACCAGCGTATGCCAGATCTGCGCAGCCCTCGGCTCAGGTATGCTAATCACCCCATGCGCAGTACTGCACCATGCAAATGAAGGTACATAGTGATTCATTAAGTGGTGCAGGCATAGCGTAAGCCCACAGAAATGTAAACCAAAAAAAAAAAAAAACGGTTTACATTTTTCCAAACAGAACATCGGAGCTGTGAAAGCGGACCAGACTCATGTATTACACAGTTAACATATGCCAATGGCTAAATATACAGCCAATGGCATAAGAAAAGATGCACAACACCTAAAAAAACAACATTTAATGTCATGTCCACAGTAATGCAAAGTACAACCGCAGAGCATGTGTGCGCAAACAGGAACACAAGGAAAATATATACAAATGTCATAAAATCGCAATGTAATACAAATCATGATTTCACCTTAATACTCAATGGTATGCATGGTACACCACAACCAAGCTGCAAGGGTTGCTAAGGGTCTGTGACAGTGTTCGATGCGGGAACTATGAATTAGTAGTCAATGCTATGCAAATGAGGCAAGTAATAGTGAATCGCAAACGTCCCGCCGGACTAAGGATGTACCATACAGCACAGCACTACAACACCGAGGAGTGGTTTGGAGGTATACATAACATCAGCAGTGGGGTGTGCCACCATAGCTGTAAGCACATTGGAGCAATGCAAAACTGGCCTGCCCGTTGCTAAGCAAAGCCGCAGGATAGGGGTGGGGATGTAGGCATAGCATCGTTTAGCTGAGAGCACATAGGGTGCCCAAAAGTGCATGTGTACGTGGATGAAAACGTGCCCAAAACCCAGTAAGCGTATGCCCGCGCCACGCACCATAGCTCAAACAGGAAGGTTAGGGGAAGAAAATAAGGAAATGCTGCAGTAGGGTAATTGGAGTACAACTAAGCAATTAACACCTATTAACTCACAGTGGGCAGTCGATGGCAGCTAACAAGTGTGCTCGCTGCAACCTGCAGAACAGGATAGGGGAGGTGTCAGATTGCAAAGAAAAGAGAACTGTCATAGCAGAGCAAAGCAAACCTGCAATAGATCGGCCATAGAGCACATTTCGCAAGATAAACCAGGTTTTGGAAAGTACAAAAGAAAGCAGGCTGCTGGATGCATGCCAGAAAATGGGAGGGGAAATGTTAAGAAATGTTAAGGCAAGGGCAAGAGATAATCCACGGCAGCTAAATGTAATTCAACACCAAAGGCACCACAATAGCAGTACCTAGGTAAAACACATAAGATACCCTGTAGCCCCGATTGTACATACACCCTCTATGGCATCATCGGTGTTCACAGCACAATAGTATAAAGTGTGAAGGCACCTCACACACACCTGTGTATTCCCAAACACTGCACCATCGGTGTAAACAAATGGGGAACTTTTACAATGTACATGTTGGGAGCTGCCATAGCTGTGATTCATCACCATGTGTTAGAGACTGAAGGTGTTGTGGAGGATGATGCTGACAACCACCGCAGGCCCCAGAGGAGGAGAAGAGTGTTCAGACCAAGGGTAACCTACCAGGGGCTACATGATCTGGAGATAGTAGAGTGTTACAGGGTGGACAGGGACATCTTACAGCAAATAGTTGAGCTGTGCCAGCCACGCCTGAGATCCAGAGACAACAGAGAGGAACCCATCCCAGTGGACACGAAGGTATGTGTAAGCTTGCGAATATTAGCCACAGGTACCTTTCAAAGGCCAACTGGTGATATAATGGGGATCTCACAGGCATCAGCATCCAGGGTACTACACCCGTTCCTGGATGCCATGTTACCACATGCCAATAAGGATATATACTTCCCCCGAACTCAGGAGGAGTTGGCCAGCAATATGCGTCTCTTCCACCATGTGGCACACTACCCGGAGGTACTGGGTGCGATAGACTGCACGCACATACATATCAAGTCACCACCCGGTGAGCATGGTAGGTGCTACATAAACCACAAGGGATACCACTCCATCTACTGCCAGGTCGTGAGCAATGCCCAGTGCATTATCATGGATGTGTGTGCTGGCAGCCCTGGAAGCTACCATGACTCCGACGTCTGGCATGCCTCACAGCTGTATCAGTTATTTGTCAGGGGGGGGACATCCCATATAGCCACCTTGTGGGGGATGCTGGCTATGCACTGGAGCCGTGGATGATGACTCCCATCAGAAATGCACACACACCCATGCAAGAACACCATAATGAGGCACACACACAAACCAGAATCATCATAGAGCGTGTGTTTGAGATGCTGAAATCACGGTTCTGTTGCTTGGACATATCTGGTGGAGCCTTGCAGTACTCTCCAGGCATGTGTGCCCACATCTTCATAGTATGTGCCATGCTACATAATATGATCCTGCAGAAACAGCTGCAGCAGGGGCATAATGGTGAAGGCCCTCACAGCCCACCGCAATTGCCAAGGCCATCACAGGCACAGAGGGATTCAGACCACAAACACCCTGTGCCAGCCCCAGTAGGCAGACGGAGGCATGCCCAATATGCCCACGCCTAGGCAAAGAGGGAACGTATAGCACATACACTGACAGTGTAGGCCCGTATGGACTGACACACCTCTCCACCTACACACACAGTAAACTGGATGGCACACACACACGACCACCTGTAAATTGTAATGTATAGGTAGCCTACTGTGTGAATCCTACATAGGCAGCTCTCAACCATTGCACACACAACAGCTATTGGAACAAGGAATGTCAACACCTGAACAGTACACGCACCTAACAGCATATGTTGATACTGTATGTATAGGTTCCTAGGTACATCGGTAGGTACATGCCCGATTGTCAGAGGCCATTCATCAACCGAGGCAAACAGTGTCTGCTGTCGGCACCACATTGGTTAACCAACTGTCCCTCAGTAGAGCAGAGCCAATTGCGGGATCCATGTGTGTAATCACTGTTCCCCACACACTCTGCATGGATTCCCTGGTGTGTTAATGAGGGGCTCCATATAATGTAATCAGAGATGTAGTGGCAAAGCATGGGGAGTACCCATGACAGGTATCTGTCACCCCAGTATGCTCCACCTATGGTTGTGTGAAGGTGTAGCACATTATAGTGTGTGGCTCACTGTGACATACATTCCCAATGCTGGAGCACATCCATTAAACATCACTTGGACATACCATTAATAGGTCTCATCCATATGTAAACTAACTGAGTTACACATTTGATTGCAGTATGGAGTAACAGCCGTAGTACAGTCCACATACAAAACACCATAACAATCCCAGATGCCCAAGTGGTAAATGCACTGACTGTCGTGCATGTTCCCGGTTCCACGTCCTGCAAGGGACGTTACGTAATCCTGAAGGCACAAATAATGGATGTTGGATGCAAGTCATCAGATCAGGTTTAGCACATGTTAGTGGGATTATGTGTTGGCAAGTGCTGGTAAGTGTCGTTTAAACATGACTATACAGATATGCGCGAAACAGGGCTAAGCTTTGCTGAACAGCACGCAGATCACAGTCAACGATGCCCAGAACAGGTGAAACTAGCATTATTCACCCCTGTACTAATAGTGCCTGTTCTGAAGGGTAAAACGACCACTGCCAGGAGTGGAACACGCAATCATGTACACAATCACCTAACACTAAGCTACCCGAGATGTACCAACGGCAGGTGTGTATTGTGACAGGTTAAAACACAAACGTGCGGAGTCCAGGAAACAGTATACACCGCCATGTACACAACGAAAGGTGTGTTCTCCCTCTCACTCTCTCTCTCTCTCTCTCTATATATATATATATGTATATATATATAATAGAGATAGAAAGGGTGATAGAGAGATATATGTTGATATATACGGATTCACCTATGTCTGCAAATATATAGATAGGTCAATGACATGTACACAACCATGGAGGTACAAATAAATCAGATACTGCCAACTATCGAATGTGTCACATACCGACACTCGTAATCATGAGGCTTAAAGACCGAAAGACCACAGTACCGGAACACTAGAACAGCGTGTAATATTATCACGATGTTAAGGGGCATTTAGTTATCGCAGCCGGTGCTGCGGTCCAGGTAGGTACTGTGTTCAACTGTGTTTGTGATTGCTGTAGTCTGTGTATGTGTGTGTTGAGGGTGCCGTGTGGGTTTCTGTGGGACTGTAATGTGTGTGTGTGTGTGTGTGTGTGTGTGTGTTTGCATCGTGTGTCTGTTAGTGCTAACTCGGAGGTAGATCATTACGGTAGGTGTGGTCATAGCTGGCCGTAGGCATACGGTTACCACCTGTCCCACTTTAAGGGAGACAGCCCATCCCTGGGCAGTTGTGTCCTGACAAAAAATATTAAAAAGGGCAAATGTCCGAGAGTGTAGGACATAATTATGTCCCATATATTATGTAATAGTTGCATTAAATAGTTATTCCTGTATCTAAAATACATAAATGTTACATGAAACATGATAAGTAGCTAAAGTGCTACAAGAATAAGTATGTATTTAGGGTAAAAGTATGTTCTATCCTGTGTACTGACCATGGGCATGCGTCGGCCTGTAAACACTGATGTGTGTCCTGCACATGTCCCACTATGGCCATTTGAAAAGGTGGCAACCCATACCAAAGAGGTTCAGTCACCAACACAACTGCTATGAGTGCAAATATCTGTGACAGAAATACATGAGACAGCTGTCATTTAGTAACATTCCTTTACATATCGATGTATTTCTGGAGGTATTGAAGTATCAACCTCACCTGCATGCTATATAGGAACCAATTAACAATGGCTCAATGTATAAGCTCGTAACAACCATAGTTTCAGTCTACTAAATGATAGGTCTTCAATTAGGGAAGGAGCCCACACACATATATGGAATATGTAGAAATGCAGTCCCCACAAACCTGTATATGCTATGTACACCCACCTACCTCTCCCCCACACCCAAAACAATTGCAATACAGACTGTAATAACATCACAAACATCCACTCACTCAATTACATCTGCAGAAGCGTTAACATACCTTGTGAGAGACACATTTGTAATGGCACCATGTGAAATCGTAGCTGCTGTATAATGGAACAGACGGCGATGTTGCAGGTTTTGTTTGCAATAGTCCCTTATCAGATGGTTGAGATGACAGGTACACTCACATGTAGAACCACATACTCTAGCCGTCACACACAATCCACGGGGGACATGAATTCAAAATATCCATGTCTCTCCAAATAGCAGTTGCAATTCCTCACAACAAAACACATACAGGCCGTCTCCCCGAAGGTAGGGCAACGCCCAAGTGGAGAATTCAATTATACCCCACTGTTGCCATGTAATTGGTGAATGGAGTAGCTGCACAGCTGATGTGCATGTAATAATTTACTCAGGAACACCAATTGGCGGCAGGATACCACATGTTACAGGTATCAATGTATATAAGGATGCCTTGCCATACATTCAAACCGTATGCTCATACCATAGAACCGTTTAAACAGTAACGGTGTAGGAGAGATATTTACAAAGACTCGGAATGCTAACAAGGTATGTAGAACACTCAGTATGTTAGTGTATGTAGAGCCTGTTTTGTATTAATTAAAGTGTACACAATGCATAAAGTGGGAAAAGGTATTATGTAGTAATGTCTTGTTGAGCATAGTAATGCTTGTAGAAACTGTGTGTCCTGCTGTGGGCCACAAGGTAAACATCTCATACACCACAAGGAATGCTACATGAGGGCTTTAAACACAACAATTCCACACCACCCGCCGTCAGTGGTAGGGTTTGTCCAACAAGTACGTGCCATAGCAGGGGATAGTATATGTTGATATACTGTCACAGTAGGCATGTGTATGGGCATATAACGAGAATAACATGCCTAGGGTGGTCCTGCTGTGCAAGTATACTTTGCATTATGGGATAATGTTTAAAATATGTGTAATGTACAGTATTGTAGGTAGATATGTCAGATATTTTACACAGCATAACTGTTTTATCATGCAAACAAAAGGTATCGTCTATTGGCATGTACAATACACAATAACAGGATACATATGGCTTGTAGTCACGGGACACTGTAACAGCATGATAGCTAATTGAAATGGAAGAGCTACTCAATTATCCATGCACAAAGGACATGTAATAGCTTCACAGGTTCATAGTGAGGTACTATGCTGTCTGGCCAGGTCCATGTGTAAGCCCAACTACAGTGTTTTCACCGGCGGCACCTCCCTAGGGCAGTGTACTGTCTGTGAACAGCAGAGCCATGTGTTACCTGCACCTGTGTACAGTACAGCCACTGCAGTGATCCCTGGCGTACATGTGTGTCTCCCACCCACCCATCGAGGTATTTCATGAAGAGTGCTAGTGAGTGTCCCTGCTTGATGTACATAGGAATCATGTTCCAAAGCCTGGTGAGTGTCTGGTTCAGGAATGTATCCCTCAAGCACATCCCACTCATTGTTGCATTTGTGCACATATCCATGAGCATGTTGCTCTCAGTGGCTTTTGCTTATGTTGCTTATGTGGAGTATATCCATAAATATTGTTGTGGACATGGGCCCTGTATGTTCAGCAGAGGCCACCCCCTAAGTATGCAGTATGCAACTGTGTACAGTCGTGGTGTCCGTAGTTGTTCCGCATACGTCATCCTTCGGAGGTCAATAATCCTCAGGGTGTGTTAATGTTGTGGTATGTAAAGCTGTTGCTGTTCTGTAAGGTACACCCCAAAAGGGGTGTTATACCCTTGAACGTGTGTCATACATCAGGAGTATAGAGGTACAATGGGTGCCTTTGTTCCATCTACAAACCCATTACAGATAAGGGTGGCCATGTAGAAGGATATCCATGCCACATGGGCAATATGGTTATCAAAGGAGTGGATGCTATATGCATGTGTACTAAGATCCCGTATAATGTCACATGTATGTAGGGGACTACCACCTATGTGATAGTAAGTGGGTGATTGGTGTAATCCAAAGGGGATGTCTATGCACCTTTTATCATGCAGCTTGAAGCCATGTTATCGACACCAGGTATCCGTCACAGTGACACCCTTATGGAGGGTGTCTGTATCAGCTGGTGGATCAATCATGGCTCCTTGTTTGCAGTCGTCTGGAAACCTATTCAGGGACAGTCCCTCTGTGCTAGCCTGTACCTCAGAGAAGCATATACCGAACATGAGGGGCCCTATGACTGAGGACTGTGGTAAGCCAAGTGTAACTGAATTACAGTAAGTACTACGGTATGCTACCCTCATTGTGTGGGTCCTGTCTGTGAGCCACTTTGCATAACATCTCGAGATGTAGGGGTCGATGTGTAGGTGGATGTGTATGTTGTCAATACCAGAATGGAGAACGGTGCTGAAAGCCAATGAGAGGACAATGTAGGCTGTGTGGACCCCTTACTGTCATCAACTACCCTGGTAACTGTATCAAAGGAGTCCACCAGGTGTAGAAGCCATGGTCTGGCCCTAACAAATCCAACCTGGGTGGCATCAAAGGTCTGGAGTCCACCAATGTGAATGACTTCCATGATGATGTGCCCCATAGCCTTGCAGAACAGTCCAGTCAGGCATATAGTGCAATAGTCCCTCTCTTTCATTGTGGCGCCACCTGTGTGGAGTGTGATAACTGTTGCTGTGTGCCATTCAGGGGCCACAATGTCTGATACAAGGCTATTAGTGAATCTGGTGGCCAAGTGGGGAGCCATGTCATTCTGAGGTTTGTGTAAATCGCATCCTGGGATGTTGGATGGTCACATAGAGTCTGTGTTCCAGGCCTTAGAGAGTGCAGGTTGGAACTGCATAGTTGTAACCGCAGGGACTCTGCATTGTTCCTGTATGGATTTTGGCCCTGTAGGGAGTGAGAGGGTGTAAAGTTAGCATTGAACCTATCTGCCAGGATGTTGCCAATATCAGTTGGTTCTGTAATGTTCCTGCCTAACTGTCGTATGTCAGAGCAGATGTGGGTATTGCCATCGAGTACTGACATACCTCCATAATGCTTTGTGGTAGTCCTTGGAATGTGTCGCAGTAATGTTTACGTAGCTAGCTTTGGAGGATGTGATAAGGGATCCCGGATTCCTACTGAGGCTGACCAGTGAGCTACCCCACCCATGGGATTGTACTCCACTTTGCAACAGCCTCCACCTTTTGTTGTACATTATGTCCATGGAACTGGACCCTCGGAGTGGCGTCCGTTATCTGGTGGGTACCATCATGGCTCTGTTTGGGATAGCATGATCCATGCAGTCGTGTAAGTGCTAATGAAGTGCACTAGTGTATGTTTCAGCGTTTGTAAGTACATTGTCCATCTGCATGGGTATTTACTACCACTGTCATAAGATGTCTGAAGTAGGCCTTGTAGAAATCTTGTACTGTGTATTCCGGGAAGGGTCTGGTGCCAGGATGTGGATAACAAGAGTGATTAGCATATGTTCGGAAACTACCAATGAGGGGATAACCCCAGGTGTGGAACACCAGTCACATGTTGGTAATGTCCATGTCTAGGATATTGTTGGCCTTGGTGGGGGTGTGTATGTGTTGATCCAGCCGAGTGGAGGTTATAAATCCCAGAAAGCATTGGCCATATGTGTCGGTACATGAGTAGGTATCCCAGTTAAGCGTGGGGTAGTGTCAGTCTCACATCAGTAGCACCTGACTGAACCCTACTGTCCAGTACAGCAAGAAATGAGGGCCGGTAACTGTGGGGTATGTTGAATCCGTAGCAAATTACAATGTGCATAGCAGTTCTGGCCACAGTTAGTTGCACGTGGATCACCTCTGATGCATTGTGCTAAGTAACCAGCCTGGAGGTGTGTACATCCTTGTGAAATATGGACACACCTCTGCCGTTGGTGTTCCGGTCCTGGTTACATGACTGAAAGGTGTGGTCTGCATATAACCTGTCAGTGCAGGTGTGCTCTCCGGAGCCTAGAGGCAGGTCCCAGTCACTGCAGAGATATCGAAGTGGTCCATTATAAGGAGTGCCTCACCTGAGTGCATTAGAGATGACGATGTCAAGCATTGAGTAACATTACCCCAGGTTTTGCTTGCCTGTTCCTGTTCTGGTGGTGAATGTTATTGGAAACTGTCCAAGACAGGCAGTATAGGAGCAGCAAGAGCCTTACATGTTATCTGTAATCTCAGGGCCGACAGGTGCAGGTCATCTGTGCCAAAGCATTGTGTTTTGTTGACCATGTCATTCAAAGCAGACAGATACTGGATGCCTGTGGAATGACAGCAGAAGCATAGGAAACTGTTGAAGTGCAACATTCAGTCATTGTACTGTGGTATCAGTCTGGATGAATGCAGAATGCTTCTCAGGGCTTGGGTGATATCTTCTGGGCTACAAGACCGGAGAGCTATTGCATGTCCCTGTACATGTAGTCCAGGAAGATACATCTCAGGGCAGTCACACTAACATGGAGAATGACAGTCAAATTGTACCTGGTGAGGTGTGGCATGGGTGCATAGGTTATGTTGCAGATCCTGTTACCTGACAGTCAGATGTAAGTGACTATCGCTTTGTGTAGCCTGCTGAGTGGGACATCAGTGTGACCGCCTACAGAGTCACCTATGACTGGTGTGTTGGGTATGTTATAACACCCTATTGGCTGTAGTTGATGGGCACACATGAGTCTGTGGGCTATAAGTAACTGGTGTTGTGTTTGGTGATGGGGCTGCCTCTGTTGCCTACACAGAGAGCATGGAGAGGTTCTGCAAATGTCGTAGTCATACTATGTGTGGCCTGTGGTGGTGGAGATCTAGTGAGACTATGTGATGAGTGGGGTGTGTTGCAAATGTTTAACGTCCCCACATGAATGTCAGGTTCAGTCTGGGTTGGTGAGAGCATTACCCCCAGCATGGCTACATATGTGCATCTCCCACAGGCTGTAGTGTTGTATGTTGGGAGGTGAGCATTGACTGTGTACATGAGACAATTGCTCTATTGCCTCATGTTTGCCATATTCATCATATAGACAGGCAATAACACTGGTAAGTGACACTTGGACATGCCTGTATATTCAACCATGTCTCACAAGATATGTGAGGTATGTGTGTACAACAGCTGTTGTACTCTAAGCAAGCTGGAAATGTAAGGACAGACAGTGTACTTGTAATAAATGAGTTGGAATTGGTGCTATAGTAATTAGTAGCTCATGAAGTGCTTACATGTTCTGAACAAGTGCTGAGCATGAATATGCAATACAGATAGGGTGTTAGATAATATAAACCCATTGCAACCCACAAGTGGAGACGGCAGTTATAATTGGAGGCACTGCACTATTACCCTGCTGAGTATGGTCTGCAAGTCTATGAACCTTTATCAATGTAGATGTTAGCAGTACAGATGTAGATGACAGTATGGATGATTTATTTATTTTTTATTTATTTTATTTTACATTTGTTGACCGGGCTGGTCTAGCTGGATATATTTCCATTTTTAGTAGAGGCCCGGGGAGAAAAGCTCTACAAATAAACCACACCAAACAGATTATTACAAAATTCAAGAAGGGTATAACAAGATAAATTATGGTAGGCTATGAGACACAAAATGAGTTTGCAATTAAAGTATGGGACGACTAAGAGACACATTATATTAACACATAATACATATGCAGATATTTTTAAAGTTAGAATATGCGGGGATAGCTCCAAGACATTGTTAGGAAAGACTTACAACCTTGTAATGTAATATGATTTCACACTGCATAGCATACCTGTGACAGGTCATAGCACATCATCACCCATACTGTGTTCCAGCTACACTGAGTATACTAAATGTACCTTCGTATGTCACGGGAGTGTTCTACCAGTGGCCTGTTGACAGAAGCAACACTACAAAAGGTGTCTGAGTGACATGTGCATATCACACCAGTGGCAGCTACAGTAAAACAGGGTTAATGTTTTGTACTCCCCCCTCATTGTAGCCCATACCACACAGACAAATGGGAGACATCTGCGTATGTAAGGATGTGAATGGCCATGACCTAGGAGCAATAGCTGTCGCAGTGTTGTGGACAACATACAGAATGGGCTTTGTGGGTGAGGTGCGTGACATATGTGCACAATCTGACAGCTGCTAATAGCATTGTCACCGCTAGGTGAATAACCCTGTACCCATTAACTACCACCTAGGCAGCAGTCATCATTATGGACACTGTGTGTAAGGGATGGTGCTGTGCAGTTCACCTCCCTGAGCTGGTGATGTCTCCAGGCTTATTAGGTAGTCATACGAGGCACCCATGTCATGCGAGGGTGTCATCCATGAGCATGGAGATTATTGGACAGGCATACTCAGCACTCAGGTGACCAATATCGGATCACATATCACCTTTAAGGGGTATTGGCCATGCGTGGATGGGCGATATCAGCCTTCACAATCCTCACCTCCACTATGCAGCATGCTGGCTACCTTGAATAAAGACATGTGCTACACTGTGATGTTGGACATGCTACACGTACATATCCTGATCTGAAAGACATACATTATGGACAGCCACCGTCCTACTACAAGGATCATCACATGCTGGACAGATCCCTGTGCCATACATGTTACATACTCCTGCCATACCATGCAACCCTGTCCATCAAAGCTGCACATGTCATCTCTGTCATACATGATGCGATGACTGCATGGTAGATGAATCATTAACTGTCTGGATCAGTAATGTGGCACCGATGCACCTGGCGTTGGCAAAATGGCTGTCGGATACAGCTAGAAAACCTTGCCCGCACATGCTATAGTTGATAAACATCCCTGCAAATAATGTCCAGCTAGCCATTGTCCCATGTGTATCACATGTGCAACACAGGTGATATGTAGCAGGATGTTGAACTGCTGTACAGTGCCATGTAGATGTATATGGCAAAACACATGCATGTAAAGGTTTCCATGCGCATGTCTGCATTGTCACTGCTCATGCCCATTAAGGCAGTTTATGTGTTGATATGTGACATATACACAGCATCAAGGTCAACAGCATTACTGTGGACACATCCAGGCATATGCTGATAGGTAAGAACACCAGTACAGGCAAACAGACATGCCCACATCAAGACAGCATTCACATGAAGTATGAGCAATGTAATGAGGTGACACACATATATGGTGATGATATCCAATGCACAACGGGTGTTACATGTGTGTGACACAAACATGTCAGTTGTGTCAGTGTCATGACAATTTGCAAAGATAGATTTAATACAAATGTATGTGCAGCTGTATCTCTGTACATCTCTGTGATACTGTGACCTGTCTCCATCATTATGTCTTCCAGATAATGCCTCATTCACGCTTGCCAGCATATAGCCGCTTGGAGGATGATGCCCTCATACCGTACCTCCATGATAACTATGAGGTGTTGTTCAGCCATGTGCCACAGCATGCCCAGCAGTGTGATGACCTGTGGCAGGAACTTTGCAGGAGGGTTAATGATGTGGGTGGCCATAACCGCACCTACCAGCAGGTGCGCAGACACTGCATGGACCTGATACGACATGCGAAACAGCGTGCCAATGCAATTGCCAGGGAACAAGGTGGAACAGGTGGTGGTCCACCAACCCAGCCCCCACTCACACCCACCGAGGAGCTACTGGCCAGCTTGAGGACACCCTCAGAATAGCATCCACAAACACTAGCTGCCATCGTGGAGGTGGGTGTCTCCCAACCACCGAGCCTAGAGTTGCCTGGTAAGTCACTACTGCACATATGACTATTATATCCCATTTAGTTGCATGTGTCACTGTACAATATGTAATGTAACATCATATGCAAGGTATGTTTACACACATGCCACATACTATAGTATGCTACCCTGTGTATGCACACATGTGCATACTATATGCTATTGTACAGGCAAATGTGTTAACATGCACAATGCACCCTCTAGCTGTCATACAGTCATGGATAATGTTCAAACTGCTGTGTCACCCCTATACAGGTACCTCTGGCGTGCCGCACAGACAGCAGTCCGTTGCAGGTGAGACAGTTATCAATATCAGGCATGTTAATGCATAGATCTATTCGCCATGTGGCCAGTTAACACATGTTGGTCCAGTTATGATATACAGGTTGCATCTGTCATCAATCACACTGGCTACCCATGTGCAATATATACAAACTAAATGAAACACTGACATGAAACCACAGCATATGTCATTGCTAGATGTGTGGACAGCTGTGCATACAACGATGGATGTGTTGTTCAATGTAGGCATATGTACTATACATTGGAACAGCACATGTGTGGTATGCAAACAGTACCACACAGTGAGCTGGGATATGGGCAGCCCACAGGATTCACCATTGTGTTATATGCCCCTGCAATGGGTGCACACATTGTGATGTGCCATCTGATATGTCCCAGACACGTAGTGTTCCAGCTGCAATATTGCCTCACTATCCCATAATACATACCCCACATACCAAACATACAACCCTTTGTCTGCATAACCCTGTGGACAGTGACGTATCTGACATCTATGGGTGTATGTCATATGGGACAACACAGACATGTGAGATAGACAGCCATCACAAACATTTGACCAACACATGTTCACACATGGCCATGGAGAATGGCCAGAGACATCTAACGACACACAGTAGATGTGATGTGTATACACCCTGTTGCACATTGTCCACACATGGTCCAACTATAGCCTTTGTTGAATCGTTATATAGTTGATGTGGAACACTGGACATCCTAAAAGCCTGTGCACAGCTTGTGGAGGTGTCACTTAATTTGACCATATAAGATGTGTTGAACATCATGACTGTGTCATAGCATGACAGTAGTCACCTGTACAGCTTCCACAGACATAGACACCACATCAGGCCACAGATACCGTACATTTCCCTTGCTGCTGTTGGACATCACTGTCAGCCATGCACCTCGTGTGTGTGTTACATAAATGTCATGTGGGACATGGTGTATTGACAAGTCTGCCATGTGTGGACACGGTTGCCAGGCAGCTAAGACATTTTAGTAGTTGTGCATGGGTGTAATCCGTAGGTCTTCCAGTGACCTGTCACATGACACAGCACGGTTTAGTATGTATGCACCTCAGCGACGTGGGTCACAATCCACAGTAGTTATGTAATGTGTATGCACGCATTCATGGCTATGCACTGTGTGTGTATTCCACACTGTATAGCAATATAGATGCCTCATGATGCCATGCAATGGTACAGTGTCTGTACTTCACACTGTATAGCAATGTAGATGCCTCATACTACCCTTCAATGCTCATGCACATCTGCTAAAAGTGCATTCTATCTGTAGGGCATACAGACAACACTGCAATGTGATACCCATTACATCGCTGTACATGTGTCAGGACACCATTGTGTCAGACATGTATGCATGTCAATGCACAGGTCAGCAGATTACATGTCATACTACATGTTAATGTCAAGGTCACATCAGCCATGTGTACTGTTAACCTGTGCTGGTCCACATGGTGTATCTCAGGGATGCATGTTTACTACCATGATTGTGTGAACTGCATGGCTTCTCATATGACACCTGCTTGCTATTGTGTGCAACCCAGGGATGTATGCTAACTACCACTATTGATGTCTGAGCTGCATGCTGTCTGCTGTATCACATGCATGCTGCATGCTGTCTGTCAAATCACATGCATGGTCTGTCTGTGTGTTTGTGTCTGTGTGTCTGTGTTTGTGTGTCTGTGTCTGTCTGTGTCTGTGTCTATCTATGTCTGGTCTGTCTGTGTCTATGTGTGTCTCTGTCTGTCTGTGTCTGTGTCTGTGTATCTGTGTCTGTCTGTGTGTCTGTGCATCTGTGTCTGTCTGTGTGTCTGTGTGTCTGTGTCTCTGTGTGTCTGTCTGTCTGTGTCTCTCTCTGTCTGTGTGTCTGTGTCTCTGTCTGTCTGGGTGTCTATTGTAATGTAGAGTCTTTCTTTGCATTCACAGGTGATTTAGGTGCGTTACCCTCCTGCGGTCCATCTGATGTTAGTGTCCCCACAGATTCTAGCAGTGATGAACATATGCATGAGGTACAGGCAGGGTTGTCATGGGCTGAATCTGTGCCAATTGTTGCCATCCCAGCTATGTCCCCCTCTTCCCCGCACACAGTTCTCATGCCAACACATACCCCATCACCAGTGGCCATAGAGGAAGGACAGTCAGCATATGTTAGCTTGGAACAGGAACGTGTGGTGGCTACAGAAGGTGTGTCTTCACACCATGGTGTCAGTGTAATGACTGCAGATGTGCCACACAGGCATGTGGCCAGTGCTGCTCGTAGGAGGACCTCTGGCAGACATGCACCTGCAGGACAGAACGCAGCAGCTGGTGTCACCAGACGCATGTTTCAGACTGTAATGGCAGCACAGGCATGTGCTGAACGGCAGAACAGAGAAGGGCAGAGGCTTCAGAGGGCTGCTATCTGTTCTTTAAATGACAACATCCAGGCATTGGCAAATGCTCAACAGCAGATTGCTGATGTTCTGGACAGGCGATTGGGTGACATGGTTGGAATCAAAACGGTGGCATGGCAATCCGCGAGTGTGAGCTGTCTGTGCTGGAACATCTGGTAGGAGTGAGGCGTAGGCCATGTGGACGTAGGCCAGCTACACCACCTGGTGCAGGTCAACGTGAACGAGCTACCTCACATGCCTGCTCCCACAGTGCAGGTAGCAGTAGCAGTGCAGCTGGTGCTGCGCAGTCCACACCAGGACTCAGCAGGCCACATGGACGTGTCACTGGACATTCCCAGCGGGGACACAGTTCTAGTGGACATGTGTCATCAGACAGTAGCCAATCTGTACCTCTGCCTGGTAGTGCGCGTGCAACCCCTGACAGGCACAGGTTACGTGGCCATGGCCGGACACAGTGAGTTGTAAATCCTGGTCTGTACAATCTGGAGCTGTCAATAATACCCCTGTGTAGGCCGGACACATGGCAGAACTGTGTGCACACATACACACACACAGCAGAAACATCTGTAGGGCACCGCAACACCCACATGCATAACAACCACACATGTCCAATCAGATCACCTGCCCTAACCCACACACATAATGTCATCCACTGGTGCAGCCTATGCCCCTGGCAAACATTATCACCCTGTGCATATGATGATGCCTGTGCCGCATCCCTGTCATCCACACCATCGGTGCAGGGACATGCTCATATGGTCTTATGCACAGGGTGTACAGAATAGTGAGATAAGTGTATATTACATTTGTTGTGTACTGTTGACACGCACCAGACATACCATGTAGTACAGGTTTAGAATGCATTGTTATATGTTCACAGTATGTGTCTTGGTAACAACAGTAACAGCATGTTGGTAATTATGCCCTGCTTCCCTCCTTAAGGTCTAATTGCATGTGCCATTACGTTACAGTGTTTGCAGTTAGAGTGCATTGTTGTATGTTCACAGTATGTGTCTTGGTAACAACAGTAACAGCATGTTGGTAATAATGCCCTGCTTCCCTCCTTAAGGTCTAATTGCATGTGCCAATAAGTAGCAGTGTTTGCAGTTTCCCATGTGTAAATGTGGAGTACTCACAAGCATGTATGGCAATACCAGCATGCTATACGTAGCCTCAACCTCACTGTTAGAAAGGCTACCATTCCATAGATGTCCACACATCTACTGATCCAGAAGCATGTGAGCTGTTTAATAGGCTACAGTGACTAGAGACGTGACATCAATACTGGGTCACATCATAGGTATAGTGACATGGTATGGGGGGTTTACACAGTGGTCTGGCTGATGTCAAGGTTAGAGGCCAGTTGATAGCATGAGGCCTCACTGTGTAGCAGTAATACACTGTCACATTACAGGATGAGAACACACACAGACATACACAAAAACACATAATAACATGCCCACACTCACGGGGTCAATGACACTGTGACGCACACTCGATAGTGTTGAGGTGAGGACCCCTACCTATGTGGTAATCACCTTCACAGTACTGTGCACCCACATGATGCGACACAGAGAATGAACATGCACAGGTAGCCAGTAAGGCTGAGACCGATGGCATCAACAGGGTAGTAGACTGCATCACCATGAGGGGTTAGGGATCCTGTCTGTTCTGTATGGTAGTATACACCCTCACTCCATGCACCAGACAACCATACATACATACACACACACACACTGTGGAGTCCACAAATGTCATTCACATACAGATAGCTGGCATGTGTGTGATACACACACCACCCCTGCCTACGTCTTGCTTTCTACACTGCAGTATGTACAGATCTCTACAACAGTGTACAGGGGTGTGTAACAATTGGGATGTATTCCCCACTATACGTGACATATATGGTCACACAAGCAAATACACATGGCAGTACTGTGAATCATACACCTGCTATATGATGATACTCTGACAGACATGCAGCAGTATTGGCCGCATTATGTGTACCAACGTTACCTTTGGCAATTGTGCTGCTATATGCACATGGGAGGATGTAAGTGTTACAGGTGTCAAACGATTTACAGTCAGTAACACCCTGACTGCTGTGTAGGTTGTATGTCTTCACCTTCAAGTAACAGTAACATAGCGTACTGTTTGCACATGTCATGGTAGGACGGCTTGTGACACACCTGTGAGCTGTCCTCTGCAAACATCCATCTGCAAAGGTGGACCACCACTTTATGTACACACATCCATCCATACCTAATGTACATCCTGCTGTACTGTCAGTATTTCACCATATATAGGTGTCAATGATGGGGCTGCATTGCAACTGCATGTTGTAGTTAGACACAGATGAACGGCATACATCAGCTACTGCACATGCATGGTAGCTGAATGCACACCACTACATGTACATGTCTGTTGGTCCTACATTCCTGTCATGTAGCCATGTTTGTATGCATTGCAATTGGTGGACATGTGTGATGACATACATGACACATGGACTGTTGTATGATATGATGGTTGTCATGGGTAACTATTACAAAGGGAATGTTACCTCAGTCTACATTTCTACCTTATGTACTGTTAGCATTCAACAGCCATGGACCTACCTTCCATGTGCATGCGTGTGATTGCTGTAGCCACTTGTCTGCATGGAGGACAGCAAAAGCTATGATATGTACATATGTGTTGTGTGTGTGTGGGCCATGTACATATCCACGGCAATTACATGTATGTCATATCCAAACATGAGGGGTTTTTGGTGTACAGCGACAGTCATCTGTTACAGCTGTGTAAGAGCCAGGGCCCCTGTTATGTGTAGAGCTGACCTGGTTATGAACAGTGGTATCATTGCATTGCATAACACATGATGGAACCCTGTCAGTACATGTGTAGTCTGCACAGCTGCTGTAGATCTATGTACAGTCACCTGGACATGAGTAACATGGTGTTGTAGTAATGTATGGATGTGTGTTGCTGGTCCAAGGACATGGTGATGTCTGAGGGCTACATAGTAGAATGCAGCATTTACCACTGTGATCTGCACCTGAGACATCTGTGATGGCTCTTGAGTGTGTACTGGTCAGTACATGTGAGTCGCCTTCATGTACGTGGGGACAGTAACACCTGGAGTGGTCCATCACGGTCTTATGGCCCACATGTCTGTATCTGAGGTATATGGTGGTAGTGCTATTGTGCACAACTGTG
>NC_056745.1:996202295-996409795 GCF_019279795.1 Protopterus annectens | reverse complement strand
GACCATGGGACATCGAATATGGTGATAGTAAGGCACCTGTTACCAGTTGTGTATGAATCTGAGCGACACTAAGCAGTGGTTATTAATTTGGAGGTTCGGTATGGGTCATATAACTATTCATTAGAAGACTATACTATGCAGATGAGGTTGACAATAGTGTATCCCATTTATCCCCAGGGTGTGATGCAGATCCCTGAAGTGTATGTGTGTAGTTAGCCGGGTGCAGGGCTCAAATATAGTTGACAGCATGGGAGGGGGGGGTCAGGCATACTGTACGTACATTTCAGAACTGTGCCTCGGGAGTGCCCCTGCCTTAGCACGGTGTGTCTATACTTGCCTGGTGACATTGGGAGGGACAACAGCAGTGTTGGGGTTGTCAGGGTGTACAGGCTGCACAAACAGGTGATGATCAGCACAATCAGCAGATGACATGGCCAGCCCGCACCTGAACAGTACGGTAATGTGAGCAAGCAGCATACACACAGGTTTCTTCCGCACTCTACACCACCGGTGTATACCTGCAGGGACATTTCACAACACAGTCCAACCAAATGAGAAGGGCTGCAGCAGGCAACATAGACCAACATGTGCAGGAGGCTGAGGGCAGTGAGGATGTGTATGCTGCTGAACAACCCTTACTGGGGTGACATAAGACTTTATAGACCCAGGGTGACTTACCAGGGGCTACATGAGCTGGGGATGGTGGAGCACTATGGGGTGGACAGACACCTCCTAAAGTGGCTTGTTGACCTGTGCCTGCCACACCTGACACATCAAACAGGCCGAGGGAAACCCATCACAGTGGATACCACGGTATGTTTTGTCCTAGGTATACAAGCCACAGGTATCTCATACAGCACAACTGGGGATATCATGGGGATCTCACAGGCATCTGCATTGAGAGTATTGCACCAGTTCACAGACGCCATGTCAACACATGCTAGTGAGCACATACATGTCCTCAACACACGTGATTAGTAGACCAGCAATATGCATCTCTTCAACCACATGGATGACTACCCTGGGGTATGGGTGCTATAGCCTGCACACACGTACACATCAAAGCACCACCCAGTGAGCGGGGTAGGGCCTACATTCACTGCAGGGGCATATGCTCCAATGGCTAGGCCATATGTGATGGCCAGGGCATTAGACTGAATGTGTGTGCTGTCTGCCCTAGAAGATATGATGATTCCTATATATGGCTTCTGACACAGCTCTACCACACCTTTGCCAATATGGACATCCCCTACAGTCTCCTAGTGGAGGATGCTTGGTAACCACTGCTGCCGTGGCTGATGACACCCATCAGCAATGCACACACACCTGAACACTCACACCATAATGAGGCGGATGCACAGGCAAGACATATAATTGAGCATGTGTTTGGGATGCTCAGGTCATGGTTCTGGTATCTGGACACATCTGGTGGAGCCATGCAGTATTCACTAGCTACATGCACACAATTTGTTATGGTATTTGCTATGCTACACAATCTGATCCTGCAGTTACAGTTGCAGCAGGAACAGCATGGGGCAGGACCACATGGCCCAGCACCACTGCCAAGGCCTGTACAGGCACAGTGTGACTTGAAGGAACTACCTGAGCAGGGCCAAGTCAGAGAAGGGCCGTGCACAGTATGACCTGCCCTTGGCAAAGAGGCAACACAAGGCATATGCACTGACACAGTAGGTACCCACGGATTTCCCCTCTCTGACCCGCACACAGTACAATGGATGCCAAACATGACACTACCTGTGCTCGGCCATGTATAGGAGGTGCACTGTGTGCATCCGACATAGGCAGCCCTCCAGCATCGTCCACAGGTCCAGAATACCCCCTGGGTATGTCTATCGACCTAACAATTGGCAGTTGTATTAGAATGTGTATTTACCCATTGCTATGGTATGCATGTGAGCATCCAAGAGACTTTGGTGGCCGAATGTTAGGGCAGCAAACAGTACACGTCATAGTGGCACCATGACATCTGTAGCACATACAGAGGTCACAATGGTAGCCAGTAGTACACAGGGTGTCCTAACCCACTGCAGATTATGGGCTGAACATCATGTGTGTGTCTGTACAGCCCACACACATTCCATGCAGCTGGACAGGTGTGGACCAATACAGACAAATGATATACAATGGCCTATGGATATGCCCAATGAATGACCCCAACCCCCAAAGACACACACAGACTACAGCAAGCCAGGCAGTTTGATGTAGGTTGTGAAAGCTAGGATGTCCAACACCACTATGCTGGTATTTAAAGCTGGGATCTGACGTACACTGGTATTCCTCCAACCAGCAATTTAGGTAGGTCCACACACTGACATGGAGTACCTGGCATACCAGTACAGTAGCGGCAGATGTGTACAACTGTGTCCCACGTCCAACCTACACATGTGAGAGTCATGTGCGGCACCCACGGTGCTGTGTAGGACTGTGGATACAGTTGGATGTCCCCCCACGCTATGCAGACATGTAGCAACTGTCAATGCCACATGACCATTAGCTACCATGCAGACACAGCATGACACCTGTCTGTGTAGAACCGAGGGGTCGGCAACACAGTACTGACTATCTGGACATGTGACATATGTGATACAGTTGACCATACTTGGCATGCTCACACACACGACAGTATGATGGTAATGTCGGTCGACAACATGCTTAACAGTCATACTGGGCATGCTTACAAACTGAAACACAGGACAGCCAGGCATGCATACACCAGTGGTCCAGACATATCTGCCAGTACATTGCTATACTGTTGGATGACTGTGCTATATGGTGTGTGTGTGGTCTATCTTCTGTACATATGCCATGGTCTATTGTTAATTCACATGAGCTATGTGTGCAGGGTACTGCTACCAACACGTGAGTAGGACGGTTCTTTGTTTGCGGACAGACTGAGCCTTTGGATACGGACTGGGTAAGGCACATTCCAGCAGGTGGGACCAGTTGTGCGTGGGTTTGCACAGTGTTAAGCACTGCTGACCTCTGGTTACAGCACCTTATACCCGTTTAGACTCCACATTTCTTTGACAGTGCACTACTGGCATACTGGTAGACAAACACGCTTACAGCCGCTCGCTCACCGACATTTCTGCTTACATTTATCACTCTTGCTGGGTGTGTGCGATCCCTTGTGATGTGTATTACATCAGACTATATGACTACAGTATCAGGTATGTCTAACCATTTGGTGATGGCAGGGATTCGACTGTACGGACTCGGCGGCCTGTCCAGTGATGTAATCATATTATATGCGTGTTCCTCATACGATCTGCTCCCATCTGCCTGATACATGGGAACCGATACTCTGCAATGCTGATGTGAATATTATTTTGTTAACGCAGCTGTCCACTGAGTCATGCTACTGCATACCTACTGTATGTTTTCCACCTTTCAGATTGCACGACGGGAGACTGTAGAAGTAACACCTTTCCCACTTTGCATGGGACAGTCCCTCATTAGGCATATGTCATGTGACAATAATCTAGCCATTGTAACTTTCCTGATTAGGGGACATTCTCATATTCTATGTGTCTGTAGTGGTTGCTTGTTACAGGTCTTGAAACCTGATATTTTATATGTAGTAGCATAAGCAACTTTACTGCTGCTAGACTATGCTTTGATTTGTGCTGATATGCATATTTCTGTACTATGCATGGCTGTAGGTGTGTTCTGCCCTGGTACGTCTGACATTTCTACAGAGCAGGTCCCACTTTGGCCATTCAGAATGGTGGCGGTCCTATAGATCCTATATGTAGAGCTATCACATGTGTCAAGGCAACACATACCCACAGCCAGTAGTAAACTGACTACTTCAACGGTTTGCATACATTAAGGTTATTCTTGTAGCATTATAATTGCTAATACTGTTTCTTATTACATGCAGCTGTTTCTGATACAACAAATTACTTTCTGACACCACTACACACAATATATGGCCTCCTTTCCCGAACTCACAGGCCATGTGCCATAACATTAATTTTGCAGGACACAACTGCCCAGACGGGTGTGTCCCTCAAAGGCGTACGGGTGGTAAACCTCATCTATTATGCTATCATCTACATAAGGTGGTCAGCAAATTATGCACTTTCTGTCACTAGCAGACCTCACATACCAATGGGGGAGAATGAACACTGTATCAGGAACACTGCATAACACCCTGTGGGACACGTTTAGATGATTGGTTCTATTAACCAGACACACTGACAGTCACAAGGAATATGTATTCATTCACGCTTGTCGAGGTACATGCTGATTATGACTCATACATGTTGTCATCTGTCATTACCTGTATTCCGCCACCTGTCCACCTAATATCACTAGTTCTGGAAGTGTTTAGTTGGACTTTGTTACATTCTGATTCATAACTATGGAGTCCATGCTAATCAGGTACATGGCACTGATTTGGTCCCTATGTATTCCCCCGATGGTTTACAGACTATCTGGTAGATGTGATCTTCAGGTTTGGGAGGTATAGGTGTCTGCTATGCCCACATAGGAATATTAATGACTTCCACTGAGCGGGCCTACTACATCTCTGCCAACCAGCACCTGCACACTTAAGCCCATTATTGCATACCCATGGTTCACCTACCTGGCACCCCTCTACAGCACTCATGACAAATACTTACTGTGAGCTCAGCTGGGGTATGAACACACCCCTACACATTGCCCACTCTCCCCGTCTCGGGACACATGTCGTACGTTTTGTCAACCCATGTATTATCACACTTGCACAACCTACTGTGCCATGTACACCTACTTCCTGCTCGCATCGATGACAACGGGTTCACACGTACAGTGAATTTTTGGGGTCCCGCAAGGGACACCATTATCCATGTTTAAAGTGTAGACCTTGCAGATCTCTCCCACTGGTACTTTCCTGCCGGTGTTTTGGACAGCAGCAGTGTATTTATCTTTATTGCCTGTCTGTATGTCTGACCAGTGTAGCTGGGTGGTGTGGGGGGTACAACGTTTATTTATTGGACCTCCCAGTCACATATGCCCAGGCTGTAAATATGTTACCCCTAATTGCTGTAAAGTAACCTAGTTATGTACATGTGTATATCTACAATGACCTATATATTTGTTTTGTGTGTATGTGTATATATCAATACCTGTTGTATGTGTGTGTGTATATATATATATATATATATATATGGTTCTACCTAAGTCAACAAATCAGAAGATCGACAGCAATTTCACCAGTATGACAAGAACGAAAGTTCAAAAAGCCGACAATACGGAAAATCGACATTACAAATTATCGACAAAGGTTTAATATTCTGCAAGTCAGAGATATCGTAAAAATAGTTAGCTAAAAGTAATGTAAATCATTCAGCGCAACTAACAAAAACATTCCCAGAAGAAAACTACTTAATAATCAGTGCAACTCCTGATAATGAAAGTAGTGAAACATTCACACATAATTAGCAAGTAATGAGACACTAATCACTTAAATACGTTTGGCAGTAATAGTTCGTGGTGCTATGCATCGAAGACCTAATGGCTAGTAATGAAGGTAGTAGTCCAGGAGTACTTGGAACGATATACCATACAGTAGACTCACAAAAAAATAAAGCTATGTTGATTATAGACAACTATCTATATTACCTGGAACGTGCTAGGAGCGAGAGACGCTATTGGGCTTGCAAGTATAAGACTACGGACAAATGTAAAGGTAGAGCGGTTACCGTACTTTTATCTGAAGGCGATCGACTTGAAAAGTCTGTTGCCCATAGTCATGCTGCGGAACCAGGAGAGCTAGATCGCTATTTTGCTTGTAGTGAACTGAAACTTAGAGCTGGTTTGAGTAGAGATACACCGTCACTTATAGTGGACGATGCTTTATCATCCACTCCCTTGTCTACAGTTCATCTTCCACAAAGAAGAGCTTTGCTACAACAGGTTAATCGTGTTAGGCGATTGAAGTTTGGAAAAATTGACAACGTAAAGCTAACCATAGAGAATATAGATTTCAGTAAGCTTACATTGAAGAACGGTGCATTTATAAGTAAACGAATGTCAGATAGTTTGACGGAGACAAGTGTAGTAGTGTTTAGTACATTACAAAACTTATGTGATTTAAGTACAGCTACTATTTGGTTAATGGATGGCACATTCTTTTGTAAAGGTGTCACTATTCGTCAACTGTATAGTATTCATGCGTTTGTGCAATACGGTACATACAGTAAGTCCGTTCCACTTGCATATGCACTGATGTCTAAAAAAATCTCTGAAAGCATATAACTATATGTGGAACAGTTTACTATGTCTGCTCATGTCAAACAGTCTGGATGTTCAAGTGAAATTTGTACTATGTGACTTTGAAATAGCAGCGGTAAAAAGTATAAGACTTAATCTCCCTGATGTTACTTCTAAGGGTTGTTTGTTTCACTTTGGGCAAAACATCTGGCAGAAGGTACAGGCTTTAGGTCTAAGCTGTGCGTATAATACTTCTCAGGAACTACAGTTAGCTGTTAAATCATTAGTAGCACTCGCTTTTTTGCCTGAAAATAAAGTGAAAGAAACGTTTAACGAAATGAAAGAATAATTTCAGAAGAAGGTAAAGATGTTCTACAATACTTTTCTGACTGGTATGTGTATGGAAAAAGTCATAAGTTTAATACCAGGTTTACGTCATCGATGAGATTCCCGCCACTGTTTCCGATTAAGTTTTGGAATGTTTCAGAATTGAATGAGCTGTGTTTACCTAGAACGCAAAATACAGTTGAAGCGTGGCATAGGAGATTGAAGTGCCTTTTAGGAGATAAAGGGACGGATTTAAAGTATTTGTTACATATACTTGCACGTGAACAGGATCAGGTTGATGAATTAAGGATACGTATGTCTGTCAGGTATATACCTTCGCCAAAGAGAAGAAAGGTGGTACTAAGACAACGGCAATTTGAGTCAGTGATTGCTAATATTGCTCAGTATTCTAACCTTGAGTTCGTTAAAGCTATTGCAAGACTTTTGAAAACATAAATGTAAATATTGCTGTTTTCTCATTGTGCTTTGATGTGGACCAGTTACTTTTCAGTGTTTAGTCGTATGGAAGAGTGCACTGGCAAAATTTCAGTACTGAGCAATGTCGGAAAGTTTCTTGCAATGTCGGAAAGTTGACATTTGACCAAGAGTTTTCATTGGACTTTTGTGATATGATATTTATTTTCGTAGTTGTGCTGGTACACGTGTGACATGAGCAGAAGTATGTCAGTAGTATTTATTAATGTTTTGTAAATATACACATGTTGTGAGCATTCCTTCTTGGAATTATGTGTTCTTTGTCGAGCATATAAGTGTCGACGTTTTTATAGTCGGCTATTTCAGTTGTCGGTGATATTAGTTGTCAGTGTTGTCGTGTTGGTTAAGTGCTTGTCGATTATTTAGTATGTCGAACTTGTCAGGCAGAACCATATATATATATATATATATATATATATATATATATATATATATATATATATATATATATATATATATATATATATATATATATATATATATATATATATATATATATATATATATATATATATATATATATATATATATATATATATATATATATATATATATATATATATATATATATATATATATATATATATATGTTTTTATCTCTATATACATCTGTGTGTCCGTTAACCTATACATTTCCTGGACATGGACACTTACACATGCGTATTGGGTTTTATCTCTGCTTCAACAGCATACTATTGCCTTAGTCATTATGACACCGACATTTCACTCCGGTGAACTTGTGATCAGTATACTGCACATTATACAGCGGACAGATGTTGCACATTTTTCATGTCTGGGGTGCCGCTGATAAACGTCATGTGCTACAGTGTCATTCGACCTATTACTCGTATGCGCAGCCTATTATTCCAGCTACTGTGTTTGTTTCTGTGCACATTCATATTATTAATGTTAATAGAATGAGTGTTTGTGTTACTGAGATTGTACGTCAACGTATTGATGTCTGCATGTAGTTGTGTCTTTCTGCTTTTCCCGGTTTGGGGTTGTCACAGCAGAACTCTGTTCCGCTCATGGTTGGCAGATAGGTTTTACGTGCCGGGCTGCCAGCCCTGATGCACAACGTCCGACGACAATACGCCCATTCATGCATGTCTCCACGCAGACGACGCTCTATCTGGGAATCGCACCTACGTACTAGCTGACCTCCACGGGCTGTTCCATTGCAACCGGCGCAACATACCCTAGCTCTCCTGTATCCATAATCGCATATCCATAGTTTCCCCAGCACACCTGTGTTGAGTTTCCATGCTTAACAGCCATTATCCACCTGATATCGCAGCCATGACACACCTTTACACATTGCCCTCTCCAGAGCATTGGGGCCCTACACACATTTTGTACCCCCTCGTGTATTCATAGGGTCCCCATCCATTCATATTTGCACATACGTGCCTTTTCTGGTGTTATGGATTACGAAAGATTTGCGGGCTACAAGTGTAGGTGGTCGCAACATGTACTACATTCCGTCTGTGTATAATGTTGATGTAGCACTTCAACGATGTTATGGCCACTGGTATAACCCTGCCTCTGGTGTGAATAGCGGTGCTATACTCACTCTTGTGCAGCTTTATCTGACATACTCTGCGAGCACTTTATAATACCTTACTATCTCTAGATTCCCTTCACAACCCTTATGTTTGCTTTCGTCTTTTGGCATTCATTCTATATGTATATATATTATATATATATATCTATCTATCTATATATATATATATATATATATATATATATATATATATATAGATAGATATATATATTGATATATAATTGCATATTTCTGTTATGTCTGTGGATATTTATCTATACACACATCTATCTATCTATCTATCTATCTATCTATCTATCTATCTATCTATCTATCTATCTATCTATCTATCTATCTATCTATCTATCTATCTATCTATCTATCTATCTATCTATCTATCTATCTATCTATCTATCTATCTATCTATCTATCTATCTATCTATCTATATAAGTTACAGCTGTACAAGACAACATACATTTGCTATGCTACAAGCTGCGTACACCCGTGCAGGCACACTTGCATCTACTTATTCTGAGTTACATATGTTTACTGCCACTTCTTTGTGATTACATGTGCCTTATTCCTTATGAAAGTACCACTTTGACTTGATGGAATCCGGTTAACGGCCCCATGCGAGACACGCGGTCACCTTTACATGTATAAATGTTGGCTTTACAGCACAGAGGCATTCATTACACAATAAATTAATATGTGCTATAGTCATACTTGAACCAGGAATGCCTTTACGTTAGGCGGATGCTCTAACCACTACACTATTGTTCTTCTGCCTCATTTATATGTATGCCCATGGTTCATAGCTACTCTGACATATGCCTCACCACTTCACTTACACAGCAGGCATCCATTCTCCTGCTGGGAAAACCACAGTACTACACTTCCGACATTCCCTATTTCCTACTGCTCTGGACCCGTGCTGCATGTCTACTCACTCCAAGGATATTCAGAACTCCTATTCTTATAGTCCTCATACATACGTGTGTTTGATTGTCAGGTTGTTCATGTGCTGGTCCAGGTTTAGGCTTGTCCGGCTGGGACTAGAACTGCCCTGTAGCTGTTCAAATATCAGATGTAGTACATGGACAGAGTTAGTCCAGATTTTAACATTCTACCTGTGTTTACAGACGCAGGTGTTTGGGCACTTCTGACCACATTATTAGGTCGGCACTACATAATATAGGGCGGGGAGTGGTTCCACTACATAATACGAGGTGGGGGGGGGGTTTACACGTGTTTCCCTTCACATTTGACTATTTCATTCATTTGTATATACAATGAATATTTTTCTGGACATCAGTTATAAATTCATTACAGGTATGCAACAGTCCTGTCAACAAATGTGATGGTTGGTGTACATATGTGTATGGACCTCTGTGATACTCAGGGACTAGTTTCTACAGTGACAGGGACAAGGCTATGACAAATAAGGGATAATCACAGACACTGCTACCATATTAGTACTATTAACTTGGAACGTGTTGACAGATTCGTATTACTACTAATTTTCTGCAGTTAAATGCATCTATTACTCTTAATTGTTGTAATTAGTCATTCTCATTCTACACCTTTACTCCAAAGGTCACTGGCTTTGTGAGTGATTAAGAGGCTGGCCAGTTATTGTCTGAATGCTCTGACCATTGGTAGGGTTGACACATTGTCATATGTACAGGTTGGGATATATTCTGGGGACACCAGATTGTTTAGGCAAACACATACCCATGATCAGTGCAGGTTTAGAACATTCATTATTTTCCTAGCTGAGAGCCTATACCTTTAGCACTTTAGTTGTTAGTCTGTTTCTTGTACAAATTACGTATTTTCTATCCTGACATGACCACTTTAGGCAACTGTTACATGCAGTATGGTGCATAGTTATTTCCTACAATCACAGGACATTTGGCATTGTATCATTGTTGGTCAGAACACACCTACCCACACAGTGACTGTCCCTCACACAGTAGATCAGGGGGTATCCTGTTTATGTCAGTGCCTTCATCACCCTATTTCCAAGTGCCACCATGCGAATGTGTACAATATATTCACTCGATTATTCATGTCGGGACACATGTGTCACAGGCAGGTGTTTGATCCTGGGTAGTAGGTTCTGCATGACCATCTAGTGCTGGACAGTCTCGTGCACCACTACTGCACATTCCAACTTGTGTCCAGATGTCTACAGGACTGGACATCATGTCTTGATAACCATTCTGATGTTTACACAAGTTACTTATCCCATGAGGGATATACAAAAATTTAACAAGACCAATACCGACCATTCTTTTGGCTTTACGAAAATGTGCTGGGGGTTTTACATGCAAGGGATACATAGTTTGCAATCCTGAAACTGCCTAGCGTGACACTGCCTACTACATATGAGTAGTGGTCACTATGTGTAGATGTGGCTGAGCCAAGCTAGTAGGCCAAGTATGGCTGGATTTGGTGGACGTTCAGGTATGGGGGCGGGTTGTGTGCTGTGGAGGGGATGATGGGTATTCCATTATGCATCCAGGTGTGTTGCATTTGAATTGGCCGGTTCCATCAGGACCAATCTGTGGGTATGTGCCAGTGACATTTCTGTACATTTGTATCGCACATTTTAATATTCATATGTTTGTGGGATTGTGTTCTACAGTATGGCCTGTCAGGTTGTATTGCAGATGTGTATACATGTTCTTTGTGTTTCTTTCTGATTCACCCGCTGCTCCCTCATAAACCTCCAGTTCACCTATTCTGCATATGACACAGTCTCGCCTTTGAGGATTATACCATTACCCATCCCCCACACACACATATTCCTGACACTCCATCCATCACTGCTTTTGTTGATGGCCCATGACGCGGTCAAGGTAACACATTGCATACACTACATATGTCAGGTACCTGTATGGTTGTGTGGACTACCCTGGCATGTTTCACCTTCCACATGCTATACATCACGCACATAGGTACACGCCCATACTTAACTTTCATGACATGGTTGGTACACCCGGGTAATACCCGTTCAACTGGGACACATCCTGACAAGTACGGCTTGGACCGCATATGTGCGGATTTTGGCCGACTGCTCTGATCATTGGTAGGATGCCACCTTTTCCTATGTCCAGGATGGGATATATTCCGGACACATATCCAATTGTACTGGACAACACATACCCACAGTCAACGCTAGGAATAATACTGTTCCTTTAAGCCTACATGTTGCCTTATTGTTGTAGCAGTTTTTATGCTCCTTCTGTTTCGTTTTCATGCTTATTCTATTTCCTGTCACATATGGTATGTTAAATACGGACATACCTATTGTATGTGACTATTACATGCGTTGTGGGATATAATTCTGTCATACGGTCGCTAGATATTTGCATTTATCGTGGTTTTGTTATGGACACATTTGCCCAGCTGTGTACTCTCCCTCACAATGATGGACAGCTGGTGACCCTGACCATTGGGCTGGACGTATGGGCACATGGATTTCAGTGTCATTTGTTCGAGGGATGGGGACCCATTATTCCCTACCATGTATTTGTGTTTACTTCTTCATTTTGTGTTCGCAGGAACTGTTTTGCATGCTTTGCATACGTTTCAGTATCCACGGACACTGACAGATGTGATTACTATTGCATGCAAATTGTTATATGCAAGCATTTTAGGTTGCACATCAACAGCTGACATTTCCACGCCTCCATGCGGCACTTCGACACACCCTATGCACTCGCGCTCGTTTCCTATGCACGTGGCTGTGGTGGCAGCACGCCTTCATTAATATGCATTTGGCACTACAGCGCCATCTTCACACCACACGGTCGGTGCAAGCCTAACACCGGCCTTGCGCCGAGCTTCATGAATCCCAGGGAATATCTTGTTAGGCAATGTGCCTTGCATCATTCATAAATTGCTGTATAGAAGAGTAAAAATATATTTTTGAGAACTGCATTTGCACTTATTCAGTGACAAACTGATTATGTATCTTTAATTGCAATTTCAGGCATTTGTTTATCATCATGGCATTTTATTTTTGTGGTGCATGCAGTGCTGTCATAATGCTCCAAAAACAGTTAAATAACTTTGTTCAACATACTTTAGTGCGAGAGCTGACCTGAGCAATTCTTAGAAGGGTGCACCCTTTATGCTCTGTTAACATCAAGTCTAACACTAAAAGCTGATAGCGCCATCCAGTATACTGCAGCAGCAGGACATGAAATGGTTTACTTTCACATTTTTACTTGTTGTTGCAAGATTACGGATAGTAGTTCAAATGAAACTGCTTCCTTTAGAGAGGGAATATGTATGTAAGAATATCAACCAATTCCGCGTTGTTTTACCATCTTTCAAATTGGTATCCATGTCTTGAACGCATAATATGCTCATTACGGACAGAGACCCAATCATAATCCTCTGTATTATGATGATGAATAATTTTATCATTACAATTATTTACTTTTTGGGAATTTTCAGGCATTTGTTTATTATCATCGAAGGTAGAGAACTGGCTGTTATCTTTCAGGAACTGATATCTGTCTGCTAATAGTGAAACAACTCTGCACTGCATTTAGAGCATTTATGATAGTTTTAAAAATTTGAAATTATTACATTTACTTACATCTGAGTTATTTAACTTAACACAGCAGCTTAATATTTTAAACATCTTTTTGTCTTGTTTTGCTTTTATTCCCCAGGTTTTGGGGATGTGGCTGTTTTTCATGCTTATACTGAAAGCCATGTTGGAGTGTGGTAGATAGGAAAACTCAAGTAAAAGACTGACATCAGAATCAGATGTAGATAAAGTGTTATTAATCACAGTGTCCAGGGAAAACACTGGCGGTGGAACCATGGGGCTTTAAAATAAAATGGTTGAATTTAATATTAAAAGTACAATAAATAAGCCTATTTAAAGACCTCAATGTTTTTCAATGCAGCTGCTAGTTTAAAGATGAATACAATCTATAATGCCATAATGAGGTAGCAGACTTAATAATGGGGCCAATTCATGTCACTGTATTAAATATATATATATATATATATATATATATATATATATATATATATATATATATGACACAGAGAAACGAAATACCCTAGATTTATCGAAAAATCTTGTCAGTATGGAAACAGCAAACAAGCCACAAGTCCATAAACAGCAGTAGTTTCAATGTATAGATAGTCCGATAGCAAAAATAAAATTAACAAATTTATTGAGGATGTGAGCGCTTTCGCGGATGCACCATTCCGCTTCATCAGACATTGTTAATTTTATTTTTGCTATTGGATTATCTATACATTGAAACTACTGCTGTTTATGGACTTCTGGCTTGTTTGCTGTTTCCATACTGACAAGATTTTTCGAGATATATAAATATATATATATATATATATATATATATATATATATATATATATATATGTGTGTGTGTGTGTGTGTGTGTATATATATATATATATATATATATATATATATATATATATCTTGAAACGTTAAAATGAGGGAATAGCACACATGAAAAAGGTAAATAGCAAACTGCAAATGGCTACACATAGAATATTTCAGTGCATATGGTAGATAGCCCAGAATAGTTTGCCCAAGTTTGTATCTGTCATGAAAGATGAAGGTAATTAATATGTACAAATTAATATCTACAAATGGTTGCCATCTGTAAGTGGAAATGCTTGTAAGAGTGAATGCTCTTATAGGCTTGTTTTTCAGCCTTCTGTCTTCTTTTCATTTGAGAATGAAGAACAGTAGGGTGTGGGAATGTGCCCTTAACCTACTGTTGTGCTGTTGTGTTATCAGAGTTGGTAGATATAAATATATATATATATATATATATATATATATATATATATATATATATATATATATATATATATATATATATATACATACACACACACACACACAAATACACACATAGATATATATATATATTTATTTATTTTACATTTGTTGACCAGGATAGTCCGACTGGATACATGTCCATTTTCAGCAGAGGCCCGGGAGAAAAGCTCCAAGGTACACATAGAAAGAAATTACTTGGTTCATGTTAAACACTGTTTACAATCTCTTTATATAAGCAAGTTATACAATTTCCAAAGATTAAGAATTAACAAGGTAAAAGACCTAGAATTTGCACCACATCTGAACTGCAAAAAAAGTAATTAGACGCCATCATAACGAGAGAGCTAGTCAGGCTTGGTACAAGGACATAGCCAGTTTAGTTTCGAATACTGTTTGAGTCTTTTCCTAAATTGACTCAGAGTGGATTCTAGGGTGATGTCACCAGGGAGAGAGTTCCAAGTTCTGTCTGCAGAGTTGGCAGACAGAGAGACACCAGCTGAATTATTAGTTTTGACAGTTTGAACTAGCAATCTATTGGAAGAGCGAAGAGGTCTGAGATTGTTGTAGGGGTTAATAATGTTTTTAAGTGCAGGTGTATTGTCAGGTTCGTTAAGAACTTTATATGCCACTATAAGTTGGTTATACTGAATTCGGCTGGGCAGTTCTAACCACCTAAGATTGTTTAGGTTGTTATAGGGGTGTGTCCTGAAGGACATCCTGGTGGCAAATCTGGTAATGTGATAGTAGCAGCGAGAGAGTTTGTTAAGATCATTGTTGCTTGTGTTGGTGAGTAGAGTGGATGTGTAGAGAGCAGTCGAGAGTAGATGAGAGCGTGCAATATCCGATCTAGCTAGTGGGGTTAGGAAGGGTTTAATCTTGTATAGTGACCCAAGTTTTTCATTGATGGTTTTGATAGTTTGGTTGACATGCATATCGAATTTAAGATTATTATCTATGATAATGCTTAGAAGTTTTGTATAGGTGTCTGGGGAGATCCTGGTGCCATTGTTAGATTTTATGGAAAAAGATAATGCAGTGGACTTGCGAGCAGGAGAGAAAAGTAGCAATTTTGTTTTATTGGGGTTTAAGATCAGACGATGATCAGAAAGCCAGTTTTCACCTATGTTAAAAGTTTTCTGGGTTGATGTCCGCAGATCTGACTGGGATGTAGAAGAGCAAATTAGAGTGGAGTCATCTGCATATTGAATACAGTTAGCATTTGGGATGACCGTGTAGAGATCATTACTGAAAATGGAAAACAGAAGAGGTCCTAGTATAGAACCCTGGGGGACTCCAGGGTATTAGGTAGGAGGTTAGATAGTTTGTTCTGCCATAGCACAGCCTGTTGTCTACCACTCAGATAAGAATGGAACCATTGAAGAGCTTTGTTATCCAAGCAAATTGTTTTTAGGGTGTGGATTAGAAGCTGGTGATCGACCATATCAAAAGCCTTGGATAGATCCAAGAAGAGGGCTGAGGAAACTTTATTATTGTTATGGCTATAGTTTATGGCATTAGAAAAGACTAGGAGGGCTGAGGTGGTACTGTGATGAGGCCTGAAACCATGCAGTGGGTTTGCCAATAGATTGTTTTGAATTAAGTGGTGTAGCAGCTGTCTATGGATACATTTTTCCATGATTTTAGCCAGTGGGAAAAGTATAGCTATTGGTTTGAAATTAGACAGTTCAGTGGAGCCGCCACCTTTGTGGAGTGGTATCACGTGGGATATTTTTCAGATGGAGGGGATGGTGGCTTCTGTTATGGTTCGATTAATTAGTATGGAGCTGGGGTATGGTATGGCATCGGCAATATTTTGTAGATATTCAGTGAGGAGAAAATCCGCTGATAGTGTGGTAGGTTTTAATTTTTTGATGAGGGCATGGATAAGTGACTCAGCAACCGGTTGGAAGTTAAAGGAGAGTTGAGTACAGGGAGTGGTGGACTCTGAACCAGGGCAGCTTGGAGGTAACTGGCTTGCTAGGGCATGGATAGTCTCAGTGAAGAAAGTATTGAAGGTGTTTGACACTTCCACATGTGCTTTATCAATAGAGGCTGCAAGGGTTGGAGTGGTGGTTTGCCCTGGATGTAATAGTTTATTTATGTCTGCCCAGAACTTCTGAAGGTTGTTTTGATTCTTTTGTTGAAGATTACAGTAGTAGGTTTCTTTTTGTCTAGGAAAATGGATTTTTTTAGTCTCATTCCTTAGCTGCTGATATTTAATTTGATCTAGGGGGGCTTTTGTAGTATGCCATAAAGCCCATGCTTTGTTTCTGCAGGTGATTTTTGATTTGGAGTCTTTGGAAAGCCATGTTTTTGTTTTTGTTCTAATGGTGCATGAGGTGTTGGGGACTGCCACCCATATTGGGGGTGTAGGGGGTATTGCCCCTCCCATTAAAAACACAGTTTTTTTACTCTTTTGTTTTCCATTTTATTCTTTTCAGATTCAATCTGAAATGAATGTTGTTTTTGTTTTCAGTCTTGTGAGAGTTCAGTTAATGATGAGACAGTCCTTCAAACATATAAACTGTCAATAGACCAAGAGATAGGGTTATTCCAGTGTTGTGTGGAGTTAACCATGAGGCAAAAGTTAATACTGGATTGGTGCTATTTATTTTTCTATGGCATGATTTTAAGGACTTATTTTCACATATATATATATATATATATATATATATATATATATATATATATATATATATATATATATATATTTCGATCCTCGGCTGGGGTGCCTCCTGTGCGGAGTCTGCATGTCCTCCCTGTGGTCGCGTGGGTTTCCTCCGGGTGCTCCGGTTTCCTCCCACATCCCAAAGACATGCTGCAGGTGGATTGGACACTCTAAATTGGCCCTAGGTGTGCATGTGAGTGTGCCTTCTGTGGAAGGTTGTGCGCCGGGCTGGCAACTCGACACCGTAAAACTCCACTGCCATTCAATGTGCGGACAGGTGATCCGCTGTGGCGACCCCTAACCGGGATAAAGCCGAAAGAAGAAGAAGAAGATATATATATAGTTACAAAAACATTTTTTCTCTTTACAAGTTTATGTCATTATATTTTAAAGTATAAACAGTGTAGGGACATAATGTTATAAAATAAAAGTTCTGTTTTGTCTTCCATTAGGCATGTAATGTTTTAAAAAACTTGTAAATATCCACAGGCACCACCAGGAATGAATACCAAAGTTCAAATGTAAAAGCACAGCTTTAATAAAAATGAATTGCACACCCATACACTGCTGACATTAATGTTCGTAACTGATATGCTTTCATTTAATAACACTTCCTCAGATGCGGACTGACCTCGAACACCCGTCCATTTATACTTGTTCTACACTATCAATTAAATAATTAACCAACTGAATTTAAAAAAAAACAGGATCCTAATTCCTTGGAACATAGTGAAATGCTAGTAAAGTAACTATGCGACATAAACATCTTTTTATATGCATAAAAAAGAATAAAACATAAATGACTGCCTACTTGGTCATAATAAAACATAAACTCAAAATACTTTTACTTAAAACTAAAAACTATTTAAAATGTTCCAAGGAATTAGGATCCTGTTTAGGATCAAGTCACTGAAAAAAATAGACTAAAGTTTACCTATCAGAAAAAAATACTTAATCTGTTTTTTGGAGGAGGGCTCATAATCCCCTGCTAATTTTATATATATATATATATATATATATATATATATATATATATATATATATATATATATATATAAATATATATATATATATATATATATATATATATATATATATATATATATAAATATATATATATATATATATATATATATATATATATATATATATATATATATATATATATATATATATATATATATATATATATATATATATATATATATATATATCTATACCAACACACACTACAGTGGGGAAAGCCACGGTGGTGCAGCAGTAGCGTTGTTACCTCACAGCAAGAAGTTCTCCCATTCTATTCTCAGCTGGAGTGCCTTCTATGTGGAGTCTGAATGTCATCCCCGTGGTCGAGTGGCATTCGAAAGACATGCGTGAATGGGTGTGCCTTCATTGAAGATTGGGCATCGGGCTGGCACCTTGGCACCGTAAAAAATATACTGCCAATCATCTGCGGACCGGAGTTCTGCTGTGGCGACCCCTAACCCAGAAAAGCCAAAAGAAGAATAACAACACACTACAGTGGGCAAATGACAAATTCCCTTATACTTGCTGTGCCATGATCTTGAATAGAATTCAAAGCCAGTATGTGAGATCAGCCAGTTTTTGATTATGCAAACCAGCTTTCATTTTGGTGGACAAAAAAAGTTCGACAAAACAAACATTAGCCTTATCTTTCTTTCTATCTGTCTACATAGATATATGCAAACATATAATTATGAATACTCAAGCAAGTGCTACTTATAATAATTTGCTAGCTAAAAGTGAATTCTGAAAATGGGCTTTCCAAGGAAGTTTGTGTATTTATACAGCTTTACATCAGAGTAGATGCAGTCAGTTACAGCATTCCAAAGCCAAGTAACATAAATTTTAAATGAGGAAATCAGCCCTGATTTACTAAAAGTAAATCCAACTCAAACTTAAAAAGATGTCCATAAAAGGTTTCCAGGTCAGTGACTGGCTAGGTAAATTCTACAGTACAACAGACATCTGCTCTGCATGATACAGAAAGGAGACTGACCACTCAGTAACCATGGTAGGATGGATGATTTTATCATCCAACAGACATGGGAACATGTTTTTTTTTTTAGTCAGCTATAAATGAATAAATAATTCCTAATTAATGATCAGTAGTGACTTTCCAAGCTCACTCATTCTCCAGATCATTTCTGCCTCTCCAGTTATAATTTGTAATGCGTCATACCATATAGCACTTCTATATGTGCTAATGAATTTCAATTAAGGGACATTGCTGAGATGTTTGTTTTGTATAATGGACCTGCAAAGGCCATCAAGTTGAATCAAATATGATAACCTGAGTAAAAAAATGCTTAAAGAGGCAATACTGATGCAAAAATGCAATGTTCTGGAGACCTTTTTGGGGATTCATTACTATAGTGTTCACAATGATCCCAAGTTGACACATTCAATCATATTGTGGAGCTTTCCCCCCAGACCTCCACTGAAGATGGGTTTCTGATCCATTGGACTTTCCCAGTCAACAAATGTGAATAAATAAATAAATTAGCATGATGGTCAGCATTGCTAATCAAATATTAAAGAAGCCAAGGCACATAGCATGATTAGGAGCCTGACCTAGAGCCCACATCGCAGACTCATGGCCACATCATGGCAAATAGGCATGTGGCACTATGTGTGTGCACAAGGTAAGTAAAAGACTCTGCACAATGAACCAGAGAATCAGGAGCAAGATCGCACACACTCAGCAGCATCAGATACATAAATCATAAATGCATGAGAAAGGGAAAGCCTAGCAATGAAAATGCAAGGAAAGATGATGGTGAACAGTTTATTGAGCGAAGTCATGCACATGTTAAACATTACTGGCAATGTAAATCACATTAAAAAAATCATTACATGCTGAACATGAAAAACTCTTGTAGAACATTATGGCAATTTAAGACTTTTTAATTATACAAGGGCACATCTCCCAATCTCCCAAAGCAAGAATACTGGACACACACCAAAATAATGAAATGACCAGTCATTAGTGACTGCAATCTACAAGGATATGTCAGGTACCACAAATGTCAGGAGGAGCAGCATATATCATATTATGATGCATAAAGATGACAAGTTATGGAAATAATAATAGGTGATAATTATGTACATGGGAGATTTGGGATATGTCATTGAACCTGTACTGTGATGCAACAACACATACACACCTATGAACAACAGACTGTGAACTGTGCATCCATAATATGTCATAAAGATGGGTACAGATAGACAATAGAAGACGCTTTGTGTCAAAGAAGATAAATGCCCACTATAGTGCACATGCCAGTACAGCTACACAGTAATGTTGATGTGAGACAATGCCCACATTATAGTGCAAGGGATCATAAGACACATTCTATGAAATTTCTCACATGTGAAGGCTGATTGCAATAAAAAAGAACAGGTAACAGACTTCAAGGGAAGTGAACCAAGAACTACTACATGAGAAATTTACCATACATACACTTTAACAAGGGTAGTCAGTGAAGCGCTCATGATGCAAGGCTCTGACCACAGCATAGACCTTTGTAGTTTTATATATATATATATATATATATATATATATATATATATATATATCACTTAAGTAACCATTATTGACACACATTCTTCAAATGACCATCACAAAAGTGGCATATGACACAAAATAAATAAGCAAACACAGTAAAATAGAGATTCAGGCCACCAATGGAGACAAATCTATTTAATACCACAAAGATTAGCGCTTTCGTCTTGTAGCAAGACTTCATCAGATAACACAAAATGTACATCACATTGCTTTTAAAACCCTTTCATTAAATCACAAATAAGATTTAAAGACACACGAATCTATTACACAATTTAAAACATGCATACAACATAATGCATACATAATCCTAAAATTAACCTATGTGGGTAAAAACATTACCAAAATACCCTAGCTAAACTACATAAAAATAATAAATATTAAATTTTTACTGCCTTGGCTGTTAATACTGGCTTAATAGTTATGCATTCATTTAAGCCAGGAGAAATGTTGGGCCACAGCCTAAGCTGCCATTTCAACTCCCTGTTAAGCAGTATATTCTTAATATTGCCCATCCTAGGATTACAATACTAAGATGATAGTATATTTGGCTATATGTGTAAAGTGCCCTGCATTCTATATAGGAAAGACGGAGAGAGCTTTGAAGGATAGAATGTATGAGCATTTTTATGACATTCAGAATGGAAAGGAAACTAGTGCTTTGTTTAAACATTCAGTAGTGTGTACTTCTTTTACTGGTTTTAAATTTGGCATTATTGATGTGGTAAAAATTAATCCTAGGGGGGGGCTGGATCTCTATTTTACTGTGTTTGCCAAGTTTCTACTTTTTAACTGTGTGCCCTGACACAAAATAAATATGTCATGTTAAGCACAAACAGGATAGTCAACAATGCAGGGGATATAACAGATGAGATCAGTAAAACAATCACATTTAGTGATGAGTTTGAACCCTTGCCCATGTCAATGACAGTTTACAGACCACCAGAGAAGCAGAGCATGCTACAGAAGCAATAGGAACAGAGATGAGCATAATAATACATTGCTAGGATATGGAACAGTTCTCATCAGGCAAACAAAATGGGCATATCTGTGTTTGAACCCATGGCTCTGTTAAATTGTATATTTCTAAATGTAGGATATTATCAAGACATGGTAGCAGACTATACAAGAGAGTGGAGTCTGCCAAACACATTTCATGGGAAGAAGCAATCTGATATCGGGCAAACAAAATGCAACTAGCTGAGTTTGAACTCAAGACTTTGTGCTATGTCTAATAATGGTGGCTGCCAAAAAAGCAATTATTAGAAAATGGAAATCAAAATCTAAACCAACTGTACTGGAAGTAATGAATATAGTAACAGAGATAAAACAACTGGAATTGAGATGTTTAGAAAAGGGTAGGACCAAACTACATAGAAAAAAATGGGAATTGTGGGAACAATAAATGTGACATCCCTGCACTGGCCTAGTAATCAAGGCACCTCAATTCTCACCACTAGCAACAGTTAGTGGATATACACACTTGGAGGATGACAAGTACACACACAGTAAAGTACAATCTCCCTTAAGAGCACACAGAGATCACAGTCAGTCTGGGGCTCATTTCTCATTTCTCCCTCTTTCTCCAGATCCCCAATAAGAATCCCCACTGGCACAGCTATAGGGTTAAGAGCTCAGCTGAGTGTGTATGTCCCCCACTGTTACCAGTGGTGAGGATTGATGTGCAGGGGCATCACATTTTAATTGGTGGCAGTGGTGGGATATCCATATCTAATATTAATTGGTTTGCAGTGGGATAGCCACATTATATATTAATTGGCTTGTAGTGGTGTGGATACTGAATTCCTGTAGCCTGTGTACAGTAGTCACCAAAGGTGCTTGTACTCTGAATCAGCCACGCAGTGAACATTTAGAGTTTCACATCACAATTGTTTTATTTTTTTTTTGTTAGTTTAGTTAGTCAGGGAGAGCAAGCAAGCATGTCAGCAGAGGAGTACAGCAAGCTGACAAAGAGCCAGTTGGCTGAAATGTGCCATGCTAAAGGACTGGTGCATGCCAACCTGACTAAGGCAGAAATGATTGTAGCTTTGAGCACAGCTGCATCACAGATCAGTGATCAGGAGGACAATCAGGCTGGCCTTGGAGATGTACAACTCTCAGAAAATGGACAGCTCAACTTTTCCACAGAGGACTTAAAAATCCATCTGGAGTTAGAGACTTGAGATGAAGGCCAAGCATTTGGAAATAGAAGCAGTAAACAGACTGCAATGCCTACAGGCTGAGGAAAATGAAAAACTGTGAAGTCTAGAGGTAGAGGAGAAGGAGAGGCAGAGGCAACCTGAAAAGGAGATGCTGACTTTTTGCCAGAGTCATGCAGGTAATGGGAAAGGCAGTAACCAAACCCCAGAAGCAACAAAGGTCAGTCAATTTCTTCCACAACTTACAGAGGGGGATAATTTTGATAGTTTCATTCTTATGTTTGAGAGGGTAAGTAAACAGTATAATGTTGACCAAGGGTTCTGGGTATGGTTCTTTACACTCCTTATATAGTAAAAATAAAAAAGTATACTGTTGCACCCCGTATAAAATGGAACACTAGTAGTAAAAAAGCCAGAATAAGTGTGAAAATAACGAACAACTACTGGCGCTCACACTCACTCCTTAAACCTTGACGTGTCCTTGCTAAGTAAATAAATTTGTAGTGGTAAAAGTCACAGTCTGTTCAGACAAAGCCCAGAATGGTTAAACAGTCCATCCAGAAACAACGACTTTTCAGTCCAAAAAATGCTGGAAGCCCAAAAGGTAATTTTTACAGAAAATCCAATACAGCGACTTTTCAGTCAAAGGAATACTGGAAACTCCAAGTAATGAAATAAGATCTATTTATTGGATCCACAAACAAACGGTTAGCGCTTTCGCATGAAATGCTTTTTCAAACCAATACATTTCCTTTTAAAGTGCTGTCCTTATATAGTAAATTCATACATAAAAACAATTAATCAATTATCAGTTTAAAGTGACAAGCCCTAAAATGGGAAATGCTTTTTGAATATTTTTTTAAAAAGTTTTTTTTAAATAACATATAATATTCTTTAGGATGCATGGAGAGTCATAGTTAATTATTTGATATGTTATACCATATTATACCATCTAAACAAGTATAAGCACATATATGTATTAATGAATATACATATAATTGTGATTATTTATACAATGTACATTTATCTCCGTGTTATTAAAATAGATGTATATAAAAAAAAAAGAATGTACATAAAAATATATATATAAAAAAGATATATCTAAAATTATATATAAATTATGTATATAAAAGGGCAGCATAATGAGAAAACATTTATCTTTTTTTAAACCTTCTCTCTTTTAACACTGGTTTTAATGGAACTCTTTCATTCAAACCAGGGAAACAATGTGCCCTGGTTTTTACAATCCATTGAGTTTCCACTGACTCTGTGTAATTTCTCAAATCACCTCCACGATTACTAGGTTCTAACCTTTGTAACACAGAGAACATAAAACTATGTGCATTGTTTGTACTTAAAGTGTGCTTTGATAATGCATTCACTGTTGACTTAGTTCGTATCTGATAAAGATGTTCACGGATGTGTTCTTTTAGCATCCTATTTGTCTTACCTATATAAAATGATATGCATGATGTACACCTTGCTATATAAATTAGATGTTTAGATTCACAATTTGCATTTGTTTTTATACTAAATATTTCACCTGTAACTGGATGTATAAAACTAGCAATATTGGAGATACATTGACAATAATTACACTTGTTGCAGGGCTTAGTACCATAAAATTGCAAACAAGTGTCTTTTACTTTATAGTCTGAACAGCATAACATTCTGTGTAAGTTTTTCTTGTTTCTATATGCAAAACAAGTCTGTTCTTTAATAAACTGTGATATATCTGGATCCAATCTAAGAATGTCCCAGTGTTTAATAATACATTGTTTTATATCTTTAATATCTTGAGTATAACAAAGTGTATATCTAATAGCATTTTCATTCGAGTCCATAATAGTGTTTTGTCTTAACCTATATTCAGAAATACCTGTATCAGAAAAAATGGGGGTCGCATTCCCTTGTCTTAAATCCTTGACCTGTCGAAATGTTACATTAATTTCCCTGTGACTATAGTCCCTATTGCTAAAATTATTTGCTAGTTTATTCATCGCTTGTTCAAAAAGTATGGGACATGGATTGAGTGGTGTTCCATTTTATACGGGGTGCAACAGTATACTTTTTTATTTTTACTATATTTGCAATTTTGGCTGTTGCAATCACCGGTAGCTCCATGGCTGATGGTCAAAAAAACGGAAATGATGTAAATGTTAATCTGGAACTTCCTTACAATCCAGGAAGTACACTGAAGAAACGGAGCTCGATGGAAAGACTAAAACGCTGCCTTGACAGCACAAATAACCCATTAATGGATTATGAAATATCATCAACTGGCATCGAAGAGACAATTAATACCTGTGGCTTCGAAAAGCTGAACTCATCATTAAATCTACTCGAAATTGAATTACTAAAATTAAAGTGACTACAAATGCAGAGGTTTCATTTTGAAACATGCATACAGAAGCGTGTCGTACCGAGGGGACATAGAGTTCTAAAAATGCCTACGACAGGCAACACGTTTCCTGAGCTGCTGAGACGTTGGCAGCAGCTCAACTTAGAGGTGAGCTTTAATTACATGAAGCTCCTAAATTACTATTTCCTACCTGAGGAACAAACATTATATGATTCTATTAATCATAGACTTTATATATTACACAATGAATTTGATGATACATTGTTGGAAGTTAAATTAGAACGTATTATGGACAATGTTTTGTTATATGAGAAAAGATTACTAGAACAAAAAAAGCATAAGCTTGCTAGAGATGTTTTTGATTTTACTAACAATCAAGTCTTTACATGGCCGAGGCATTCTGCTAGCAATAATGCTAAACAGAATGGTACTCATGCAGCAACGCATGCTTTAAATAATATTGAAACAGAATGTGTACAAAATAAAGATATAATAGAAGTAACTATTGAGCAGGGTGGAAATGATGAAGCCATAAATTTAACTAACACTCAAGGGAATAATATACAACCTAAAGCAAATGTATTAATGAATCAGGTCCCATCATATAGTGATGCCTTTTCTGCAGGAAAAGTAACTGAGTCACAAGTAGTTCATAGCAAAATACAATCCAATGAAGGACTAAGTAAAGAGGGTGAAATTTCTTGCCCTTTTCCTATAGCAGAATTTCGTCAGAAAGGGAGAGAATGATCTATGAGCAGGGGCAGGCAAAAGAGAAAGACCCCCAGTTACGACCTGAAAGAACCCACAATCAAAAAAATGTGGGAAAAGCTGAACTAGTACACAATTTGTCTAATAGACCATTAGATAAATATGATATGGAGGTACTTAATAAAGGTCTAACATTCATTCCCTCATAAAGTAGTTCAAGTACAGAATGTATTTTGGATTTAAAACTTTTTATTAGAAATTTGCAGCTTAAGGCCATGTTTGCTAATCAAAAAACAGAGTACAATTTCAAGAATTTTAAAAAACCAAGTCTTTTAGTACCTAACCTGAACCCCACCATTGAGGTGTTTGGTAGAGCCGTGGAAAAAGATTTATACTCCTTACATAGTAATAGAAATAATGTTAAAAGAAATAACTTATCTTGCAAACAGTTACAAGCTTTAAATGGCCTAAAGTCAGACAATAATATATCAATCAGACCTGCTGATAAGGGAGGCCCTATAGTTATTTTTAACAGGACGGATTATATAAGTAGGATGCTGGAACTTCTTAGTGATGTAGATTACTACCAAATTTTATCTTATTTGGAAGTAAAAACTATTATTATTAATGTCTACAATAATCTTGAGGATATGTATAAGTTACATCTTATGGATTACCAACTCTATGATTTTTTGTTGTTAGATGAACCTATAACTCCAATTATTAAAGGTCATCCAAAAATTCATAAAAATGAAATGAACCCACCCATGAGACCCATTGTTTCAGGTCGTGGTTGGGTCACTGAAAACATTTCTTATTATATTGAGAAACAACTACATCCTTTGCTAAACAATCATGGCACTATACTTAAGGATTCTAAAGAATTCCTTCTAGATTTCTATGAGGTTACTAAACAGCAACATGGTAATTCTAACTTGATACTAGTAACTATGGATGTACAGTCATTATTCACAATGATTCCAAATGACATAGGTCTAAAATATATATATGAATATATGACTTCACATTCAGATTTTACTCTTACTAGAATAGACTTTATATGTACATTATTAGAATTAGTGCTGGAAAGTAATGTTTTCATGTTTGAGGAGACACTTTATCTTCAAAAGAATGGTGTAGCTATGGGCACACCATGTGCCAATAGCTACGCCAATCTGGTTATGGCTTACTGGGAAGAAAAAGAGTTATTTGGTTTAGAGAAGTATAAGAAATATGTATTACTTTATAAGCGTTTCGTGGATGACCTCTTCTTTTTATGGCAGGGGAACATGCAGGATTTACTGGCATATGAGTTAGAGGTCAATCAATTAACATCATTTTTAAAATTTACTACATTGTATTCTCTGAATGACATTTCTTTTTTAGATATTCAAATCTGGCGTTTGCCTAAAGGTGATTTTTAACACAGGGATGCATAGGAAATTATGTCATAGAAACAATTTATTAAATAGGGACAGTATGCACCCACCACATGTTTTTAAAAATGTTTTAAAAGGCCAAAGTATGAGAGTCTCTAGACTCAATCCATGTCCCATACTTTTTGAACAAGAGATGAATAAACTAGCAAATAATTTTAGCAATAGGGACTATAGTCACAGGGAAATTAATGTAACATTTTGACAGGTCAAGAATTTAAGACAAGGGAATGCGACCCCCATTTTTTCTGATACATGTATTTCTGAATATAGGTTAAGACAAAACACTATTATGGACTCGAATGAAAATGCTATTAGATATACACTTTGTTATACTCAAGATATTAAAGATATAAAACAGTGTATTATTAAACACTGGGACATTCTCAGATTGGATCCAGATATATCACAGTTTATTAAAGAACAGACTTGTTTTGCATATAGAAACAAGAAAAACTTACACAGAATGTTATGCTGTTCAGACTAAAAAGTAAAAGACACTTGTTTGCAATTTTATGGTACTAAGCCCTGCAACAAGTGTAATTATTGTCAATGTATCTCCAGTATTGCTAGTGTTATACATCCAGTTACAGGTGGAATATTTAGTATAAAAACAAATGCAAATTGTGAATCTAAACATCTAATTTATATAGCAAGGTGTACATCATGCATATCATTTTATATAGGTAAGACAAATAGGATGCTAAAAGAACGTATCCGTGAACATCTTTATCAGATACGAACTAAGTCAACAGTGAATGCATTATCAAAGCACACTTTAAGTACAAACAATGCACATAGTTTTATGTTCTCTGTGTTACAAAGGTTAGAACCTAGTAATCGTGGAGGTGATTTGAGAAATTACACAGAGTCAGTAGAAACTCAATGAATTGTAAAAACCAGGGCACATTGTTTCCCTGGTTTGAATGAAAGAGTTCCATTAAAACCAGTGTTAAAAGAGAGAAGGTTTAAAAAAAGATAAATGTTTTCTCATTATGCTGCCCTTTTATATACATAATTTATATATAATTTTAGATATATCTTTTTTTATATATATTTTTTGTGTACATTCTTTTTTTTTTTTTTTTATACATCTATTTTAATAACACGGAGATAAATGTACATTGTATAAATAATCACAATTATATGTATATTCATTAATACATATATGTGCTTATACTTGTTTAGATGGTATAATATGGTATACCATATCAAATAATTAACTATGACTCTCCATGAATCCTAAAGAATATTATATGTTATTTAAAAAAACTTTTTAAAAAATTATTCAAAAAGCATTTCCCATTTTAGGGCTTGCCACTTTAAACTGATAATTGATTAATTGTTTTTATGTATGAATTTACTATATAAGGACAGCACTTTAAAAGGAAATGTATTGGTTTGAAAAAGCATTTCATGCGAAAGCGCTAACTGTTTGTTTGTGGATCCAATAAATAGATCTTATTTCATTACTTGGAGTTTCCAGTATTTCTTTGACTGAAAAGTCGCTGTATTGGATTTTCTGTAAAAATTACCTTTTGGGCTTCCAGCATTTTTTGGACTGAAAAGTCGTTGTTTCTGGATGGACTGTTTAACCATTCTGGGCTTTGTCTGAACAGACTGTGACTTTTACCACTACAAATTCATTTACTTATCAAGGACACGTCAAGGTTTAAGGAGTGAGTGTGAGCGCCAGTAGTTGTTCGTTATTTTCACACTTCTTTACACTCCTTACTCCATGGCAAAGCAGCAACTGCTATTTCTAAATTTTCTGATACTGATTGCTTAAATTATAATATTGTAAAGAACTGTCTTTTAGAATGCTTTAAGTTAACACCTGAAACTTACAGGAAAAAAGTTTTGTGAGCATAGACACAAGGCAGATGAACATCTGTGTAAATATATTGCTGAACTAAGCACTTATTTTCATAGGTGGGTGAGTGGATGTCAAGTCACCACTTTTGAAGGGCTTGCAGACCTTTTGGTGAGGGGAATAAACCCTTAGCACTTTGCCTGAGGACATGAGAATCTGGTTAGCTGATAGACAATGCAATACTGCAGACAGATTGGGGAAAAAGGGAGACCTATACCTAGCAAGCAGGGCATCACTTCACAGGAAAGGCATAAGCATTGCTGCTCATAAGTCTAAAGGAACCCATGGTGGGCAGTCCAGACTGTCCCAACAGAATCTGCCAGTAGCAGGGGAAGTCACTAGTCCAGGTACGTGCCCAGGACTAAGGGTTAAATGTTTTAAATGCAACCAGTAGGGCCATGTTGCATATAGATGTCCATGGAGGCAAGGTGGGGAAAAAAAGGTGGGAAAACCAGTAAGTAGGAATGACAAAATGCCAGTAACAAGAGGTTATATCCTATCTTAATGGATGGGAAAGGGGCCACTGCTAAGACAGACACAGCCTCTAGCTTAACCATTATGAAGCCGGCAGTGGTTAAAGAGGACCACTACTTGCTTGGGCAGTCTACTCCAGTCAGAGTTTTAGGGGGGGCACCATTCGAAATACCTTTGGCTAGGGTTCACCTTGACTGGTAGGGTGGAAAAGGAAGTCAGCAAGTAGGTGTGTTTGACGATAAACCTGCAGATGTCCTGATAGGGAATGATTTTGATAATGTAGCATTGTGTGTGCATGCAATTACACACAGTCAGGCTTGGAGACAAGCCTGTGGGTCTGGTAGCCTGAGGGAGACCCAGACAGACCGCACACTTGCAGCTAGGACTGGTGAGGTGGTTACTTCAGGGAGGGAGCTACCCTGTAGCAGTGAAACTGAAGGTGATCCACAGCTGCTTGTGGGTACTGATGTTCCCTTGGGCAGAGTGACTGCAAGGGCAGAGGTGAGTAGTAGTACCCAGGCTGACAGTGAGGCACCACTGTCAGAGAATGCCAGACTTCCTGTGGAAGGGGAGCTGGAAAGGATTACAAAGAGAGGGTTGAGACAGGCTCAACTCTCAGACCCTACATTACAAGGCCTGAGGGAGGCAGCTAGAGAGGCACCTAATTCTGAAGGGAAGGGGGAATCTGCATAGAGGGGCGAAGGGTTACTGTATAGAGAGTGGACCCCTGAGGGAGGGCTAGAGGGTGAGAGTATACAGCAGTTCATAGTGCCCAGAGCCTACCATCTGGAACTTCTAACCATAGCCCATGAATTTCCCTTTGCAGGTCATATGGTCATAAAATGTACAAAGAGATGTATTATGCAGAACATTTATTGGCCTGAAATTTCCAGAGATGTAACAGGGCACTGCATGACCTGTGAGCAGTGTCAAAAGGTAGGCAAGGCAGAAGACAAGATGAAAGCTCCTTTGATGCCTTTGCCTGTGATTGAGGAGACATTTCAGAGGGCAGCTATGGATATTGTGAGGCCTCTAAGTACCCCAAGTTCTACAGGGAAAACGTATATCCTAGTGGTAATAGATTATGCTACCAGATACCCTGAAGCAGTGGCTCTGTCCTCCATTGAGGAAGAAAAGGTGGCAAATGCTTTGTTAGAGATTTCCAGCAGGGTAGGTTTCCCAAAAAGAAATACTAATTGACAGAGGTGCCAATTTCATTTCACACCTGCTGGCTTGTCTGTGGAAGCACTGTGGGGGAAGCACCTAAAGACCACCACTTACCATTCCTAGACTAATGGTCTTGTAGAGAGGTTACACTCTACACTCAAGTCCATGCTACAGGCATTTGCAGACCAGTTTAAGAGGGAGTGGGACAAATATTTGTCCCATCTGGTGTTTGCTTACAGAGAGGTTCCCCAGGAATCCACAGGTTTTTCACCCTTTGAGCTGTTGTATGGGCATAGGGTGATGGGACCTCTAGATTTTATTTGATATGAGTGAGGGGGTGAATGTGAATCTCACAAGGAGTTTGTTGCAGCATATGTTCTAAACCTCAGGACAAGGCTCAGGGAAATCATGGGCTTGGCCCAGGAAGACCTGACAGAAGCCCAAAAGCAGAAAAAGGTCTGGTATGATAGGAATGCTCGAGCTAGAGAATATGCTGTAGGGCAGCAGGTAATGTTTCTCATTCCTGTCAGATACAACAAGGTGCAGGCAGCCTGCGAGGGACCCTATAAGGTAGTAAGGAAGGTTAGTGATGTTAACTACATGGTAGAACTGCTAGGCAGGAGGAATGGTCACAAATTGTACCATATTAACATGATGAAACCTTACCATGATAGGGAGGCCCTTCTACTGAGTATTTGCAGTGGATGGCAGGAGGAGTCTGAGTGTGATCTAGTGACTGATCTCCTCAGTGAGGCTCAGACTGACACCTCAGTGGAAGGGGTAGCAATGTCCCAGCAGCTATGCCTTACCCAGGTTCGAGAAATCCTAGCAGTATTACAGGAGCTTGGGGACATGTTCACTGGGAAACCAGGGTGCACCCACCTGGTCCAGCACCATGTGGATATACGACCCAAAAGGCCTATTAAGCAAGCCCCTTATAGGGTGCCTGAGGGAGTCAAACAGAGTCTGAGGAAGGAGGTACAGGAAATGTTGGAACTAGGGTTAATTCAGGAGTCCAGCAGTCCCTGGGCCTCCCCACTGGTGCTGGTACCAAAGAAGGATGGCAGCACCAGGGTCTGTGTGGACTACTGGAAATTAGTCATACAGAGTCGGATGCTTACCCCATGCCTAGGACAGATGAAGCCCTATAGCAGCTGGGCAGGGCTAAATATCTTACCACTATTGATCTTACTAAGGGTTACTGGCAGGTGATCTTGACTCCCAGTGTTAGAGATAGGTCTGTCTTTGTGACTCCTTTTGACTTGTACGAGTTCAAGAAGATGCCCTCCCAGATGAAAATGCCCCAGTGACTTTCCAGAGGCTGTTGGATCATATCCTAGCAGGATCAGGAGATTTGGCCCTTGCTTACCTAGATGATATTGCCATCTACAGCCATTCCTGGCAAGAGTAACTTCAGCATGTCAATAAGTTGCTGGGTTGACTACAGCAGGTAGGGCTGACCATTAAGCCCAGCAAATGTCAGGTGAGTATGGCAGTGGTTTTCTACCTGTGCCATAGAGTGGGGAGTGGTAAGATCAGGCCAGTACCTGCCAAAGTGGAAGCCATTCAGGCATGGCCTGCCCCTATTACAAAAAGCAGGTGAGGGCATTCTTTGGGACAGTGGGGTGCTATAGAATGTTTGTCCCCAATTATAGTACCATAGCTGCTCACTTCCCAGGCCTGGCAAGGAAAAACAAGCCAGGTAAGGTAGTGTGGACCCCAGGATGTCATCAGGCATTCCAGAAACTTAAAGTAGCTTTGGGAGGACCCCCTATGTTAGCCAGTCCAGATTACAGCAAAGAATTTGTTGTGCAGGTGGATGCTTCAAACCATGGGGTTGGGGCTGTACTTAGCTGGGTTTTCTCTGAAGGAGGAAAACACCAAGTGGTATATCTCAGTCATAGGCTCCAACCCAGGGAGGAATACTATGCATCTGTAGGAAAAGAATGCCTAGCCATAGTGTTGGCACTGCAGAAACTTCAGTCTTATCTGTATGGAAGGAAATTCACTGTAGTTACAGACCACAATCACTTAGCATGGTTACATTGAGCCAGCCAGCAAAATGCCAAGTTACTAAGGTAGAGCCTAGGGTTGCAAGCATATGATATGACACTGCAGCACTGCAGTGGGGTTAGCGATGCCAATGCAGATGGCCTCTCAAGACAGGGAATGGGATAAGGTATTCCCAGATAGGTTCAACCCTCTCAAGCAATGTTTCGCAAAGGTTTCTTGTAAAACTAGTTTGAGTTTCAGTGAGGGGAACAAATGTGATAATGAGAAATATTTCCAGTCAGGCTATATGGAATTTTGTAAATAATTTTATGTAATTTGTGAATATTGATATGATTTATACAGAACTGTATGTTATGTACTGAACTAAAATGTAACCTCAGCATGCCCTGCTGACTTACAACAGAAATGCATATAAACTATATACCTGTGCAAATGTATGTTTTTACAGTATAAACTAGAACATAAAAGGGTTAACTTGCAAAACGTCAAGAAAATAAGTTGAAATTAAATTGCTTCCTGATTAAGCTATAAAATTTCTATCTCAGTTTCAGTGAAGCAGACACAAAGTCTAGACATAGAAGTTTTTTATTCTCTTGAAAGAAAAGTACTTATGAAGTTTAAAATTTAAAAAGTGTTTTATTATTTTATTACCTCCAAGATGTGCAAACATCTAACAGATATGTATTTTTCACGGATATGTTAAATTCTGTTTGTTTCTGTTTTATCCTGGGAATTGAAGTCAGGTGACAAAAAATGATGTCATCCAAATTATCCCAGCAGTAATATTTGTTATTAATACAGAGAGTGTGCATATTGTATTTTGTCTTGGACCTAGCAACAGCATCCACTCATCATCAGCATCTACACTTGCCTTACTGTAAGTAAAATTTAGGGTGCAGTATCTCATTTAGATATAGATAGGAATATAGTAAAGATTAATTTAGATGTTTTCTGTATTTATTTGAGACTGTCCTGCAATGTTGTTTTAAAATATTTCCTGTGAGTCTGAACTCTGAAATTACTCTGTTATTTTACTGAGTATTGTCTTGTTCTGTTATTATACATTATTAAATATATTTAAACCTATTTTTGTGGCTGATATTTTTAGACATATTTAAGCCGTTAGAGTACTTGCATATCTATTTGGTGACACTGTATAGTCCACTCCTAAATAGCCTTGCAAGTCTTGGACAGACTACCATTTGGCTTAATAGTAACATTACACAGTAGGACTGGACACCCTTTGTTAAGGGCTTTAAGTGGTTTATAACAGTAGTTTGTGGCAGTGGAAACTACCTTATAATCTGCTCAGAAGGGACTTAGATAGTAAACCTGTGCAAGCCTTTGCCAGGAGTGTGTGTGTGTGTTTGTATATAAATCAAGCCTCAAAGTGTATGTGTGTCAGCTACTTGGGCAAGGATGCAAAGCACTCGTTGGACAGAGGGTGTTGGAGGTTTTGGCTTGGCCACTCAGCTGAGATCTCAACCCTATAGCTGTGCCAATGTGAAGTCTAATTGGGGATCTGGAGAAAGAGGGAGAAACCAGCCCAAGACTGACTAAGATCTCTGTGGGTTCTTAAGGGAAATTGCACTTTACTTTGTGTGTACTTGTCATCCTCCCAGTGTGTACATCCCTCACTGTTGCCAGTAGTGAGGATTGAGGCTCCTTGATTACTGGGCAAGTGCAGAGGCATCAAAATACATACAAAGGAGAAATGAGGACTAAATGACAGCAGGACTTAAATGAGCTATGTAATGTTTGAGTGAGAATGATTTGGTAGATTGTAAGTGATGTATGTTTGCAACTGGGAGTGTGTCAGTATGATTTGTGATGTAACATGCTTATGACTAAGATTGTGTCGGTGTGGTTTGTTTTCATTTATATAAATATATGATTGCCTGTGTAGTAAGTGATGGTTTAATGAAGATGTTTCTTGTTTTAAAAAAAAACAGTAATTGAATAATTCATGTAATACTGCTTAGGTTATATGATATATAGCAATGTATGTGAAGTATGATGTTTATGTTAATATAATTTGATTACTTTTATATGAATGTAAATTTGCCTATGTCACAACCAAAAATTCAGTAAAGGTGGTTGAAAAAATATTACATTTACAAGGCACGAATATTATTAAGGCATGCTAACAGGCAGCATAAGAAAGAGGTGGCTTTTAAATACATTTTAGGAGATTAAACAATTTGTTATCACACAACAATATTAACTTACATGTTGTCAAAATCATTACCTTTGAAACTACTAATAGAGATTCATGGGCATGACTATAATATGCCACAAAATAAGTTGCTCAGAGGTGATGTGAATACACAATAAATGTGCATTTAGAATTAATGTAGTAGAATGTAATATGCACAAGAAAATGCGTATAAAACAGGTGGGGTGTGAAAGCCAACAACCAATGCATGATGTCAGTGAGTCATGGAATCCTTCAGATGGACACAGCACACTGACAGTTTTATGCTTACATGGTATTATCATCATATGATGACAGCTGTCAGTATTCCACTGGTGAGGTCAGCATAGATTCAAACCTTGCCTGCCTAAATCATATTCCTATAAATAGTTCACTGTCTAATGATGCCACAGAACAATCACTCATTTGGAAGAAGGTCATCAGCAGTTTGTGCATGAATGAATATGGCCATGTAAAAAGTGACCACAACACACAGGAGAGCAAACAACAACCCCAGAGAAAGTTTCATATCCAAGTAGGATTTATCACAACACATTTGTGCAGTCTGTCATTATTCTCTATCAACAACCATTTTATATACTGCTACGATGTGTACAAGATGGGATTCGAAACCCTGCCTACCTAACTCACATTCAAATTCACATAACATGTCTATTAGTTATTGATGCCACAAAACTATTTGTATAAAAGTTGTGAGAAAATACAAGTTTGAAGTGAGTGTGACAACATTATGGTAAACTGACAAAGAAAATGAGCATTATGCAACAGACACCAGGAATCAGTGGATCTCATACCTCACAGGCAATTTGAACATCATATCAAGATTATAATGAACTGTGGAAACTGTGATACTTGGCATAATAAGTGTCTACACTAGCCTATATCACTATTGCACAACAGTTAGCAGACATCTGGCCAAAGGCAATTTTTCAGAATTTTTTCCTTAGAATAAGAAATGAGAATTACTATTTCCAACTGTTGAATAGCGATGCTGCTTTGTGCTAACAGTTGCACAATAAAAGATACAAAAAATGTATATTGCAAAACTGTTTATGCTTTCAAGGAAAGACACCACTGCATGTTAACATTTTTTGCACACATATACAAGATTCACATTGGCAGATTCAAACACCTGCCTACCTCATTCTACATTTACTAGTGCTGCGTACTAACTGCTGACACCTCAGACAAAATCAGTCATAACTATCAGAAGGCAACTGTTGAGGGGATAACTTGATTTCTGTGTTGAAATGCATGTACTCTCCCTAAAAAGGGAGTACAACACTTGAAGAATTAAAACCCTCCACCTTTGTAAATGTTTCTATTAAGCTGAATTTTACACTTTATCTCTGTTAAGTAAGCCAGTCCTGCCTTTAATAAGTTTTACACACTTGTACAAAGTGCATAGTGCTGGATTTAAACACCTTTCTACCTCAAACTATATTATCTATGGCTGAGTATTAAATGCTGATGTCACATAGTAAGTTGCACACCTTATTACTGGTTGTGACATACTAATGGCAGAAGAGCTGTATAATGAAAGGCATAATGATGTGGCAAGACTGTTGCACTGGAGACTGTGCAAACATTATAATACTGAAGTAAATGAAAAGCACTGGAAACATGAGCCACAGAGCATTATAAAAAATGATGAAGTTTATATCACATGGGCTCAGCCATTACCAACAGTTCAAAAAATAGATGTGAGAAAACCAGATAGAGTAGTCCATGAAAAGAAGACAAATGTACCATTGATTGCTGAAACTGCTACACCCAGTGACTACAGTGTCTTACATACAGAGAGCCACAAAGTCATAAAATACCAGGATTTACAGGCAGAAATGAGGGCAGTGTGGAAGAAGGATACTCAGACAGTTCCAACAGCAGTGGGAGCAGCAGGTCTTATAAAAAATAACTTATAGTTGTACATAGATATGTTATTGATATATGTAACTCCACATGAATTGCAGAAGGAGTCACTTCTGCGCACATTGCAAGGTGGTAAGTAAATAAGCAGTAAACACACGTTGTACTACGTTTCTGCAGGGGAAGGGAAATTAACTTTGTCCCCACTGTAGTGAGATCTCGGAGTTGGTATATTTACTTTACAGGGGGTGTGGGGGGTGCAGGGGGGCTTGCCCCCCTGCAGAAATCTAGTACAAAGTGTGTTTACTACTTTGCTGTTGTTTTAGGTGAAGGGGATGTTATTTACATGTGATATGTAGGTTTTGAAGTTGTGATGCAAAGTTTCAATGTTATGAAATTAGATGTTATGAGTTTTAGACGTTATGGGTTTTAGATGTTATAGTATCAATGTTCTGAGCTTAGATGTTATGACCATTCAGTGTTTTGAAGGGGATCCATATATATATTTATTAATTTATATATATATATATATATATATATATATATATATACAGATACCTATATATATATATATATATATATATATATATATATATATATATACTCACACACACAACCTACAGATAGATAGATAGATATAGACAGATAATAGGTATAAAAAATATAGATATAGATACAGATATAGATATAGACATAGACATAGATATAGACATATTTATAGATATAGATATAGGCATATATATATATATATATATATATATATATATATATATATATATATGTATAGACATATAAATATAGATATAGGCAGATATATATATATATATATATATATATAGGCATAGATATAGATATATAGATATAGATATAGATATATGCACCACAGTGACTCTAACTCACATTGTTTGCTGTTGATATCTCAGTTACATTTCAATGGACAGTGTTCTACCTCTGGGCATGCAATCAGGGATGGTTTAAAACATTCATAAGGCTAAAGCTGTTACACAGAAATATGTAGCCACCTGCATGACATTGTTGTTGCTATGTCTTGTCCTTATGTCCATTCTGCATCACTATTACAGGATGCATCATTTTGAGATAAACAATAAAAGTGTAATTGATTATATTTATATTGTCTCATAATCACACCCATGACAATATGAGATATGAACTTCTGAGCTCTATGTACTAACTAGTAACACCCCAGGGGAACTGATATTAGAAGTGTGAAAGGTGAGGACTACAAATGTGTACATGACTGGGCATATGCCTACATCTTTAGATGTATCAGAAATTATACAGTATATATTGTATTTATGGGTGTATGTCATCATGTCTATCAAGTAATATTTTTCCTTCTCATTCCTGTGATGTGATTCTTTTGTACTGAACTACATATTCAGAGTAATATGGTAAAACTCAAATGAAGTCCTCTATGTGATAAGCTTGTAACTATTTCAGCACACACTGTTCCACCAAATGAGTAATAATTTGAGGCAGCTTGCATTTATGTGAATGAAAAGATGTCTGGGGTAAATACCTAAATGGAAAAAATGTCCCATTTTAAAAAAAATGGAAATATGTAGAGCATCCACACCTAGTTTAGGGTGCACATGTACAGATAGGCTGGAATGCATTTGTTAAGATCAGGGAAGATAATTTTTGCAACAGATATTTTACAATATTTGCAAACACTAGGCAGGATTTTTGATAAATGTTTTTTAATTGGAAAATGTGCTACATTTCCAGAAAACTGATGCTGTTATTGTTTTAGAAACATGGTTAAAGGACAATGAGTAGAAACCTGTTCTGTCAGGATATACATGTTTTTACTGTAACAGACAGTCTAACAAAAAAATCAGGTGAAGGTGTTATGATAGGGATTAAAGATAGTTATGAGACCTGTGATTATAACATGTTTATTGATAACACCAATACAATAGACAGTGTAACTGTGACAATTAAGACAACCTTGGAACATATGACAATTGCTGAAGTGTATAGACCACCAAAGACAAGTGCAGATCACCTAGAGGAATTCATACATTTCTTGCATGAAACATAGGAGGGAAGAATAATATTAGCTGGGGACTTAAATTTACCAGAAACAGACTGGAATAATATTGATCCATCAACATTAGTAAGGAAATTATTCACAACATATATTCAGGAGCAACAATTACTTCAGATTGTAGAAAAAAAACCCACCAGGGAACGGAGCATACTTGACATTGTTTTTCTTCCTAAAAGAAATTACTGTAACTTCAGGTCAGGTTTTTCCACTGTTTATGTACAGTGATCATGCAGCTTTAAAAGTCAATTTGTTGCTAGATAATTCTGCCAAACTGAAACCTAAACCAATGCACCGAAGATTAACTACAGATTATATGGAAGCAAAATAGTCACAATATAAAAACTAACTAGAGTGTTGTGTTCAGTGGAAAAACTGCAAATGGAATGTGGAAAGTTTTGAAAGAGAAATTGTTTTGAGTGCAAAAAAAAAAAAAAAAAAACTGTGTTTAACATCAGGTCATAGGAATACAATGTCAGGCAGATATATTTCCATAAGAACAAGATACCTAATTAAGGTGAGAAACAAGAAATATAAGAGATGGAAGAAAGGTGAAACTACAACTTTGAAAACTGAAATAAACAAACTGGACAAACAAATTAAGCATAGTGGGAGGAAAGATTAATAACAATTTGAACAAAATGTATATAAAGATATTGAACATAACAGGAAACCTTTTTATAAAAACATAAGATGTGGAAAGAGTAAAGTCAAATAAATTGATAAACTGTGCAGATTCTAAAATTTATCCTCAGACAGAACAAATTACAGATATATTTACAAAATCTTATGCAAAACAGTTGATGCCAGTAGAAGTAGGGTAGTGGATCTGTAACATACGCCAGCATAGCTTGCTGGAGTTTCTTAAAGAATTATATGCCATTTGTATATCAAACTGATTTGTACAGGTGCTTGTGTTTTAATGTATCTGTAAAGCTGCTTGTGTTAAAAATGTACCAACAGTGGGTCCTGCTGGACAGAAAAGAAATACACCTGTATGCCAGACTGCATTATAACTGTTGAAATTAATATATTGTAACAGAGAATACTGGAAGAGACGAGGTTGAGCTAACCTTAAAAACTAGTCTGAAATTAAATTACCTGGTTTAGGCCATAAAGATTGTATCTTACAGTTATGATTGCAGCCAGAGATGAATTGTCTGTGAATACCTCGACTAAGAGTCCTACTGTATTGTCCTTAGGGGTGAACTGATTGCTACCCTGGAAGGGTGGAAGTTAAGAAGTAGTTTTATAGCTTCCAGATGTTATAACACATCTTAGCAATGCTCCATGTGTGTGTGTATGGTAACACGTATGGGACATACCTGGTAAATCTCTGCCAGCCTTTCCCAGGTGTGCGTTAGTGTGTGTGTGTGTGTGTGTGTGTGTGTGTGTGTGTGTGTGTGTGTGTGCGTGTGTGTGTGTGTATGTGTGTGTGCGAAAATCAAATCTCAAACATTGTGTATGTCAGCTACTTGGAGCAAGGACATAGAGCACTGGTTTCACAGAGAGGGTAGTGGATGATTTGCCTTGGAACACTTGGTTGAACCCTACAGCTGTGGTCAGTGTGGAGCCTATTTTGGGGCCTGGAGAGAGATAAAGTTAACTGATAAAGTTAAAGAATGTTTATTTAAATGTTTTAAGTTAACACCTAAAGCTTACAGAAAAAAAAAAGTTTTGTGAGCATAAGAGCAAGGCAGATGAAAGTGTATGTGATTATATTGCTGAGTTAAGCACTTATTTTTTTAGGTGGGTGAATGTGTGTAAGTTCACCACTGTTGAAAGGCTGGCAGACCTTTTGGTGAGAGAACAAGCCTTTAGCACTTTGCCTGAGGATATGAGAATCTGATTGGCAGACCAGGAGAGTAACTCTGCAGATGAGCTGGGGAAAAATAATGATCTCTACTTAGTAAGCAGAGCATCACTGCACAAGAAGGGGATACCTAGTCTTGCACTGGATATAAAGGAACCCATGGTGGGCAGCCTAACCTACTCCAACAGAGTTCTCCAGTAACAGGGGAAGCCACTAGTTCAGGTACATATCCAGGATCAAGGTTTAGATGTTTTAAATGTAATCAGAGGGGCCATGTAGCATGCGAATGTCAACTGTGGCAAGGTGGGGAACAAAAGGTGGGGGAGCCATCAGGTGTCAATAATAGTCTGCCATTGGTAAGTTGTCTGGCAACAACAGGGGTACAACATTATCACCAGAGTTTATAACCTATCTTACTGGATGGAAAACAGACCACTGCTAAGGGAGACAGAGTCTTTGACATTACCATTGTGAGGCCTGCAGTGGTTAAAGATGAGCAGCACTTGTTTGGATAGTCCACTCCAGTCAGAGCTTTAAGATGACACCATTCCAAATATCTTTGGTCAGGGTTCACCTTGACTGGGAAGGTGGAAAAGGAAGCAAGCAAGTAGGTGTGTTTGAGGATATCCCTGCAGATGTCTCAATAGAGAATTATTTTGATAATGCAGTACTTTGTGTGCATGCAGTTACACACAGTCAGGCTTGGAGGCAAGCATGTGAGTCTAGTAGCCTGAGTGAGACCAACACAGACTCCACACCTGAAAATAGTGCTGGTGAGTTGGCTATTTCAGGGGGAGAGTTACCCTGTAGCAGTAAGCCTGAAGGTAAGCCACAACTGTTGGTAGTTAATGATGTTTCCTTGGACAGGGTGACAGAAAGGGCAGAGGTGAGTGGTAATACCCAGGCTGACAGTGAGGCATCACTGTCAGAGGATACCAGGCTTCCTGTGGAAGGTGAACTGCGAGGGGTCACAAAGGTAGAGTTGAGACAGGCTCAGCTCTCAGACCCTACACTAAGAGGTTTGAGAGACGTAGCCAGGGAAGCACCTGATCCTCAAGGAAAAGGAAAATATGTATACTGGAACAAAGGGTTACTGTACAGAGAGTGGAACCATGAGGGAGGGCTAGAGGGTGGGGTAATACAGCAATTGGTAGTACCTACAGCCTACCATTTGGCACTTCTATTCTTAGCCTGTGACATTCCTTTTGCAGGTTGTATGGGGATAAAGCATACCAAGAGAAGTATTATGCAGAACTTTTATTGGCCTAGGATTGCAAGGGATGTAACAGGGTACTGCAGAACTTGTGAGCAGTGTCAAATGGTAGGCAAGGCAGGAGAAAAGGTCAAAGCTCCTTTGATGCCTTTGCCAGTGATTGAAGAACCATTTCAGTGGATCGCTATGGATATTGTGGGGCATCTGATTACCCCAAGATCCATAAGAAAGATGTATATCCTGGTGGTGGCAGATTATGCTGCTGGATACCCTGAGGTGGTGTTTCTTCCTCCATCGAGGCAGAGAAGGTGGCATATTCTTTGTTAAAGATTTTCAGCAGGATAGGTTTCCCAAGAGAAATACTGACTGACAGAGGTGCCAATTTCATGTCAGACCAGTTGGCTTGTCTGTGGGAGGTATGTGAGGTGAAGCACAGAAAGACACCCCCCCTACCACCACCAGACTAATGGTCTTGTGGAGAGGTAAAACTCTACACTAAAGACCATGTTACAGGCATTTGCAGACAACTTTAAGAGAAAGTAGGACAAATATTTGCACAATCTGCTGTTTTCATACAGAGAGGTACCCCAGGAATCCACACATTTTTCACCCTTTGATTTGTTGTATGGGCATAGGATGAAGTGGCCTTTAGATATGATTCGTGATGAGTGGGAGGATGAGTGTGAATCTCACAGGATGTCTGTTGTGGCATATGCCCTAAACCCAGTGGTGGCTGGTGACTTCAAATCAAAGGGGGGCTGCAGGAGACAGCTGAATGGGTGGGGTCAATAGGAAGGGGTGCGGTCAACTAGAAAGGGGAGGGGCTATGCTCAAAACAACAAAAACTAACTAAATACACTGCCCTTGGTGCCAAACCGTCATTATGAGAGTCCAATCAAGACAAAATGAAGTGTAGAAGAATAAAAATATTTCAATGCATTGGCTGCATGCCAGCTTACTTAATATCTAGATGGAAACAAAAAGGTTGTGAGACATAAAAAAATAAATTACTTTTTAAATACATTAATGGAATGCCAGTCAAAATCAAGTATAAGAAAAACAAGCAGCACTCAACTCAAATCACTTCTTGCACTGCAGTTCTAATTATAATTTATATTCATCTTTATTAAAGTACCAAGTAACATGCTGAAAGTAGAAATCTCTGATGCCCCCACTTGTAAAAATGTTTCTTATCCAAAAAAGACCTGCTGCCTGACAACTATCTACTTGTTTCATCGGGAAAACGTGATCAAAGTAAAAAATGAAAAGCAAACAAGAAATAAGCTCAAGATACATTGCTTAAAAGGATTACTGTACAGGTTATGGACCACACGATTTCCATTCTGTTACTTTACGGGTAAAGCCTGCAGAGATGACTGGAAGTCTCCAAGTGTAATGAGCTTCTTAAAATAATGTAATCCTGTCCTTTATAACAAATACTGTCATATGCATTTCAATACCCAAGGCTTATACATTATCTAGTTAAGTATTCTCTACATGGCAACAACAGAAAAGCTTTCAATGTTGGCAATTCTTTAACAGTATGCTTATTAAAGCTTACTTGCATCTTACAGTCTCAGCCAAGCTTACCTGATGGTCATTAAAGTATTGCTACTTAAACACAGAGCATCAGGCACTTTGAGTAATAAGCATAAATCAACAGTATAAAAATATGACAGAAACCAGACCATTCTGCAAAAATCAAGGACAGATGAAAAGCCACTCTAGTACTTGTGTCTACCTTGGATGGGGGGGATACTCTGCACATTTACACTGCATAACTACTCCTTGCCTTGCTTCGACATATCCAGAGTCACTACATGGGGGAGTGGGGTGCAACAAGTATGTCAGAAGTTGAAATGTCTCTGGCTGACTGTGATGGCCCTGACACATTTGTCATACCTCTCAACCTCAGAGCAAGAAATCTGGACAAAACCATACATAGAAGTGGGACAAAGGCCCAAAAATAAGGACAATTTTTAAATATTGCTCTTATAAACTTAGAAAGATAATAGAATAGGTCTTGCATTAGTATGAATTTTCTGAATGGTATGAAATCTGAAACTCAAATGTCTGTCATTATTTTCTAACTTCAGTCTTTAATGATTTGTTACTAATTTGCCAAAAAAAAAATATGAAAAATGGACCAAAAATGTGATGTAAAAATATAAAATAGCCACACAATACAGCTGGGAACCTGTCAAAGAAGGGACACCTTATAGTCTGGGCAGAGGGGTCATAGATGGTAAATCATTGCCAGACTTCCCCAGGTGTGTGTGTGTGTGTGTGTGTGTGTGTGTGTGTGTGTGTGTGTGTGTGTGTGTGTGTGTGTGTGTGTGTCAGCTACTTGGAGTAGGGTCACACAACACTGGTTTCAAAGACAGGGTTGTGGGAAACTTGGCTTGGAACACTCAGCTGAGGACTCAGCCCTACAGCTTTGGTCAGTGTGGAGCCTTATTTGGGGTCTGGATTGAGAGGGGGAGTCCAGCCCCATGATGGGAATATGTTCTCTGTGTGCTCTTAATGGAAATTGTACTTGATGCAGAGTGCTGCATCTGAGAATAGTGTGTGCATCCATTTTTATTCCAAGTGAACATCCCTGACCAGTGTCCATGGTGAGGATTCAGGCTTCTTGATTACTGGCCCAGAACAGGGACATCACACAGCTGATGCATAGAACAGACTCCCAAACTGCGTTAAAGCAAGTATGAGTTTAGATATTTTTAAGAACAGCCTTAACACTTATTATGGGAACAAGTGTTTGGTATATTGGCAGGCTAGAAGGGCATTAATGCCCATACTTGAAATATTTGCATGAATGTATGTATGCATGCATGCATACTTTCTAGTTTGCATTAAATATGTTTATATATTATATTTTAACAGATGTGCGCAAATCACAAGCTTAGTTGTGTGACTAATGGCAAGTATTAGTGCATGCATTATTATCTTTTCAGTTTTTGCCATGGAACGAAAAGTTCTGTTTTTATATAGTCATCACTGACCACTTGCTGTATACTATAACAACTGTTGCTCAAAGAATGATGACAAAAATGTGCTTTGTGGTTTACAGGACACTTGTGCATGTGTGATGTGTTTGTGTTTTGGCTTACATTATTATTTAGGAGTGGCTAAATCTGGAAGATGGAGCCATACAAACTGTACATGAAGAGTTGTTCACCTATACATATTCCTGGAAGGTTTAAACATGATCATCGCCCAGATATGGCATTGAAGTAGTGTGAGTAGATTTTTTCCAAGCTGTTTTAATGTGATCTACATCTTTAATTACCTGTGTACCTTGCAAGTTATGTTTTCTCATGTTTTACACATGCAGTATGTATCCCACAGTATGCACTCAAAAGTGTGCTATTCTTATTCCTTTTATTGAGTTGACCACACTGGGAGAAAACAACAAAGTCTAATGACTTATCATCTTCTCTTTGTCGATGATTTAAAACTTTATTACTCATCATATGAGGAACTGAAAGCACAGCTGCAGGTTGTCAAAACTTTTTCAGATGATGTTGGAATGTCATTTGGTCTTGATAAATGTGCAAAAGCAACCTTTAAAAAAGGAAAACTGCAGCACCAGGAAAACATCAGTTTGGGACAAGAATATGAACTTGAGCAAGAGGGAGTGTATAAATACTTGGGAACTGATGAAGGATCAGCAATAAAACATGAACAAATGTGAATGAAACTCAGTAAGGATTTTTTAGAAGACTTAAATTAATCCTGAGAACAGTATTGACATATAGGAACAAGATCCAAGCTATAAATCAATTTGCTCTTCCTGTCCTAATGTACAGTTTTGGAATGATTGACTGGTTCCAAAAAGTGTTGGATAGATTAGATATTAAAACAAGAAGGATGCTTCATGCTCCCCAAATGATTTATTAAAAATCAGTGTATAACAAGATTATATATTCCCCATTCCAAAGGAGGGCTAGGCCTCCTTGAAATTGATTACATGTATAGATCTGCAATCATGGGACTCCACACATATCTACTCACCTCACAAGATCCAAATGTAGTGAACATTTTGAAACATGAGGAGAATAAATCTAAGATGATGTCTCTGCTTAATTTATCAGAAGCATATTGACATCAAGCAGGAATGGAAATCTAATCAGAAGTGGGTAAATACCAGGCAGCAACTGAATGTGCCAAAAAACAAAAGAAAGATTATAAGGTGAAGGACCAGATGAGAAGGCAAGAAATGTGGACAAAACATAAGTATAGTTGCATGTGTAGAAAACTTCTGTAAGAGCCTCATGTTGATCAAGAATAAATGCAGGAATGGTTAAGGAGAGGTGAATTCAAATCAAGAAATGAAAGGTTAATATTGGCAGCCCAAGACAGTGGGCTACATACATAAGTTCATAGGTTGGTACTGGACTATCTGCCTGAAGGCATATATTAGCCCAGCCACGTTGTGTGGTATTCACTGCTCCTTTAGTAGCTCCCTAGACCCTTGTACTAGCAGCTAGTTTACATGCTGGTTTACAAAGTCCATTGAACATGTGGAAGAAACAGACAAATGTATTTTTTTTAAACCAAATTGGAAACAGTCACACACCTTGTTGCTGGTTGCGACACACTAATGGCAGAAGGACTTTATAATGAAAGACATAATAATGTGGAGAGACTGTTGTACTGGGGATTGTGCAAACATGGTATCAAAGTGGCTGAAAAACACTGGAAACATGAGCCACAAATCATCCTAGAAAATGATGAAGTTTATATCACATGGGATCACCCATTACCAACAGTTCAAATGATAGATGCTAGAAATCCAGATATAGTAGTCTAAGAAAAGTAGACAAAAGTAGCATTGATCATTGAAATCACTACACCCAGTGACTACAGTGTCTTGCATACAGAGAGACACAAAGTCATATAATATCAGGGTCCACAGGCAGAAATGAGAGCAATGTGGAAGAAAGATACCCAGACAGTTCCAATAGTAGTAGGAGCAATGAGTCTTATAAAAAAGAATTTACAATCATATTTAAATATGTTACCAATCCATGTAACCACGTACGAATTGCAGAAGGAGTCATTACTGGGCACATTGCAGGTGCTGCGAAGGGCACTTTTGGCTGACATCAAAGATTGAAACAATTCTATTTTCATGAACTTTAATCATACTTTGACTTAGGTATAGGGTCCATTCCCATCATGGTATTAGAAACCCAAAAGATTTGGAGAAATTAGAAAAGACAGGGAGACACATATGTAATGCTATCAGGGATCTTATCCATAGTGAAGAATTATATTTCAAAATTATCATTATGAATTGCATTTGTGTGTAGAAGGTGTAGGGTACATTACAGTACATGTAAAAAAATAAATAATCACATGTATTATGCCACATAAAAGTATGCACATTTACTATCCCTTATGTGGAATTAAACCCTATACCTATTGGATTCTCATTCAGTATGGACTCCATTGACAAGAGGAGCAATTAAGGCAGTTTGGGAAGTCACGGTGGTGCAGCGGTAGTAGTATTGTCGCCTCACAGCAAGAGGTTCACACATTCGATTCTCAGCTGGAGCACCTTCTGTGTGGAGTCTGCATGTCCTCCCCGTGGTCGAGTGACATTCAAAAGACATGCGCGAGTGGGTGTGCCTTCGTTGAAAGTTGGGCATCGGGCTTGCACCTCGGCACCATAAAAATCAACTGCCAATCCTTAGCAGACCGGTGTTCCATTGTGGCAACCCCTAACTGGGAAAAGCCAAAACAAAAACAGATAAAACATTTTTTGAATTTACTAATGTTCAATATCCTAAGTGTAGTGCCCCAACAGCAGTCTTGTTTGTGTGATTGATGGCTAAGTCTGCATATGTAGAATCATTTTTGGAGTTTTTGCCATAGGCTGGGAACTGTGATTCTGTAAAAGGCAGTTTTGGCCAACGCAGATGCATAATGCCAAATGAGCAAAGGATGAAGGGGAAAATGATCAAATTCATTGTAGTGATTAATAAACTTTAAGAGTTTCACCAAGCAAATTATGACACTTTCAGTTAGACAATACCTTCACAAGATTTGAGTACTGCACCTATGGCATTCCAATGCAACATTGACATCAGGAGCGAGTTGTACCACATGAATAGTTAATCAAAAAGCAGTAAGTTAATTGCATGTTCAGATCATTCTACTCCTGACATTGGCAATTATTTTTCACTATTGTGATGCTGTCAGACTTTCTTTTGTTTCTACTTAAACAGTACAATTGTGCTACTAAGATTATTGGAGACATGAGGATGATAAATGAAGGCAAGGGTTGGACCAAATTCTAAAGGGTAAACTTACTCATAACATCATTGCGTATTATTTAATTTTATGAGCATTCTTCAAAGAATGTCCTAAAACCTTACATAAATATATTTAATTGTTTTTAAGACATTTATATACATTAGGTTTAAGCCACATTCACAGTGTTCGTTATCTTCATCCCATGTATGAAATGTATGCATAGCTACCTCACATAAACTTTTGATTATCTGGACAATATATGGATCAAGGTACAGCCATATTTCATTGTGAGTATAACCTAAACATATTTGTAGGAGTTTCTTGTCTGACACTCTTTCAAAGTGTGATTTTCTTTAGTATGGATCTTTAACACATTATAAACTGGGCAGCACTTCTAATGATGCATAGTTGCATAGCATTATCTAGGCAAAAGATTTTTCATTCTTCTGTTACTCATGTGTGTGCAGGTCATTGTGTAGAAACCAACGCAATGTTTATCTCCATAGCACATTGTAAAAAGTTGAGTGATTCAGAAAGGGTAATGAATTGAGAGCTAGTTAGCATATTTTGCATGCTCGAAGGGGTTTACTTGCATTTTTTAACTGCAGTATGGGCTATGGATCTTTCATTATGCTAGGGAAAAGTGCTTGCTTCTCAGGTGGTGCTGAACCTACTCTTCTCCATATTTTCACTATTGGACTAGGGAGGATACTATCAGAAAACATTGCATGATATTTTTTCTTCCATACAACTTGTCATTTTTACTATGCTGATAAATATTTGTGATATGCTGTTTACCTACAGTGTTTCGATGAAATCTGCTCAAATAATCTGAAATATAAATTATGGGGGTCAGACAAAACACACACACACACACACACACACACACACACACACACACACACACACACACACACACATACGCACGCACGCACACACACACACACACACACACACACACACACACACACACACACACACACACACACACACACACACACACACACTCATGTGTACATACTTTTTTAGTATAATTTAGTATTATTGTGACATGCTAAAACGTCAGAGTGTATGGTATTGTTTGCTCTTTTCTGTTGTTGGGATGGGATGTATATGGATATTACAGTGCTCTTTGTAGTCCTATAGGTTACACATGTTTAGTGCTATGTTTGGGAATTGTCATTGTTGTTGTTGTTTAGATTTTTTTTTTTTTTTTTCTGGTGGAGATATGTTTGTGTTACACTTTAATATGCTACTCACTGGCTGCATATTGATATGTTATGTTCCATAACTATAAACTGTATGTAGTACCACTTGTGTTAAGTTGAGTTGTCTTATCCATTTTTTATTCCATTACAAGAGGATTGTGGCTCCCATATCTTAAAGTACAAAGCGTGCAACCTCACAGAATCTCCTTTTCTCATATGCTGAAAATGAAGTTATTTTGATTTATATGCCTCTGAGAAGCCATTCTATAACTATGTCTGGTATCTGCTAAAGTGGTAGACATAGGACTAGTGACATGATTCATAAGTCCAAGCACAGAGCATGGGTTGTGGCACTATCTACTCACCTTCATAGGGAATTCCTATCATCTATCAGGAATCCAGGCAGCTCAGAAGAGTTTCACAGTGTGGTGTTAGACAATGGGTCAGAGATAGTGTGCCTTGAGGATTTCTACTACTGATGCTCCAGGTATGGCATTCAAATGTGCATTACATCCATTTTTGCAAATGATAGTCACATAAATGCTTATACTATTGCTACCAACTATTGTGTCTAGGTACATTTGGCACTGAGATGCAATGACCTCCTGCACATGGTATGGGCATTTCCATGTATTACTTATGTTAAGTAGTCACTGAAATTTTAGCATTTGCCCAAATGCCCAGAGATTCCTTGATTTCATCAGTGAAAATGCCTTGGACCAGCTGGTTGACACCCACACCAGAGGTGAAAATATCTTGGACTTGGTATTAACCAACATGAGTAGACACTGCAGTATCCATACAATGTCATCCTCCCTGGTGAGATCCAGACACAAGGCGGTCTCTTTCAAGGTTGCCATCTCCCCTGCACCCCCCCCCCCCGCCAAGATAGCTTTAAACAAAAAAACTCCTCCAAAGCTGATTATAACCTCCTGAGGGAAGGTATAAACAACTTCACAGCCCTGTTCCCCTCCATAGGAATGAGTACATATGTCCAACCTTACACCAAAGTACTATAAAAGCATTTATATAGCTGCATGGAATCAGGAATACCCAACAGGACAAAATCATCCTCCTCAAGGAAGAGCAAACCTGTCTGGTGGACTTCTGCAATAAATAAACTCAAAAATAAAAGGAACAAATTGCTATCCTGGACCAAGAGGAGCAGGTGCCTAATTGGAAGCAATGTCTCCTTAGCCTAAACAAGCAAATAAGAGCACAGGTGAAATCATTCAAAGCAAACTTTGAGTACAAACTGACCACATCTAGTAAGAAGAATCACAAGGCTTTTTTTTGCATATGTCCGCAATCTCAAGAGAAACACCCAGATCTGCTCAAAAGTGGTAGTGAAGGGCACCACATACACACATGCTGCAGATATAACCAACCTGCTGTCAGACAAGTCCAGTGAAAACTTCACCCCTCTGCCCCTGCCCATCAGTACATCAGGAGATCTGCAGCACCTGCCCCCCTCCCCTTACCTCTAGGGAGCAAGTCATCACTGCCCTCTCAAAGGCAAAAAATATAGCCTCCATGGGACTGGATAACATCCCAGGCTGCATCCTATATGAACTCATGCAGGAATTTACAGCACCATTAGGCACCTTATTCAACCAAAGCCCGACTGCCAGCTTTGTCCCAATCAAGTGGAGGACAGCCACTGTCATCCCTCTGCACAAAGATGGAGCATCCACCAATCCAGGAAATTATAGACTCATCAGCCTATCTAGGCTGATCTGCAAGGCCATGGAGTAGATTATCATGGACCTCATTAACAAGGACATTGACAGCCTTCAAATACTCTATCCCACACAGTTTGGTTTCATCAAGGGAAGATCATGCCTGTTAAATTTGGTCGACTACTTTGAGATAGTCACCAAAGCCATGGACGAAGGAAATACGGTGCACACCGCCTACCTTGACTTGCCCAAAGTGTTTGATACTATTGCCCACTTGGGTATAATAGATAGACTCTCTCAACTAGCCATCAATCCGTATGTTACCAGATGATTAGCAAACTGGATCACTGATAGAATCCACTAGTCAAAATATGGGAAGCTACTTCAAGCAGTCGACCCATAATGAGTGGTGTACCCCAGAGATCTGTCTTGAGGACTTTCTTGTTTGGGATAAACTTTTCTGAGATGCAGGCCAAAACCAATGGGCTAAGGCTGACCAAGTTTGCAGATGATATATGGGTCTACTTTGATTCACTGAAACCTCATTTCACTGAATGTAAGTACTGTTGGGCAAATAAAATGTATATGCCCCTTTCCCAACTGTAGTGTCATCCTGGAGTTAGCATATACAGTTGGGGGGGCACCGACCACCACATTGGGATGTGTGGGGGGCTTAGCCCCTCACCTACTTAGCTTTTATATTTATGAATCTCATTTCACTGAAAGCTAACAATATAAAACCAAAAGTAGGTGTGGGCTATGTCCACCACACACCCCCTAACTATATATACTAACTCCAGCATTGTACTACAGTGGGGAAAAGGGCATATACATTTTATTTACCCAACAGTACTTACATTCAGGGAAATGTGATTCAGTGAAATGAGTTTTCAGTGATTAGAGCTTTCAGCGATTTGGTGTGTGTGTTTTGAAATTAAGTGAAATGAGTTTTCAGTGAATTAAAGTAGACCAATATATATATATATATATATTTTTTTTTTTTCCCCACCTTTAATGTGATTTATAACCTGTACAATTCAATTGAAAAACAAACAAATCTGTTAGGAGAAAAATATAAAAAATAAAAAATGTACAATAAGCTGGTTGAATAAGTGTGCACATCCTTAAACTAATACTTTGTTGAAGCATCATTTGATTTAATTACAGCATTCAGTCTTCCTGGGTAGGAGTCTATCAGCATGGAAAATCTTGACTTGGCAATATTTGCCCACTCTTCCTTGCAAAAGCACTCCAAATCTGTCAGATTGCGAGGGTATATCTTGTGCACAGCCCTCTTCTGGTCACACCACAGATTTTCTATTGGATTTAGCTCTGGGCTCTAACTGAGTCATTCCAATACTTTAATTCTTGTGAAGCCATTCTTTTGTTGATTTGGATGTATACTTGGGGTCATTGTCATGTTGAAAGGTGAAATTCCTCTTCATCTTCAGCTTTCTAGCAAATGGCTGAAGGTTTTGGTCCAAAAGTGACTGGTATTTGGAACTGTTCATAATTCCCTCCCCCTTGACTAAAGCTCCAGTTCCAGCTGAAGAAAAGCAACCCCAAAGCATGATACTGCTACCACAATGCTTCACTGTGGTGATGGTGTTCTTTTGGTGATGCAAAGTGCTGTTTTTGCTTCAAACATATCTTTTGGAATTGTGGCCAAAAAGTTCAACCTTGGTCTCATCAGACCATAACACATTTTCCCACATGCTTTTGGGTGTCTTGATATATTGTTTTGCAAATTTTAGCTGGGCCTGGATGTTTTTCTGTGTAAGAAAAGGCTTCAATCTTGTAACCCTACCCAATAGTCCAGACATATGGAGAATACGGGAGATTGTTTTCACATGTAGTACACAACCAGTACTTGCCAGAAATTCCTGCAGCAACTTAGGTGTTGCTTTAGGTCTCTTGGCAGCCTACCTGACCAGTTTTTGTCTTGTCTTTTCGTCGGTTTTGGAAGAACATCTAGTTCTTTGCAACATCACTGTTGTCCCATATTTTTGCCACTTTTTGATAACTGTCTTCACTGTGTTCCATGGTATATCCAGTGCTGTGAGAAGTTTTTTGTACCCTTCTTCTGACTGATACCATTCAACAATGAGCTCCCTTTGATGTTTTGTAAGCTCTCTGCGAACCATGGCTTTTGCTGTAGCAGGCAACTGAGTACATTTATTTATGTATTTATTTATTTATTTGACATTTGTTCACTGGGTTAGTCCAACTGGGCTAGAGCCCTTTTCAGTGAAGACCTGAGGGGAAAAGCTCCACATACATAATTAAGTGACTAATGAAGTACATATACATAATAAATAGCTACATTAACAATAGTTACTAAGGGTAAAAACAAGAGTTTACAATAATAAACTTGAGAATACAAATGAATAATAGGTACATCAAAGTGGAATACATTGTCAAAAATGTACATACAGCAGCAGAAATTACATTCATCATCAGAATTAGGTAAAAAGCTGCAGAGGATAGAACTAGTAAGGGTAACATAGTAAAACAGTAGTGGAGAAGAAGGGGAATGAGGAGACGTGTATAGAAGAAGAGTTAGAGGAAAGGAGGCAGAGAGGAGTAACGTCCGTCGGGGGGTGATTGCAATGACATAGCCATGTATTGCTTAAATGCTTTTTTACAGCATTTCTGAACTGGTGTCTAGGCTTAGTAGTTTGAATTTCCAAAGGAAGTGTATTCCAACTCTCAGCTGGGGAATAGTTGTAAAGATTCTTGGTGATTTTAATTTTTGGCTTGTATATAGTGAGAAGATGTTGTTCTGAGCTACGAAGTGCTCTAAGTGGGGAGTAGGAGGATATGATAGAGGTAATGCTAGGACAGAAAGTGGGCTGGTACAGTATAGAATGAATTATCTGGAGCTGTGGGAGGAGAAGGTTATGGGGAAACTCTAACCAGTTTAGTTTCCTGAGTGCTAAGCAGTGATGGGAATGGTAAGGGAGTTCAGCAGCAAATTTTGCCACCTTATTGTAAGTAGACTCAAGTTTAGAAAGAAGTGTGGTTTGTAAGTTGGTAAGAATTTCAGAGCCATAGAGGAGGGTTGGGAGTAGGTAGGGATGGGCAAGGGCTAACTTGGCTTTACTGGATAAGAAGTTTTTAGTCATATAGAGGAGTCCAAGTTTTTGGTGGGTTTTCTTAATGTTACTAAGGACATGTAGGTCAAATTTCAGCAGATCATCAATAATAACCCCAAGAAGTTTGGTGTGAGTTTCTACTGTGATAGATTTATTGTTAAGGGAAGAGATAGAGAAAGATGGTTTAAGATGAGTCATAGTTTTGGGGATGAAGAGCAAGAGTTTAGTCTTCTTTGGGTTTAGAATTAGGTGGTTCTGTTTAAGCCAGTTTTCGATAGACAAGAAGGTGTTTTGAGTTGAAGTATGTAGTTCAGAGAGAGTCCTGGCTAAGATGATAACTGTGGAGTCATCAGCATATTGTACTAGTGATGACAAAGGTGTGGAGGTAGATAGCTGATTGGTAAATATATTAAAAGTAGTGGGCCCAGAATAGAACCTTATTTATAAGAAGTTCAGAGGAAATAGCAGAGAGCCATTTAACAGACTGGAAGCAATTACTAAGGTTGCTAGAGAACCAGGAGATAGTAGAGGTAGATAGGTTTAGTTCAGAGAGTTTATTTAAAAGGAGGGGTGAGAGACAGTGTTGAAAGCCTTAGAGAGGTCGAGAAAAAGGCAGGAGGCTAATTTATTCTGATCTCTGGCTTGTGAGATGGTGTTAATGAAGGAAATGAGGGCAGTAGAAGTTCTATGACCTAGGCGAAAGCCATGTTGGGTGGGGGTAATTAAGTTTTCTTGTATGAGGTGTTGTATGATTTGTTTGTGCATACATATTTCCAAGATTTTAGAGAGAGGTGAATGAATTGCAATGGGCCTAAAGTTGGAGAGTTCAGTACAGTTGCCACCTTTATGTATGGGTACGGTATAGAATTTTTTCCAAATAGTAGGGACGTTAGCTTCAGTAATGGAACGGTTAATGAAACTAGATATAGGAAGAGCAGGACAGTTAGCTGCTTTCTGGAGAAAGAGTGGAGGGAGACTATCTGTAGAGGGTGAACAGGGCTTGAGTTTAAGAAGGAGGAATTTGATGTAGTTAGTAGCCATAGTATTACGGAAGAAGGTCAAGAAATTGTTGGAGGGTTTAAGAGAGTTGGTGGGCAGGGTAGAGTTGGTGTTAGAGTTAGGAAGGTTGGTTAATTTGCTGATGATGTCTATAAAATCGGAGTTAAAGTCAATGGCAGTTTGAAGAGGTGTATTTGTAGTGTTTATTTGGGGTGAAGAGGGGATTCCTAGATGAAGGATTTGGTGGACTGTATGCCAGAACTTTCTTGGATTATTTAGGTGTGACTCAGAAGGGTTTATGTAGTAGTTTCTCTTATCAGTGGTGATGGCTTTCTTAACAAGGTTGCATAGATGTCTATATAGTTGGAGGTAAGAAGGGAGTTTAGTTTTAGTCAAAGGCTTCCAGGTTTTATCCATCTGAGCCATTGGAGAGAGAGTGGGATTTGTTAGCCAGCTGGATATAATTGCTTTTATTCTAACATTACAAATAGGTGTTACGGAATTAAGTATGTTAAGGAACATGTTGTTAAATTCCAACACAGCTTCATCAAGGGGTAACCGTTTGAGGAATGACCAGTTGATCCCTGAGAGATGGCTGTTTAATTTGTTGGAGTCAAAGTCTGTTAATCTGTGACATGCTTTGATCATATATGATCTACCGATGTGAGGAGTAAAACAGAGGACAGAGATTGGGCAACAATCACTGAGAGTATCAGGAAGGGTTTCTGGGAAGTTATATTTTTGGGGGTGAGATATGAGAATCCAATCAAGGATGGAGAAATGATTACAAGATTTGGTAATATAAGTAGGTGTGGATATTAGTTGGGTGAAACCATGTAGATTAATGAAGGAGGAGGGAGATTCAGAGCAGATGGTTAACCAGTTAATGTTAAGATCTCCTAAAAGTATAGTTTCATTGGGGAGGTCTTTGGAGAGTGAGGAAAGGATACATTCTAGTACTGAGATGTTGTTGCCTGGTGGTATATAGACTGCAGCTATGTTAAATGAAGAGCGGGTATTTAATTTACAGTTTGCTAGAAGAAGTTCTGCCGGAGAAGTAGGAGGGGAGGAGATATTTAGAAGGGTAAGTGCAAGATGTTTAGAGAACTTAATGGCAGCACCACCTCCTTTATTGTGGGTTATATCTAGTCTTAATATATTATAACCAGGAGGGAGAATGTCTTTGTCAGGAATATGGGGTTTCAGCATGTTTCACAGAGGGTTACGATATCTATAAATGTGAGTAAAACCCTACTAGGACAGCTGAACTTTATTTGGGTTTAATCAGAGTCTTTTTAATTGATGGCAGGTGTGTACCCAAGAAGACTGAATGCTGTAATTAAATCAAAAGGTACTTCAACAAAGTATTAGTTTAAAGGTGTGCACACTTATGCAACTAGATTATTGTCATCATCTTCCTTCGACTGTTCCCATTAGGGGTCACCAAAGCGGATCATCTGTTTCCATTTCTTCCTGTCCACTGCATCTTGCCCTGTCACACCAACCACCTGCATGTCCTCTCTCACCACATCCATAAACCTTATCTTAGGTCTTCCTCTTTACCTGGTACCTGGCAGCTTCAACCTTAGCATCTATTTCCCAATATACTCAGCATCCATCCTCAGCACATGCCCAAAACAATGTAATCTTGCCTCTCTGGCTTTGTATCTAAACCTTCCAACCTGGGCTGACCCTCTAATATACTTATTCCTAATCCTGTCCACCCTCATCACACCCAGTGCAAATCTTAACATCTTTAACTCTGCCACATCCAGCTCTAACTCCTGCCTTTTTGTCAATGCCACCATCTCCAACCCATATAACATAGCTGGTCTCACTACCCTCTTGTAGACCTTCCCTTTCACTCTTACTTTTACTCGTCTGTCACAAATCCCTCCTGACACTCTTCTCCACCCACTCCATCCTGCCTGTACTCTCTTTTTCACCTCTTTTCCACACTCAACATTACTCTGAACTATTGATCCCAAGTATTTAAACTCATCCACCTTCACCACCTCTACTCCTTGCATCCTCACCATTCCTCTATCCTCCCTCTCATTCACATACATATATTCTGTCTTAGTCCTGCTGACCTTTATTCCTCTTCTCTCTAGAGCATATTATTGTATACTTTTTTATTTACTTTTTTTATTTTTTCCCCTAACAGATTTGTATTTCAATTGAATTATACAGGTTATAGGTTACATTAAAGGTGGGAAAAGTTTTGAAATGATTTATTGTGGTCTCATTTTTATATAATAAAACCCTGACATTTTAACACAGATGTGTGCACTTTTTATATCCACTGTACTACTTCTAAAATTCGAACTTTCACAAGTTCGAATTTCTTATGGTCACGACCGTAAGATCGAAGTTGTGAAAGTTAGAACATTTAGATCACTGTATAGTGCGGAAAATTATATTTATCGTTTTCCTCTTCGTAGTGCGATCTTGGAGTTGGTATACTTAATTAACAGAGGGGGTGCCTGCCTGCAAAAATGTAAAATAATTTTTTTTTTTGTTTTATTGTTTGTTTTATTTAAAATTTATTTAAAATTTAAACTTTCACAACTTCGACCTTACTCACCCTGGTGAGAGGGACATCAGTGTGCCTCACGATGGAGTCTCCAAAGACTAGAATGTTGGATTGTGTGGTGGCTTAGAGGTAAAGGCTCCATGAGATGTAGCTTTATGTGTTGATGTGGGTGTTGTTTTGAAACAGTGCATTTGGGGCTGCTGAGGGTATTTGTTATGTGTACTTCATCTAAGAGGTCTTTGTGGTTTAGGAAGGTTACAATTATGTGCCTCAGCATACGTGGGTCAACATATCTGCTTTGAATTGTGCAGGATGGGTGCAACATGTGTATTACTGACAACCTTATTGACATTAGGAGTACTTTTATGTGAGAGTTTTGCCTCTAGTGCTATTGTGTAAATACATCTCTCACATACCATATTAGTTTGTTTGAGAATTAACTGGTTGCCAGTAAACATGAGGCAGTTTGTACATTGCCTCAAGGTGCTCATATCCACCAAGCCAGTAATGGAGACAGTAGGAAAGTTCATATCCATGGCAACATTTTTATTGATTAGACAGTTGAAGTAGGAATATCAATCACTGTCAGGAGTATCTGGTTTGAAACTATGGGGAAAGTACTTGTCACTGCAAACTAGTTGTCCTGTGTGCAACTAGTTATTGGAGAAATTTCAATTGTGCTTTTATAGGAAAAATGTCACTCAGTGTGTCTGAGTCTATACAGAGCATTGCCAAACATCTGAGGGGAAAATCATACATAGACCCTGAAAATTTAAGGATGAAGTATTTAAGCGGATATTCTAAAGTTAGAAACAAATCAAGCAGTACTAACTGAAAACAAAGAATTAGTTTCTTAAGAATGATGAAAAGAGGGTAGTCACATGAATGGCTACTACCTGGCTACTACTAATGCTGGTCTCACCACAGCTTCACTCTGCTGGACACAATACTCTTTTGCTTCTTCTCTCATCAGAAACAAAATGTTAGCACCAATCCCAAGATGAAAAGAAGGCCACAGCCTGTTTAGTAATCCACAGTCTTGTCCCAGATGATGCAAGGGTCTGGAGGCTTGTAGCCTTTTCCTGGTAGATGCCGGGAATAGCAACCTAACCAATCAGGAATGTTAAGCACAGACACTCAGTCTCCAACCAGAAAGAGTCAGGAATCAATGCACTCTGCTCATTCTCTCACCAAGACCAGAATATAAGCACAGATTCCAAACTGTCACCTATAAAGCAGTTATTAGGCTTTCTGGCAATCAGCAGTCTCCAGGAAACAATGTCCCTGTACTCCTTCTCTCACCAGGCGAAAACAGAAGCACTAATTCCAAGATGACTACTGAGAGCAGAATGTGGGCTTTCCAATAACTGGTGGTCTTGCAATAGATGTTTAAAGGTAAGATGAAAAAATGGTTTATCCTAAACACTGCAGTGTCACACTAAGCATTTAGATATGAAAGTGGGTAAGTTAAGTTTTAGCTGTCTAAGTGGTGACCCACTATTTTTAAAAGAGCAAAATAGATTGAAAGGGTGTGGACAGGCTTTCTATAGACATTAAACCTAGAAGGTTGGGAAGACTGCAGGAACTGTTGGGTATATTTGACCATTACCAAGGATCACATAGTTTGCTGGTGCAGCTTTGTATGGGTGGATAAAAGGGTTTTTTTTTTCTGCAGGTCTGTGTTCAAGTAGTGGGGACTCAGGTCCTGTACAGGAGGGTCAGTCACAAGGGCTAGGAGGTTTAGAATTCTTTCCTGTCGGGGGTTAGGACTGTGTTTATCACAATGAATATCCCTATGTTATTAAATAAAATATTTGAAGAAGCAACTAATGCATATCCCTGTGTTAGTGAATAAAATATTTGAAGGGGCAACTATGTAAATATTTTTGATTTACTAGATGTAGATGAGGTGTTGAGTATTGCAGAAGTGGTGTCTCCTGCTTCTCAGGTTTTGAAAGTGGCGCTGGAGGCATTAAGTAAAATGGAATCCATTTAGGTTTAGGACAAGGTCATGGGACAACTGGGTATTGGGTTTTGTTTTCCTATTAGGAGTCATCCTGAGGAAGTAGTCCATGCAGGTTCTTCCTATAGTGTCACATTTTTTCACATAAGGGGGTTAAAAAATTTTATAGAGAATGGGGAAACAAGATAAAAGGAATTAAAAGATCACCAAAAAAAAAGAAGAAGAAATAGAAATATTTTGGAGTTATGAAGATCCTGTGGAACATAACAAAGATGCTAAATGGGTAGAAAAAGTACAAGAAAGAAAGAAAGAATAAGAAGTTTAAAGGTACAGAATATGAAATGGGATGAAGCAACTGCCAGGGAGATTGAAACAAAGTTAAGAAAAGCCTCTTATTGGAAAAGTCCAGGCCTAGACCCAGTACCTAATATCTGTTTAAAAGTATTAACATCTTTGCAAGAAGATTTAGCTATGCGTAAGAACTATTTATATTACCACCCCAAACAGACACCGACCTGCATCAAATACAGGAATAGTTAAGGAGAAGCAAATTCAAAACAAGAGATGAAAGGTTAACATTGGTGGCCCAAGATAGTGGGCTACGTACACATTGGTTTACAAAGTCCATTGAACATGTAGGAGAAACAGACAAATGTAGGTTTTGTAAAATGGAATTGGAAACAGTGACACGCCTTGTTGCTGGTTGTGACATACTAAAAGCAGAAGAACTATATACTGAAAGGCATAATAATGTGGCAAGACTGTTGCACTGGTGAGTGTGCAAACATTATGGTATTGAAATGGCTGAAAAACACTGGAAACATCATCCACAAAGCATCATAGAAAATGATGGTCTACATCACATGGGATCACTCGTTACCAACAGATCAAAAGATAGATGAGAGAAAAGTGGATATAGTGGTCAATGAAAAGAAGACTAAAGTAGCACTGAACATTGAAATCGCCCCGCCCATTGACTAAAATGTGTTGCATACAGTGAGACACAAAGTCATAATATATCAGGATTTGTAGGCAGAAAGGAGAGCAGTGTGGAAGAAAGATACCCACTGTTCCAATAGTAGTAGGAGCAACAGGTCTTATAAAAATAATCTATAATCATATTTAGGTTCATAGGTTCATAGGTTTATACTAGGCTATCTGCCCTAAGGCATTTATAAGCCTAGCCCAGAGTTTTTGTGGCTTACGCCACCCCTTATAAAATAAATTCCCACTGTCAGTCTTGAACCCAGGACCTTGGTAACACTAGTCTGTATGACCTACCACGAAGCCATGACTCTCATTAGATATGTTACTAACACATGTAACTCCATACAAATTGCAGAAGAAGTCATTACTGGGATCATTGCGGGTGCTGTGAAGAACACTTTTGGCCGACATCAAAGATTGAAACAATAGTAATTTCATGAGCTTTTATTATACTTTGACTTAGGAATTGGGTCCATTCCCATCATGGTATTAGAAACCCAAAAGATTTTGAGAAATTAAATAGAGAGTTACAGAAGTTAAGATGGAGTACTGCTTAGTTATGGCACTATCAGCATATTAGGAAAATTAAGATTGTCAATAAGTCTTTGTGGTGGGTGAACAGGCATGTGGATAGTTGGCTAGTTATCATAATCAATAGAATAGTGCTACAGGATAGGTGTTGTCCCATGGATGTTGTAGCAAAGATGAAGAACTGATGTGCTTTTAACTTTAGCAGATGTTGCTGGACCATGTGCCAGTTCTTGCACATTTCTTTGCACTTTGGGGGGTGGGGGTAGACTGGTTAAATGCTAGTGTAAGGGGGGGTACAGGGAGAGATCTTCCAAAGATTAAGACTTAGGAAAGGCATGGATGCCTGCTGACTATCCAGGTAGGGGGATAGATTTTTTTTTGAAGTATGGGTGAGAGTCACCTTCCTTTCAAGGCTCAGGAGATAGGTCAGCCAACTCATTCTCCTATTAGGATAGTGGTACTGAGGCATCTTCAGGTAGAAGGTGCTAAGGAGGGATATTTAGAGTGAGTTCACAGTGTTTCTAGACTCTTTAGCGGTGCACAGAATTTGTGAAGCCCTTCTAGCCTCCTTTCACTACTTTGATAGGCAGCTTTATTTCAGGCTGAGTTATTTGTGGATTTCAGGGCGACCGTAGTGGTGCAGTGGTTACCGTTGCTGCCTCACAACAAGAGGGTGCCTTCTGTGTGGAGTCTGCAGTGTTAGGGTGATGAAACCCGACAAGGGAGAGGGGGTGGTCCTGATGTATAATTTTGCATATGACACCTACCTCCACAACATGTTGCAGGATCCTGAGCAGTATGAATTGATTTCTAGGAACGAGTTAAATTTAGCCTATTCCAAGATCAATTTTTTGTTATCGGACCACCTATTACAGGGAGTTATTAACGAAAGGTTATATAACTATTTACACGTCAATAAACCTAGGACCCCGGTAATTTTTGGAATACCCAAAACCCATAAAGGTTTAGACCCCATGAGATTTAGACCTATTGTCTCGGGGGTTGGAGGTATCACTGAACCGTTGAGCAAGTTTATTGACCACATTACAAAGAAATTCTCTTCTACGCTACAGCATGTATGCAAGGATTCTTGGGATTTTCTCAAGGGTTTAGAAATTAGGTTATTTCATCCTGATTTACTTATGACAACCATTGATATTGTAGAATTGTTCCCCAGTATCCCACACTCTATTGGATTAGAGTGGTTCAATGAAGTTTTGGCCTCTGAATCCGGCCTTAGTTCCAACACAATCAGCTTAATTGTTGAGTTTATGGAAATTGTTCTCGATAATAATTTTCTTTTTTTCAATGGAGAACTGCTTAAACAGAAAAAGGGGGTTGCGATGGGCGCTACATGTGCCTCATTATACGCCAACATAGTTTTGCATTACTGGGAGAACAATTTTATATTTTCCACACATTGGGTACAATACATAGTCCATTATAAGCGATACCTTGATGACATCTGCCTATTGTGGAAAGGAACCCTGAACAACTTTCTTGAGTTCATGAGTTATATTAATTCTACCACACACTTTCTATCTTTCACTTATAATGTTAGTAAGGACGTACTGAACTACCTGGATATATCAATACAGAAGGACTACTGTAATCACACCTTTAAATCCAAGGTATTTAGGAAAGCCACCTTTTCTAATTCATACCTTCATTTTGACAGTCGTCACCCATTTCACCAGAAGAAGGGCTTGGTTAAGGGGCAATTCATTCGTGCATCTAAGATGTCTAGCACTGATGAATATTTTCTTGAAGAAGTTGAGTTTTTAAAAACTTTTTAGAAAGAGGTTACCCTGCCTCCTTGGTTAACAACATGGCCCAAGAAGTGACAGATAATAGACAAACCAAGTATTTTCCGCTGTTAGGTAGTGGCTTTCAGCAAGTTGAGCAGTTTGAGAATTTGGAATACTTTAACTTGCATAATAGTTTTATTCACACATTTTCACAGGATTCCCAACTGGTGGAACACACAGTGCTTAAACACTGGCCACTTTTGACGCTACACGATGACTTTAAAGGGATAATCCAGGAACGTCCCAAATTTGTGACTAGAAGGGATATTAACCTAAAAGGGTTATTTGAAAGAAAGCATCTATCAGATTCGAGGCATTGTTCCCCTAAACTTGGTACCTATAAATGTGGGGCATGCAAGCAGTGTTCCTTTATCATGAATGATAGTTATTTTTATCTTCCATCTAGAAAATTTAGATTTGACGCTGACCTATATTACAACTGCGGAGCAAAAGGGGTGGTGTATTTAGGATTATGCACAGAATGTTGCAGTTTCTACATAGGGAAGACTGAGAGACCCCTTAGAAAAATAATTTATGAACATCAATATGACATTACAAAAAAGAAGGACACTAATGCTTTTTTTAAACATCTTGCTTCTTGCCCTAACATGAAACTTAAGTTTATGGTTCTTGAACAGGTGACCCAGGATGCCAGAGGAGGTGACTGGGAAGCCCCTTGAATATAAAGAACTTTTATGGCAGCTTAGACTTAATGCTGCAAAATCCTGGTCTCAATGAGGCCATTAATATATCCAGTGTACTAAAGCTGAGAAGGGCTAGGCTATGATTTTCTTGTTACAATTAGTAAATGTCTTTTATCTTACACATTTGTGATTTTTTATGCACACATTTGTACATCATTTTTAAATGATTTTTTAGTGTTTTCACTATTTGAACTTTTATTCTGCATTTTCATATGCATACTTTGCACTCACTGAGTTCAGTTACTAATTAACTGCCTTCTTAAGTGGATGTTTGTTGAACTAATTAAGTACCATGTGATCAGATGCTTAAGTATTTAAACTTTTCAGTCACACTACTTTTTATCTTGAGAAAGCCAGGTATTTGCCTGGCGAAAGCGCTTGATTTATTGACCTGTTTGTTGTTCAATAAAGCTGCACTTTGTGCTTTTTGGTTCGGTTCTTCCGGTCTGTGGATTATCTTTTATCTTATTTGGAGTCTGCATGTCCTCTCTGTTGTTGTGTGGGTTTCCTCCGGGTGCTCCAGTTTCTTCCCACATCCCAAAGACATGCTGTAGGTGGATTGGATACTCTGAATTGGCCCTAGGCATGAGTGAGAGTGTGTGTGTGTGTGTGTGGGTGTGTGTGTGTGTGTGTGTGTGTGTGTGTGTGTCCCAAAGACATGCTGTAGGTGGATTGGATACTCTGAATTGGTCCTAGGCATGAGTGAGTGTGTGTGTGTGTGTGTGTGTGTGTGTGTGTGTGTGTGTGTGTGTGTGTGTGTGTGTGTGTGTGTGTGTGTGTGCTTTTTGTGGAATGTTGGCTGCCGGAGTGACAACTCAACACCATAAAACTCCACTGTCAATCATGAGTGGACAGGTGATCCACTGTGGTGACCCCTAACCAGGAAAAGCCAAAAGAAGAAGAAGTTATTTGTGGATTTCAAATCTTAGAATGAGGATTCTTTGTAAATGGATAGGTAGTCTCTACCCTTCTTTGTTTGCTTAATCTCTGATTCCTTCAGTTTGAATTGCTGAGAAAATTGCTTCAGGAGGTATGATTCTGTTTGGATATTAAATGTGGTTCTGTGCATTGTTTAACAATATGTTAATATGTTGCTTGCTATGATATGTTAGTAAAGCTGATTTAGTGATTCCTCTGATTGCAATTGATATGGTCAAGGGATTTATATATATATATATATATATATATATATATATATATATATATATATATATATATATATATATATATCTGTGTGTGTGTGTGTGTGTGTGTGTGTGTATACATATATAAATCAATGCATGCTAATGATTGATGTTAACAGTAATTTGCTCTTTGTGATGTTCTCAAATCAGTCGATGTTGTGCACTGTTAATGTTGATTTTGAAGAAGAGGAAGATGAGGCCTTAGGACAAAAGTGTTTGCATACCAATATCTAGCATGTGACTGTTATGCTGGGTATCCTAGAGTTGTTTGATTAAGGCAATATATATCTATCCATTTTTCATTTAAAGAACTATTGTTAAGTCTGTTGCATAGTCAGTAGCTATAGCCGTAGTTGTAGCTGTATCATTTGTATTTAGTTTTGGAAATATAAGCAATCTAAGTGATGGTGCCATGTATGCAGATGATAGTACTATACCCAGTTGGGGTGACCCTCTCTGCAGTATTCGAGCAGCAGTAAATACAATGCAGTTAACAAGCAGAGCAGCTGTTGACAAAGAACCCAAACCTGACATAGGCCATCCCATTACAGACTAACTGCCAAGGAAGACTGAAAAGTGCTGCTGCTTTGTTAGGAACACATAATTCTTCTGCAAAAAATAAATATGTGGTATATATGGCAATCAGCCCAAATGCCATGCAACCATTCTCGACTCTGCAGTTGAAGTTGCCATACTGCATCATAACAAAATGTTCATTAACGTTCAGATAAAATCAAGTATTTGTCCCTTGTGTCATATTTCCCATTACCATATGGAGAGTGTTGCTCATTTTATGACTTACAGAATATCTGTACCATTCCCTAGCAAAGCATATTAAGGCACAACTGAATTATGCATTATTGCTCAATGTAGGTATTTAACAGTAATCCCAGTTATTTTTCACATGTTCAAATGTACTTATGCAATTACCATAAAAACACCATGAACCTCTGGTAATTTGATACTGAAAAATTATGAGTAATGAACTTCATCCTGTGTTCTGGTTTTGATTCCCTTAGTTGAAAATTCTAATCTGTGTAGCATAGCAAGTTACTTAACCAGACTTTGTTCATGGGTTGCCCTTTAAAGGAGGCACTTTTGCCTAGTGTGCTTACTTATTTAATAAATAAAGCAAAATTAAATAAGAAAATATATCACTTCTTGCTTTTCTTGTGAATTCTGATTTTTTTTTTTGCATTTTCTAAAAAAACTTTATTGTAAATCACCCTTCCAATAGTTATATATACAATCCCCTGGATTCACTAATCCTCCGTGTAAGACTTAATAAGTCTTACTCAGAGGCTGCAGTTGAATGGTTTGATGTCAGCGTGCCATGAATATTCATGAGGGCATGCTGACTCAACCGTAACTCTTACACGGACTGAGTAGGAAAACAGGGGGTGTGTCCGACTGCCGAGCAGTCTAAATGTGCACGCCCCTGCAAGGTTTTAAAAAGCATAATGTCAACACACAAGAGCGAGTTCACTCAAATGTACTTGCACCCAACACCACACTCCCTGACACTGTAAACCCCCATCACACTTATATAAAATAAATAATTATATATATTTTTTTAAATCCACTATATAGCTGCCCGTATTTGCACGTGTGTGCGCGAGTGTGCCCATTGCTTAGCTAGAGTTAGCAATTCTGACATGGAAGAGCAGAAGAAAGAATGTTTATGCAAATCACACCAGATTGCAATAGCGTAATGATAGAGCGTATGCACAAAGAAAAGGCATTCATGATTCGAGTCCCACCATTCCCCTTCTTATTTATGTTTTAAATCAGTATTTGAAATAATACCAGACATATATGATTAAAATTTTATTAAAAGCAGTGACATGGCCAATGTATCAGTGAACAAACTAAATATTTTTAAAGGACCCAGATATATAATAGCCTGCTGTTAAGCAACGCTTTACACAGCTAAACACAGGTGCCCATAGTTTAATAGCACTTTTCCCAGCTAAACAGAGGTGCCCATAGTCTAATAGTGCTTTACCCAGCTAAACAGAGTTGCCCATAGTTTAATAGCGCTTTACAAAGTGCAATAGAGTTGCCCAAAGTTTAAAAGCGCTTTACCCAGTGCAGTGTATTTGGGTGGACGTGTGCGCCACGCCAACCAGGGCACCGTGAAGCAACGTAGAGCTAAGTTGCTTAAATGCAGCCACACCCCCTAGCCTGTCTAGACAGTATTAAAATAAAAGAATGACAACGTTCAATCCCAGGACTCTGTGCATCATAATCAAAGTACAGAACCACTAAGCCATGACAACATTGGGGAAGCAGCCATTATTAACATTCATAAATTTACAAATGGTAGTGTAACCATTACTAAGCAGGTCTGCAGTCAGCCGAGAATGTTACAAAATGGCCAATCACAAAAAAGTGCGGGAAATGTGGCATATTTAAGCCCCATGGGCGGGAATACTCGCCATAACTGATTGTAGCTCACATTTGCAGTCAGAATGGCAGGTGCAGGAGAGGGGTCATGCTTCCGAGTGCAATGTTAGGGCATCGAGGAGTCCAAATACATGGTTTGGCTCCTTGTCCACCATCACGAGTCAAGACTCCTGCAGGGCCAGTTCCAAGGGACGGAGTACAAGGCAGAGGCTTGGAACCGGTTAGCTCGTGACCTCACCAGTGCCACAGGCGTTCCTCTGACTGGTGAGCAGGTCCATCACCACCATGCAGACCTGAAGAGACAAAAGCAGGACTGCCTGAACCAGTGGATACAAAAGGCCCGTGGGATGCAGAATGCCCCACAACTGAGTATGTAGCCATGGAATGCAGTATGTAAGAATTGATAATGGAGTATGTATAACAGATAGGTATGTCTCAATATCCCTTCATTTACTTTACAGCTGCAGGTGATTGTGCTATGAATCAGCAAGCCTATGCTGATGGGCTGCTAAGGCTGCACCACCAGGCAGGTTAGTGATTATTCTGCATGTATTGTTATATAAAATATGGGAGAGACCATGAAAGAAAGTGTTGTAGTCCAATAAAACAGCCATAGAATTGCCTGAATAAGTCATCTGCATGTACTGTCAGATAAAGATGTCAGTGAGGCAGAAAAAGAGTGTAGTAACCCATTAAGAAAGGTAACATGTGTCTGGAATAATATCTCTGTAGGCACTGTCATATAACATAAGTGAGTGAGCCTGAAAAAAGATTGTTCTAACCTATTAATAAAGGGATAATATGTCTTGAACATGTCTGCCATAAACACCGTTAAAACAAATAAAGGAGTGAGCCTGTGGAAATGTGTGCAATGTCATTAATAAAGGTCTAAAACCCAGAGTGTGTCTGTGTCACAGAGTCTGAAATGTTGTTGTACCGTTGCATTATACAAACAGTACTGTTTGAAAATGTGCTGGCAACCCAGAGTTATGCAGTCCCATATAAAGTGGGTGATGGAAGTGCTAGTAGCTGTGAAACATATATACAGCCCACAATAGTCAGTTACTGGCTGGCATGAATAAGTAAACCTGGCACACATGTAGCATGTAATTATTCACCAGAAATGTGAGTGTGTGTCAAGAAATGCAGGGTTCTGTACAAATCAAAGTGAAAATGTCATGTGAAAACATCCCAGATATGTAGATAAAGAAATATAAATGCAAACAAGAAATATGTAGCAGTAACATCTGCATCCTGGACAGTTAGTATGTCAAATATAGGTCAGGCATGTATTGAATTAGGCAAACCCATTACACAACCTAATGTATGGTGGCAAGTGTAATAATACAGGTAGGGGATATACACTTGCAGTCACTGGGAATGTAGTGTAGACTAAAAGGTCATTATAAGATGTTAACCAAGGTTTTTTCTACACCATACCGTATATGCATAAACCATGCAATTCCACACCTCAATGGGTATGTGTAACCTTAAATATTTGTTGGGACATATGTCCTATTGTTTTATAAATATTTGTATTGATGTTGATGCATGTGCCCTGTTCAAACACCACGTTCATGGTGGCCTGTTGCTACCAAACATCCCTGCATGCTGTTGGAATATCCACTGTCATTCAGTATATATGCATGGGTTATGCTTTCTGTTCAACTGTTGGAACCTTGGTGTGCTGGGTTAATGGGAATATTACTGCATGCTGTTACAACTAATCTGGAATGCTGTGGTTTATGTTGTAATTAAACACACCTAATCACAGAACATATGGGAAGGCCAGTCCCAGCGGACCCACCTGTCCCTCCTCAGTTGGCGAGTGCACCTGTCACCAGCGGCTCTGGTGCCCAGCCCGGGCTGCCCTCCTCCGTTGGTCCTGTGCCACCTTCGGGTGGAAGCACTGCAGGGGATGGGGCTCATCCCCTCCGTGCAAGCGTGAGCGGAGGAGGGCCACCTGTCACCCTTGCTAGGGTCCGGGCTGTGGTGCATAGGGAGATCCAGCGTTCAGTCCCTGATATCCTATGCCAGCGTCTCACAGGTGAGCCTGCGCATCCTACACAGCCCTCATCACAGCCACCCTCGGGGCTGTGAAAGTGCAGTGGTGACTGCCCATGGGTTGGGATATCAGTTCCACTGTTACCATCTGTGGGCTCATGGGCTTGCGATTTCCAAATATCCTTCCCCGTCAATTGAGTTCACCCACCCCATGTGTCAAATTCCGCCCCTGTATGCGTCTTGTTTGTCTTGTCTGTTTACCTCCCCAACCTACCTCCCCAAATATACCTACTTCCTCTACCTCACATTCCACTCTCACCTGAAAAAAAAAATAAAAAAGGGCAATCTGTTCCCCATACATAGCTGCCCAATTCATACACATGTCCACTGGACATGTAAATTTATAATTCTAATTGGCAGTACAGTATATTTTGTTGTCCTCAGCCCTCTCTCAGGGTTGGAAGGTTTCAAATTTCACACCAAATTTCAAACATATGCACAGCTGTTGCTGGTAAAGAAATGGGCAGCTATGGACCTTCCCTACACCCATCCTGCACATCCCGAGCTGGTTTCCCTACTGTCTTTTCCTCTTTGTGCCCCGTTTTTCACCACTTTCCTATCTATCCATTTTCTTTTCTTTAAAAGAAATTAGCACAGGGGTTAGCGGGAGTAAGCACTTTTAAGCAGTAGTTAGCGGGGGTGCACGAGTGTGAGCTTGTGTGCGCTTAGCTAAGCATTGCACAAACCCGCGCAAACCCACTTACAACTGCTTAAAAGTGCCTTAGTCACTCTGTATGACAAGGCCCTTGTACTGCTCAGCAGCAAAATAAAATACCCTTGTCAGTCTCGAACCCGGGACCTTGGACTCACCAGTCTGCATGAAATACCACTGCACCACAGCAGATATACAATAACTTAGTGCTGAAAGCAATATATCATGCATTACCATGAGTGAATGTAAAGGGAAAATAGGAATGGCATAACACCAATCTTGTTCTGTGGGCCTTAACCAGAAGGTGTTGTGGAATTGCATGACATGACTGTGAAAAGAGAATCAGCCATGCTAGTAGGGAATAATGTTACAGTAGCATCTTACAAACCCCACACAGTATCAGAGCAGGATAAACACTGGCCTATTTGCATAGGTCACAGGCCAGCCCTCCCAACAGTGACTGCTCTACAGTGATGACCCTGATTTGTAAACAAATGTTAGCTGTGCCCCTCTGACTCCCGTGAAATGTACTAACAGTAGGCAGAAAGGTGGGGAATCTCACTTAATGACAAATGTCAATAAGTGAGAGTAGACACTGCTTGCATGTCAGAAAAGGTGTAGTAATACATATGCTCTGAATCCCCCAAAGTCTGAACTACAAAATGTCTGAAATATATCACAGGTGTATCCCAGTTATATGTACCTTTCCCTGAGGTTGTTCAAATATATACGTGAGAGTATCTGAGGCCTGGAAGAGTCAGAAACACACAGGCATATCAGCTTGTCTGCTATTACACACTCTGCAAATAGCTGTAGAATGAATCCCACAAGCATGCCCTTATGTAGAAGTACAACACAGAAATATCAAAGGATGTGGCCATGTACTGCTAGCAACCACCTGTGGCAATGCCATTGTTCAGGTGCTGAAAAGACTGCTGTGGTGCACAGTCAAAGAATACTAGGCTGAACTCTGGCTACCATCTGGATATGTCCACAGGTGGGAGCTATTCAGACAGACTACTAGCCTTTATAGACTTACAGGTACACAGCAACTCTGCATGTTCAGTAAGATAAACATCACATGATAATAAATAAGGCACTCTGCACTTCTGCACCCCTACCCAAAGGTACTATATACCTGTGTAGTCAGGCACAACCAGTGGTGTAGGTAGGCATACACAGCAGTGAAATATGTCCAGTTGTCCTGAGCAGACTGTGCTAATGTCAACACAAACCACAAACTGTTCAGAAGTGAGTAATGTACTAATGACAGTGTAGCAGTTCACAAACAGTGCATGTGCCTAATATTCATAATTAGTAGTACAACACACTTAGTTGTCCTCACCCCTCTCTCAGGGGTGGAAGTTTTCAGATATCCCTCCTAATGTATTGCATATGCCCAGCTGTTGCTGGTAAAGAAATGGGCAACTATGGACCATCTCCACACCCATCCTGTACATCCCGAGCTGGTTTCCCTACTGTCTTCCCCTCTTTGTGCACCCTTTATCACCACATTCCTATCTCCCCATTTACTTTTCTGTCAAAGAAATGAGCGCAGGGGTTAGCGAGAGTGAGCACTTGTAAACAGTAGTAAGCGGGTTTGCACCAGTGTGTGCATGTGTGCGCTTAGCTTAGCATTGCTAAGATATGATAAGCTAAGCCAAGCTTGGCTTAGTATTGCTAAAATAAAATAAGCTAAGCTAAGCTTAGCTTAGCATCGCTAAGCGTCATGCAAACCTGCTTACAACTGCTTAAAAGTGCCTTAGTCACTCTGCATGACGAGGTCCTTGTACTGCTCAGCAGCAAAATAAAATACCTTGTCAGTCTCAAACCCGGGACCTTGGACTTACTAGTCTGCATGAAGTACTACTACACCACAGCAGATATGCAATAACTTGGTGCTGAAAGAAATATAAAAATGCATTACGAGTGAATGTAAAGGAAAAATAGGAAAGCCATAGGAATACATTGCAATAACTACTGTTGTATGCCAGTTAATTCTCTAATTCAAAAAGAAAGTACATACTCCCATGTATCCAGTGTTAGCATTAGGAGGTGTGAGTAAACCTATACACTGAGAAGAGTGTACTGGAAGAAGCAACAGTCAGGTGTCAGTACAACATGCATTTCACTGGCTACAACCCAGCTTCAGATATGAGACATATACCAACCTTCTGACTGAGACAACAGTGTCCACAGCAAACAAGCATGGTCCCCACCTTGCAAAACTGAAAGGGCTACGCCTACCTAACCTATTATTTTATAGCAGTGTCCTGAAATCACAGTGAGAACTGCAATTAACACACAGCAGGCTGCATGTAATTACTAAATGGTGAGCACTAATTGGTGCAGAGGCCATCACATGAACATGTGCAGATATCTAGAAAAGCAGCCTGTATCTGCTGTCCACACATGCAATAATATCATTGCAACAACTGGGAGAGAGAGAGAGAGAGCATGAGCGAGAGAGACAGACAGAGACAGAGACAGACAGACACAAACAGGCAGAAGGAGACAGACACTGAAAACAAACAGCAACACACAGAGGAAACAAAACCAAAAAATAAATAAATAAATAAAAAATAAATAAATAAAAAAATCAACACCTACAACAGACGGAGTTGAGGAATACAAAGGTAAGGTATGTAACAGATATGTATTTGGTGACCTCCGAAAGATGTGTCTGAAGGGTACTCTACATACTGTGAATCATCCATATGTGGCAGCAGTCCGTATCTATATGTACATGCAAATTTGCATAGGGCAAGGGACAAACTGCAACTGTTAGTGAAGGCTGGACATAAGTATGTTGTTGAAGGCTGCTATGTGCACATATGTATGTAGGTTGTAGTGTGTGGCTTTGCAGAAAGCAAGCAGTGTCAGTATATGTCATGTGGTGTTAAACGCTGTGGGACTGAGCTACAGGCAGTGAGGCCTGTAACAGCTATACGGCCTGAGGACAGCAGAATGCATTCTACACAACATTGTGCAATAGTATTACATAACCATATGTCTCACAACTGTTGCATAATTGGCATTCCCACCATGAAAGGTGGGCAGTATATGTGCCTATATGTGCAGCTATATATACAGCAATGGATGTTTACATATATGTGTATATATACATGTATATCTACATATATATGTGTGTATAGATATATAGATATAAATATATATATATATGGATATATTTAGATATATATGGATATATATGGATAAATATAGATATATATGGATATATATGTATATATGTATATATATACATATATATATATATATATATATATATATATATATATATATATATATGTATATATATATATATATATATATATATATATATATAGATATGTATGGATATGTATGGGTATGTATGGATATGTATAGATATGTATAGATATGGATAGATATGTATAGATATGGATAGATATGGATAGATATGTATAGATATGGATAGATACGGATAGATATGGATAGATATGTATATATGTATGTATGTGTGTGTGTGTGTGTGTGTGTGTGTGTATATATATATATATATATATATATATATATATATATATTTAAGAGAGAGAGAGTGAGCGAGACATGGGGTCATATGTACTGCAACAGGTGCCTGTTGTCCAAGGCATGGACTGAACACCAGTGTTGTTACTGCAGTGCCATACCCCATTCCAAAACACCTTACGCAGTAACTGCCACATAGTTGGTAGCCTGCCTAACACTGATGGTGTCAGAAGGGTACACGGGACACAGGTGGACAGTAGGCTCCCCTTTGATAATCACAGTGACAACAGTAGTAATGTAACCTGTCTATGTGGTACATGTCATCACAAAAGGTGTGCCATCTAGGGAAATATAGGTCGGTGTTCCCCTCTACTCATCACAATGCCCCATGTGGTATGTACCTCACATGACAACTACAGCAAGTGGAAAGGCCACAGACATACCTAACAAAGAGTAATACTGCCCTCAAACACATGCCCTATGCAGACTGACTCACAAACCACAGCTAGAGTGCATTGCATACTGCCCACCCAGGGGTTACCACTGCCGGACATACAGAGGTATGGCACACCCATAGCAGTTGCCCAACCACCATGACAACACCTCACAATCCCTCCGGGCTACATGACCTAGGGCCCTAATCCTTGTCACTTCACTAAACAGCATATGCTGGAGGTACAGGTTCCTATCCACAAATATGCCATACTCTGGACTAAACCACCCAGCATGAACAAACAAGGCTCCTTATTAGCAGATGTCATACATACCCCTAATGATTGTTATGGAGATAGCTAATATGCCCTGGGAGTCACCTCTGTGTGTCCGGTTGACAGGAGCAAGTGAAATCACATTACATGTGTGTCAAAGGCCAGGGTAGCATATGGCTAGGCTGCTCTAGGCCCTAGGGCCAATAGCGTATTACCTACCTATGACACAATGCACACACACATGTACTCAGTGCAATACCTGCTATGTGAGGTGGAATGAGTGTGACAGTGACTGTGTGCAAGGTTTGTAAAGGTGTGATAGCTTAGTGTGAGGTTGTGTCTGTCATGGTAGTTTGTGTCCTAGGTGTGAGGCCGGAGAATGATGTGTCAGTTATTGGGATGCAGACATAGTAGGATGGCATATGTTGTGGCGTAGTTCCTTGTGTATGACTGTGGTGTCCCAATGTAAGATGAAGCAATACATGTATGCTCAGTAAGTGGAACTGCTGGTGACTCCAGCTCACATATGAACTGTTGTACTACCTGAAGCTGTAGGCGTAAACAACACAGTCTGGTGTATGTTCCCAGTCCCTGGTAACACTGTCTTGTGTGTTTCCTGTAGTCTGCACAGATTACATACCACAGGCATAGGTATCTGTAAGTAGGGACACACAGTACTATAAGGTACACAGGTAATGCTCATCTGTGTCGGCATACATCTGTGTGTTGTATGTATGTCTGATGTGTGTTTAATGATGCCTTTACCATGCCCGCAATGACATGTGTGTTACAGGGTATGTGGGTATACCTAGCAACATGTATACTCTGTTACAGCAGTATGCCAGCTATATTAACAACCGTGCACATATGTTAGGTAGGGGTATGGCATCAAAGACTAGGGTGGTTTATTGGTAATACTGTAAATGTACATGACATTCATTGCATTGGATGACATATTTCTTCATGCATTAGCTTGATATATACCCCCGGGGTGAGGTTGTGCATTGTATCCCAAACAGTGTGTCGATTACTGGTGTATACTGGTGTATTATATGGAGTGTTGCAGGCACTGTCAGCCAGTTGTGGGCTGAGCACTGATATGTGGTATTGAATGTGTGTATCCTCTGATAGACAGATAGATGCTATATATGGCAGTTAAGTGATATCTGTACTTCATAATGTTAAGTGTGCCACATGACATGCTCACACATATTGTTTAATTGTCTTCCAGGGTTATGGCTCATCAACGTAATCCATCGTACTCAGCTGTGGAAGAGCAGGAAATTCTGAACAGCCTGGTGCAGCACTATAACCTGCTTTTTTCCAGGGTCAGCCAGCACCAACATGACCATACTGCACTGTGGCAAGACCTGGTTCGCCAGGTAAATGACACAGGCATGCATAACCAGACATATGAACAGGTACACCGTCACTGCAGTGATTTAATTAGACATGTCCGGCAGCATGCATCTGATATCCATAGGCAACAGCTTGCCACAGGTGGTGGGGTGGCCATACATCCCCCCTCACCAGAGTGGAGGAGCTGCTCCTAAGCGTGGTGGCTCCTGGACTACTGCAGCAACAGCATCACACATGTGTCATCATGGAGGCCGGAGCCACCCAGCAGGATGACATGGAGCATGCAGGTAATACCCCCTAGCTGTAGACTACCATTACCTGTATTGTTAGAATATGCATATGTGAGATGTGTACTGTGTGTTTAGCAGTTGTGCTGCCTAATGTGTGCAGTACTGATATTTGGAATAGTATCCGTACACCTGTGACTGTTGACTGTTGTTCCACTGTCATTTAGCACACTCACAGTAGCAATGCCAAGTTGTGGCCACTGACAAACTATGTCATATTCTTCTAGGTCCCTCTGGTGTTACTGCAGGGCAGACAATACATGCTGGTGAGTGTGTTAACACTTTAATATTGGTAATGAAATGTGCATGTCATAGGTGAGGTGTAGGCCATGTACACGTAACACACCTACGCATAATGGATGCTGTGCATGTTTGCTGTGAGACATCAATCATCTCAGTAAAGTCAGTAGCTGCCTCAATCACATGCAATGCACAGTGCAGGAGACACAATTGTGGCAACACTGTACTGCACATTGGATATGCATAGTTGCTACAGTTGTACACAACAGAACATATTTATCATACGCAGTACACAAAAACATGCTACATTTGGCATTACCACACACCCACTGTAAGGACACACTTCAGTATCCCACATGTCATGCACACACACATGATGTACCTCAGGGGTAGAGGCCTATCATGGGGATGTGCAGCACTCTGCAACACATAACACAGTCATGTTAGGCATTGCTCCCTATTGGGCACCTCACACACCCATGTACAAGGTGGCTGTGTAATTGTGAATGTAGCCATGGCACTGCAGTTCAGGTACAGCATGCTAGGCAGTGGTTTTGCACACATTAGTAGCTGTGAGTGACCACAAGATGCATGTTGATGATGGCACAGGGTACTACACCCCATCCAGTTACAGTGACCACAGTATTACTCACAGCAGTCATTGCTTTGCACCACAGTGTTGTGTGTGTGAAAACATATGCACCTATACACACTATGCATAGCATGTTGTCTGTGTGCTCACATATGCCAGTATACACAATATGCACAGCAGTCACCATCCACACAAAGTGTCACATATATGTCCTGGAATGCTAGTGGGTGTATAGGTCACTTGACACACATTGGGTATGTGTGGTATTTAATGTTGCATTCGTGTAGCATGCCATGCCCTGTCTGGCACCCACATATCTGCAATATGCCCCACACTCACCATAACCACTGTACACTGGCCATGTCGAGCATTGGGATTCCTTCACGTCAACATGCACCGCACATCCCATGTGTGTACATAGCATGCATGTGCTACACCCGTGCCCACTATTATCTGCTATGGACATAGACACTGCACTCAGACATGGATTTCTATGTATCACACAGATAACACATGCAGCCATGGCATGTATACTTGTGAGTTATGGTGCACAGGGTATTGCAGAGCTGATAATACCTGCACAGCAATGTTGTGTCCATGTACACATTGTGTTCCAGGGTGTAGCCAATCACTGAACAACTACACAACTGCATCAAAGCCATGTATACTGCCATTTAATAGGGGTGTCTACACTTGCACTGCATGGTCTTGTGCAACACATATTCTGCATGCTGACACATGTGTGGTGAATGTCTACCTTGTGATACTGACACCCACCTTCATCCACTATAGAGTATGTGTTGGATTGCTGGTATGTGTGTGTATGTGCTGTAGTGAGGTGTGTATTAGTGTTCATGTGTGTATGTGTGCATATGTGCATGTGTTCATGTGTGCATGTGTTCATGTGTGCATGTGTCCATGTGTGCATGTGTGCATGTATGCATGTGTTCATGTGTGCATGTGTGCATGGGTGCATGTGCAGACCGTAAAGTGTGTTTCCTGTCTTCCTCTCACAGGTGCTGAGTTAGGGGTTGGTGAAAGCAGCAGGCAACCTGAAGCCACTGCCATGAATAGTGGTGATGATGACACATGTATTTTGGTACAGGAAGATTTGACAGGGTCTGTCGTTGGTCCGCAAATCGACAGTGCATAGCGTTCAACCCCATCTATGCACACACTCATACTGTCAATACATCCCTCACCACCAATGGCCATAGGCGAGGGACAGCATACAGTTGGCATTGACAAGGAGAGTATAGTACCCATGGCACTTGCATCCCCTCACAGCAGCCATAGCCTTAGACCCGGAACGGTACCACATAGGTGGAGGTCCAGGGATTCTCGGGGGAGCACCACTGGTCGTATTGCCCCTGGCAGGCATGCCCTCACAGGTCTTACATTGACCAGTATGTTCCAGGCTGTAATGCAGGCTCAGGCACGTATGGAACGGTACACCAGGCAGGGACTTAGGGCACAGAGGGCACATTACACCGTTATCAAAGACAGCATCCGTGACCTTGCCGGTGCCATGCGGACTTACACAGAGGTCATTGATATACATTGGGGGGAGACATTAGATGCCCTCCACAACATGTCTTCCATGAGCCAGGACCGTACGGGACGGTTGCAATGTCGACGGGGACGGATGCCAGCAACAGCAACAGCTGGCAGTGGTCGCAGAAGGCCCACAGTTCACAGCCGTTCCCGTAGTGGCCTGTCCATTGACCGTCCCAGTAGACCACATGCACGTGGCTCTGGCCAGTCCCAGCAGGGACATGGGTCCAGTCATCATACCTCTGCCTCTGATGACAGTATCCAGTCAGGGTTGGTACCCGATATTGTCCGTAGCACTCCTGCCAGGCACAGGTACTCTGTCCGTGGCTGGAGATAGTGATCTGTATAGCCTAGCAGGTACAGTCTATGGCTGTCCCCAAACTACCGTATATGGCAGCCACATGGTGGAGCTTTGTGCATGCAGACACACACATTAACCAAACAACTAGGGCTCACACATACACACACACATTACATCAACAGTGGCCCATGCTGTACTGTTGTCCCTCTCACACACACACACACACACACACACACACACACACACACACACACACACACACACACACATACACACACACACAGACATGTTGATTGGATGGGTCAATGTCAGGCTCTGGCAAACAACAAAATGCCCTGTGCATATGATGATACCTGTGTCACCTCCTGTCATCTGCAACAATGATGGAGGGACAGGCTAACATGGTGCTGATGCACAGGGTGACACTATAGCAGTGTAGCAATAATTGCAAGTTGTCAAAAAGGAAGTGTAACGACATCCTTGTAGGTATATCTGAGCAGACATTATGCATCAAAGCTCTGATTGTCAATGTAGCATTGTTTACACCACTGTTAGGTCTGAGTATGTATTGTCCACCCATGTGCCACTTGGCTGAAGTGTAATGTGTTGCCAGCATGTGTTTGTGAGTGGACAGTACATGTGTGATGTGTGCAGTACAGATTAGCAAGTGTACATCTGTGAACATGGTGGGTACGCACTGTCTGGATGTACGTGCATAGTGGACACATGGGACGTGCGGCATACCCTGTCGTACAGATTGTTAACATCTCATAGTATCTTTCAATGGCCAGTATGCATTCTACTACAGTTATGTACTAACATGTGTAGACGTGTGTATGACATGGGTTGACACTATGCTGTGGGTGATGTCGTTAATATCTGTCAATGATCTGCAGTCTGATAGTATACACAACCTCAACAGCATGACTATAAGCAATCATTGGATGATGTCCTGACAAATGACACACAGTAATAGGGAACCCAGTAACAATTGGATCCTTCGGTGCTACACTATAACACTAACCAGTGGTAATGACCACCACCCATTCCTGTGACCACACCTGTTTGGCATATAGCCCCCTTAGGTACATGCAGACACACTAGGGATGTGTCCATCCAAATCTGGAAATGCATGGATTGACCTACAATGCATTCCCTGGATGGGACGCATATCCTACACAAGGGTATCATACAGACAGATACCTGTTGTCTGATACATGCTGTATAGCAGTAAGCCGACTATGGCATAGTCATCCTCATGTACTATACATACTACCCCGTCAGTACCACACAGGTGGTAGCCCTCAACATGTATGTTGGGTACCAATGTGTACATACAGCCTCATGTTATGTCATGTGTCCCTTGGTATCCACATATCCATAGGTATTGTGGAGTCCCAAGGTGTATCACATAAGACATTAGAAGCCTGAATGCATATTCACAAGGCAGTCGTACACCTATAAAGACTGTCCATTCTTGGCAGTCTTTGTTGTGTATGACCATGTCTGACATATACCCCAGGCATATACCCTCACTCACACTACTCTTAAGTAACTGTCATGGGTGTGTGTGCCACAGATGACCTTCGCCACAGAACACGACAGTGGATGGCCTTGTCACATACATACATATGTGACCTAGGATCTGAGAAGCAGTGGCACAACCTGTCAATGGAAACAAATGTATTCATGTAGTATGCAGGCTTCACACCTATGTACTGGTTGAGGGGACATGTACACATATATATTTGCCACGCAAATACCTGATGTGTGCAATGCACTTACTGTTGTAATCATACTATGTCATACCATAGTAAAAGCAAAACCCACACCGCATTGACACACACAAACAGTCAGCATTTGCAGGATTCAAACCCCTACCTAGGTCATGATACTAGAAAGCGATGCATTAACATGGCACGCTATCTGCTTTACTGGGTGGTTTCCCTTCTCTGGCTGTATTTGTAGGATGGTGACATCATCTTTCCAAAGAGGAATGTACCTCTTTTAGTGTGTTTTCCCAGTCTCCAAAAAGGACGCTCCTTTCAAAGACAATTGCACACATACACACACACACTCACTGTTTGCAGAATTCAAACCCCTACCTAACTATGTTATGATACTACAGGGAGATGCATTAACATGGCACGCTATTTGCTTTACTGGGTGGTTTTCCTTCTCCTGCTGTATTTGTAGGATGGTGACATCATCAGACTTTCCAAAGAGGAATGTACCTCTTTTAGTGAGTTTTCCCAGTCTCCAAAAAGGGGACACCTCTCAAAGGAAACTGCACACATACACACACCCCCACCACACACACTCACTGTTTGCAGGATTGAAACCCCTACCTAACTATGTTATGATACTAGAAAGAGATGCATTAACATGGCACGCTATTTGCTTTACTGGCTGGTTTCCCTTCTCCTGCTGTATTTGTAGGATGGTGACATCATCAGACTTTCCAAAGAGGAATGTACCTCTTTTAGTGAGTTTTCCCAGTCTCCAAAAAGGGAACACCTCTCAAAGGAAACTGCACACATACAAACCCCCCACCCACACACACACAAACTGTTTGCAGGATTCAAACACTTACCTAACTATGTTATGATACTAGAGAGAGACACATTAACATGGCGTGCTATTTGCTTTACTGGCTGGTTTCCCTTCTCCTGCTGTATTTATAGGACGGTGACATCATCAGCCTGGACATGGTGATGTGTGTACACTTTGTTTTATGCCATTCCAGGAATGGTCCATGTGGGTCAGCAGGTGTCAACAGCTTGAACAAGACCTCAGAATCCTTACCTTGTGTGATCTATCTGTGGACGCATTGACATTCCGTCATATGTCAACACATATTTATGCACAGCTTGTTGGTTTTGTGGATACTACATGTGTCTGGGATGTTGATAAAGGGCTATTCAAAGTCTATGTGACACATGTGTAGATGTGTTCATTGATGTATGTCCTGGGTGGCTGCCTTGCAAACAGTCTAGCATGTTTGGGAAACATGATCGGCACATGCACATAGCACAGTTGGTAGGGTTGTGTGTATGTCAGCTTCCAATAGCTCTGTTTATGACTGCAACCATGATGGACTCCATGTCCTTGCAGATCAGACTTCATAGGCATACTGGACTTGACTTCCCATGGTGAGTTGTGCACCAACACTTGTGGGGAGTGTCATATGTAACTGTGACACATTCAACGGTTCCACATCCTGTGTAGGGGGTGAGGCTCAGCTGACTGTCCAGGTGCATGATCTGTTTGTTCTGTAGTTTGTGCATGACACAAATTGGGAATCAATGTATTCCACTTGCTGCCATGCTTTTGGCATTGGGGGTAGCTGCTCATTCATTCTACATGTGATATCTCATGGTATGATGATATGGACTATTGTCAGTGGGAGATGGGTATGTACATATGGGTCTGTCTGTCGTGATGTCGACATTGTCACTCAGGTACAGTTGGCCCAGACTCAGGACATATATGGGTGTACATTGCTATTTATGACATAGCTGAAGGAGGTGTCATGATTCAGTCTGGACTCCTTCTCAGCTACTCTTTACAAAACACCAACGAACATGAGCATTAACCCCTGTTATACTCTTTTATACACTTAACACCCTACTGATCTTTTGTGATCAGGCTACAGAGTATGTCATGATAATATCCTGGCATGTTCAGGGGTCGGTTTCGTGTGTACTCTTCAGTCCAGCTGATGGATATTGTGATATTGACACAATGTCACATCTGCCTCATGTACACAGACAACCCTCTCCTCCTCCCGACAAACTCAGATATATGTATGTGATGCACCTATATAGACATACAAGGTGCTGAACTCTCTCGAACATTGACTGGCACAGTCTATCAGGTGGTGAAGGTAACCACACACACCACATATCAGTCGCACATATCCTCTAGCAACAGCACTCAAACCACATTATCACACATAGACATACTCGGATGCTGTAAATGTACTCTACCTAAGCAGCAGAGACCTCCAAAGCAGACACACACACACCTGCTACCCCACTACAATACCCACATATCACATAGTTCACAATGTCAGTGTGCCACACAGTCACTGCCCTTCAGGCTAAACAACACACCTAATACACTTGTAATAGGTGACACTTATTGTCAGACACACTGATGTACCACTCACCAGCCCTAACAAGGGAATAGTCACTTTGGGCTGTCTGTTGGGTGCCAGGATCTGCTGCATAACATAGGCAGCAGGTCACTCCAAAGCAAGTACAGGACTGGCACCATCATTGTCCATGCTGGTGTGTATAACCTCAGATGTTACTCTCTGGACCACATGACATGATACGTGGAGGAACACTCTGATCATGTAGCCCAGGCCAGTATGACCCTGACCTTGTCTAGCATCATACACCCACCAATTATGATGTCACAGTATACGGACACACATATCACATTTAAAAGTTGCCTAACAAATTTGTTTAATTCATAGGTGATACAGTGTCTGTCAGCCTATGGTGACATGCTCAACATGCCACGTAGCTTCACTATGGACAGCTTGCACCTGTCACCCTTGGACTTTGGAATGCTGGCTAAGGCTCTTGCTACCACCATAGTGCCTTTTTTAAGCAGTGCTCAGAAGACAAACCCACCTCCATAGACATTACAGCTTAATTGAAACTAAGGGTAATGCTGCTCAACAACAGTTGTGTTAACCTCATATTGCGGCCACTCAGGACTCTCCTCAGTATGGAGGATAGCGATATCTTTGCAGTGACAGACGCCTGGTTCAGGCTCGCTTATGCACACCAGCACTACCAGGTTATGTTTCATACCATGCTGTCTGACAACAAGACTTGGAACAGACAACACAACTAGGAGGAGTATCCATATACATCACAGATACACACACCTCCAGGTTAATAGCACTGGAGAAAGCATCACAGACCATACATATACAACTACCATTGTGCAATACTGCCTTTCAGTTTGTTGCTTGCTACAGAACACACTCCCAAACTCAGGAACCACACTCGGCCTTCGTGGGAAATATGGAGACTATGAAGGTCTCCACAAACACCATTATATTGTGTGACTTCATATACACAAATATTGACTGGGGATACTACTCAAGCCCTGACACCCTCACCCAACAGTCATAACAATTTGTAGACTCATATGCTATGGCACAACCAGTCAACACAGCCACAAGGGGGAATACATATTGGACCTGATCATCACCAACATGGGGACTCTATGTTCCACACCAGCGATATACCCCTCATTGGTTAGGTCAGAACATACATGTATCTCACTGGACATACATAAACCCTCCACACACCCATCCTTGGTAATCTTGGTGAACTTCTTATGAGCCAACGTCTCACTTCACCGAAGCAAGGTGGTATACTTCAGAGACCCTGAGACAGTGGCAAATATGGCTCACACTGCTGCATCCTTTATATACACATTCTATGGACACCTAGTGGACTGCATGGATTGTGCTATCCCAAATAACAACAGGGCTCACTACTCCAATGGCAGCGGACCTGTCTGGTAGACCCCAGCCATTAATAAGCTGTACAACATCAGGAGGAAGCTACTACATGATAGAGCACAATCCCAGACTGGGAAGGCATCTGTGATCTGTACTAGCAGACAGCTACAATCACTCATGAACTTTTCTAAGGACCACTTCTACCAGACAATTGCAACAGACATGTAGGACTATCACACAACCTTCTTCAGTTATGTCAGGAACCTGGGTGGACACTCACTGATATGCTGTGAGTTACTGCATACTGACTAAATCTACCCTGAACCCACTGCCATTGCCAACGTCCTGGCAAACAGGTTCAGTGCAGATGTCTCCCACCCATCCCCCCTAAGGAGCAACTATCCATGCCAACAAAGTATAACCTCCCTGACATCACACAGTAACAGGTGAGTGCTGCCCTCCCCAAAGTGTACATCACAGTATCAATGTGACCAGATGGTGTCCCAGCCTGCATCTTACACGAGCATCATGACAGACGCAACCCTCACATTACATCACTGTTCAATATCAGAGTTACCACAGGATATGTACCCAAGGGATGGCGTACAGAGACAGTGGTCCCACTCCACAGAATTGGTGCCACAACGGACCACAGACAATATTGCCCTATAAGTCTAAGTAGCATGTTCTGCAAAGCTATGGAGCGTATTGTCATGGGACTCATGCACATAAACATTGGAAACCTACAGACACTGTGTCCTACACATTTCAGCTTTGTTGTTTGTTGTGGGCAGATCTTGCCTCGTGAACCTGTTTGTATTCTTTAAATGGCTAACAGGTCCATCAACATAGGGACGGCTGTCCACACAGCCTACCTGAGCCTTGCAAAACCCTTCAACACAATAACCCACTGGGCCATTATGCATAGGGTCACCAGCGTCGATGTGGACACATATCTCACACGATGGATTGATACCTGGATCAGGGATAGCACCCACATGGTCAAAATTGCAGGTGCCATGTCTGACTATACACCAATTACATGTGGCATCCCACACGGCTTGGTCCTGGGACCTCTCTTGTTCAGTATATATTTGTCTGACGTACAGGCTACCACAGGGGGAATATGGCTGAACATGTTTGCACTTGACTGCAAACTGGGTGCCATTATCAACTTTCCAGCTGCCACATGCATAATCAAACAGGGTCTCACAGAGATGGATGACTGGTGCCTGAGCCATGGCCTACAGCTAAATGCCATTAGTTGCATAGTCATCCCCTTTGGGAATAACAACCCCTTGGAGCTACACCATGTCAAACCCGGAATTAATGGACATGCTGCACCTCAGAAAATCCAAATCCCATCAAGCTACGTGCTCGAGAGACTTGAACCTCAGCACTGAAATAAATAGGACATGCTGGAGGGACAGATTCATAACCCAGAGGCTCCCTTCACTCTGGAATAGAATCCCAGTCCAGGTTAGGCAGAGTCCCTCATTGACTCTCTTCAAGAGGTATCTTGATGAGTGGATGGGAGATCGTAGGTTTACCCTGGGTATCACTTCTGTGTCACTGTTAGACAGAGCACAGTATACTAACCTCAAAAAAGGGCATAGCAAAATTCATTTAAAATGGGTGTTGAAAGCCAAACACACTCTGCTCCAGGGACGTATACCTCAGCACAGATGTTAATAGGACATTGTGGAGGGACAGATTCTTATCCCAGAGGCTCCACTCACTCCAGAATGTAATCCCAGTTTCATATAGGCAGATCCACCCACTGACCACCTGCAGGAGACATCTTGACGTCTGTATGGGTGATCGTATGTTTACCCCTGGGATATTTTCTGTGTCCCTGCTAGACAGAGGCATACTAGCCTAAACGTACATGGGCTATCTTGTGTGACCTACTATTCACACACACACAGTGTAGTAATCTGACAGGGTTGTGAATGCCAAACACACTCTGACTAGGCTTGTACATGCCCTAGGGCAGATAGCCTAGTGTCGACCACTGAACCTATGCTAATGTTCAAGATGCACAATGTTTATTGCTGATACTGTTTGCAGGTCTTTATCATCTTTGCTTTACCAGTTTCTATGAACAACTTCGGTATCTGCAGAACATATTTGATTATGACAGGGTTCCACTATATTATAGATGTGTCTGTTGTCATATAACTGTGTGCACAAGGTGGATTGCTGTATAGTCACAGGTTCCTGGGTTAACACATGCAACTGCCAGATATGCGTGGCCCACTACTGTACTCAGACATGGCCTAAGTGCGTGAGCATGCTCAGTTCTGCCATTCTGTGTTTTGTTGCCTGACATTTGTCTCATTTATTCAAGTTTGTGAGCATGCCCAGTGTGACCTTTCATTATGTTGCTATCTGAGGTCCACTACATTTGTTGATGTGTGCGAACATGACCGATATTAACATTTATACTGTGTGTGTTGGAACTCAGATTCTGTTCTCACTGCAGGACTCACCTTTGTGTCATAACTCGACAAGGATTATGCTGTGCCTGCAGGGTTTCCATGAAATATTTTGCATAGACTTATCAACATTCCTTCATACAGGCTAACCACCGCAATACTGTCATGGTTTAGTGGTTCACTACTTCGGCTATAGTTCACAGTATCCTGGGATCGAAGCCCATCATTGCTTTATATTTTCATACTGAGCAGACCAGACTACTTAAGGGCCAGTTAAGCAAATATGAGCATGTTGGCTTTTGTTCAGCTATGCCCTACTTAGACCAGGCTTGTCCGACATTGCTCAATATTCACCAACATTGCTGGACATTGCCCAATATTACTGAACATTGACCACAGTTGTGCTAGTTGGTGTGTGTGATTCTGTTTGTATATACTACATGGTGGTAAATGCTGTTTAGCACTTCTTTATATTGCTTAACACATGGCAATCATGCCTTAGGTGGTGCTGCAGGGTTGCCTATGTCGGATGCACATACTACACTCCCTGTACATGTTTGAAAGCAGGTAGTGTCAACTTAGGCATCCCTTTTACTATATGTGTGAGTCGGAGAGAGGTATAATTTCCAGAGTTCCTACTGAGCCAGTGTATGTGCTATGCATTGCCTCTTTGCCAAGGCCAAAGCATACTGGGCACGTCTCCTTCTGCCTACTGGGGCAAGCTCAGGTTGTTCCTCCTCCGAGTCATGCTCTGCCTGTGATGGCCTTGTCAATGGTAGGGGGCTGTTTGGCCCAGGCCTATGCTCGTCCTGCTGCAGTTGTTTTCACAGGATCATATTATGTAGCATAGCACATACCGTGACAATTTGGGTACATGTAGTTAGTGAATAATGCAAGGCTCCATCAGATGTGTCCAGGGACCAGAACCGTGACTTGAGCAGACCAAACGCATGCTCTATTACATTACATGTTTGTGCGTGTGCCTCAATATGGCGTTCGTGTTCAGGTGTGTGTGCATTTCTGATGGGTATCATCAGCCACGGCTCCAGTGCATAGCCAGTATCCCCCACTAGGTGACCATGTGGGATGTCCCCATTGGCAAATGTCTGGTACAGCTGCATCAGATGCCAGATACGGGAATCATGGTAGCTTCCAGGGCAGGCTGCACACACATTCAGTATTATGCCCTGGGCATCACACACGACCTGGCAGTTGATGGAGGGGAAGCCCTTGCGGTTGAAGTAGACCCTACCCCGCTCGCCGGCTGGTGCTTTGATGCATATGTGCATGCAGTCTATTGCACCCACTACCTCAGGGTATTCCGCTATTTGCTGGAAGAGACGCATATTGCTGGCCAATACCTCACGGGAATTGGGGAAATATACATAATCACCGACAGGTGCTGACATGGCATCCAGGAACTGGTGTAGTACCCTGGATGCTGATGCCTGTGATATCCCCATCATATCACCAGTTGGTCTCTGGAAGGTACCTGTTACTAATATTCTTAGGCCAACACATGCCTTGGTTTCCACTGGGATGGGTTCCCCTCTGTTGGTTCTGTGTGTGAGGCGTGGCCTGCACAGCTCAACAATTTGCTGCAGGAGGTCTCTGTCCACTCTATAGTGCTCCACTATCTCCAGCTCATGTAGCCCCTGGTAGGTTACCCTGGGCCTGTACACTCTTCTCTGTCTCCTCACTGTGGATTGTCCAGCAGCATTTCCATTGTCACCACTCTCAGCATGTTGCATATGTCACCTTGTAACAGCAATGGCAGCCCCTAACATTTTTTTGTCTCAGTAAAGCTTTTTCAGTTTCACTTCTATTAGCTTACTGCAGTGTCTGTTGTGAGAAACATAATGGACTGTTGTTTGCAGAGTTTTAAGTGCTAGGCTGGGCTGGGATAGTGTACTGCCTGTGTAATTGCCTTATTTTGATTGTTTTCACCTGCTAGCTCTGCTAGTACTCCCTGGTAGCTTCCTACTATTTGTTGTGCTTCCTTTTTCCTTTCTGTTTCCTTGGGGGGGGAGCACAGATCTCACAAGCGCAAACACGCGCACAGCAGTTCACACGCACGCACACATGCTTACACTGACTAAAACCTGCTTATTCTTGTTAAAACACATGCACACCAGCACACACATGCTTACAACTCTTTAAACAGCCTTATACATGCTTACTCCGGCTTAAATGCGCACACTCACGCTTACATGCACGCACTCTGTTTTACTCGGGTTTACACGGGCGCACATACCCGCATACCCACTCAGCAAGAAACTTTGGTGTTATCCACAGCATACACCTTCCATTTCTTGCCTTTCCCTAGCCTACCTGTTGACACACCTCTTTCCATGATGTGTGAATGACAGCTGACACATGCCACTCTGCTCCTTGCCACTCTGCTCCAATGAGCTTAACTTCTTTCATGCATACCCCCTTGTGATTTCACCTATCTTCTACTGTGTTACTCCCCATATCCTACTCCTACACTCCACTGACTGTGCTCATTTGCTATGTAAACTTTCGATTCACCATCCTAATGCTCATTTACATAGGATTGCCTACTAATGCTTGGTTACATGTCTTAGACTGAACTCCCCCCCACCCCGTAGCAACCTCTACTCGGTGGCCATGTTCTCTTCAGCCTGCCATTCCGTTGCATTGTACATTAACAATTTCAATAAAATCCACATTTGTGGGTTTTAATTTTTAGTATTCTGGGTTTTGGAGCGCACCCCGTTTGCGCGGCACTGTGCTACGCTTAAACATCGGATATCGGTGGAAAAAAAGAAAATATTATTATTTTCATATTGCATCAGGAAACATTTCACATGGCCGTATATTTGGCCATTGACATGCTTCCTGCACTGGATGCAACCTTTATTTGGAGCTGTCACGGCTCCATTTTGCTATTTTCAGAACGGTACTCAGTTGTCAACTGAGTACATTTCTAGAAATAACACTAGTCTTACTCGGACAGGTTCGCGTTTCCTGAGTCACAAATCTACCTCATTTGCATGCCTTTCACCTGCAATTGAGGTAATTTGCATATCCCAGCCCTATCCGTGTAACAGCCATTTTAGGAGCTCTCTTACACGCACCTACATGCTGTTCCTGGATCGCTCGTCGGACATGATGGCTGCACGGAGTCTTACTCTACTCTAAGTCTAAACCTCAAGATGCACGCACTCGAAACTCTCCTTAGCATGGAGAAAATTGATATCTGTGCAGTAACAGAAACCTGGTTCAAGGCTCCCGAGAGCACCCCAGCACTACCAGGTTATACCTCATACCATGCTTTTCGGCCCCAAAACTTGGACCGACCCACAAAAGGAGGGGGAGTATCAATATTCATCAAAGATACCCACACCTCCAGGTTGGTGGCAAAGCACAAAGCATCAGAGACTATCCATGTGCAACTAACAGTGGGTAAAACTGCCTTCCAGTTTATAGCTTGCTACAGACCACCCTCCCTAACCCAGGAACCCCACTCGGCCTTCATGAGAACACTGGAAAATATGAAGGTCTCTCCAAACACCATTATATTGGGCGACTTCAACTACCCAAACATAGACTGGGAGCATTACTCTAGCTCCAACACCCTAGCCCAAAGGTTCCTAGAATTTATAAACTCAAATGCTATGGAACAACTTGTTACCACTCCCACAAGAGGGGAAAACATACTGGACCTGATCATCACCAACATGGGGACTCTGTGCTCCAGACCAGAAGTGTATCCCTCACTGGTAAGATCAGACCATAAACTAATCTCACTGGATGTTCACATCCCGACACCACCCCCTGCCCAGAAAACCACAGTGAAAAACTTCTCTAAAGCAAATTTGACACTCCTCAAAACTGAGGTGGAATCCTTCAAAGCCCCCAGGCCTGTGGAAAATATGGCCCAGACCGCAGAATCCTTTATAAACGCATTCTATGAACACCTTCAGGAATGCATGGATCATGCGATCCCAAATAAAACCAAGACCCAATCCTCCAAAGGCAGACGTCCTGTCTGGTGGACCCCAGCCATAAACAAGCTATACAATAGAAGGAGGAAGCTACTAAATGATAGAGCAAAATTCCAAAAAAGGAAGGCATCTCTGATCAGTATTAGCAAAAAACTACGGGCACTCATAAAATCATCTAAGGCCAGCTTCGAGAGAAAAATTGCACAGGACACTAAGGATAATCACAAGGCTTTCTTTAGTTATGTTAGGAACCTGGGTGGTAATTCCCAGATATGCTCAGAATTAGTCCAAAATGACAAAAATACACGAACCCACAGACATTGCCAACATCCCAGCTGACAGGTTCAGCACAAACTTCTCCCCACCAAAGGGCAAATATCTATTCCAGCAGAGTGCTGCCCCTGACATCTCGGATGCTCAGGTAAGAGCCCTCTCCAAAGCAAAAACACAGCATCAATGGGACCAGGCGGTGTCCCGGGCTGCGTCCTACATGAACTCCAAGAAGAGCTAAACCCAAACATAAAACTACTGTTCAATCTCAGCCTTACTACAGGATATGTACCCAAAGAGTGGCGTACAGCAACTGTGGTCCCTCTCCACAAAGGTGGTGCCTCAACGGATCCTGGAAACTATCGCCCTATAAGCCTGACTAGCTTGGTCTGCAAAGCTATGGAAAGGATAATCATGGACCTCATAAATAAAGATATTGGGGACCTACAGACACTGGATCCTACCCAGTTTGGCTTTGTTAAGGGCAGATCCTGCCTCTTAAACCTGGTTGATTTCTTTGAAACAGTCACCAAGGCCATTGACGAGGGGAAGGTGGTCCACACAGCCTACCTGGACCTCGCAAAGCCTTGATACAATACCCCACTCGGGCATTATAGATAAGCTCACCAGCTTAAATATAAACCCCTATGTCACTAGATGGGTTGCAAACTGGCTCAAGGACAGAACCCACATGGTTAGAATTGCTGGAGCCATGTCAGTCTCCAAACCAGTTACAAGTGGCATCCCACAAGGCTCAGTCCTGGGACCTCTCTTGTTTAGTATATATTTCTCGGAGGTACAGGCCAACACGGAAGGACTGTGGCTGACCAAGTTTGCAGATGACTGCAAACTGGGTGCCATAATCGACTCTCCAGCCGACACAAGCATCCTCCAAAAGGGCCTCATAGAAACAGACAACTGGTGCCAGAGCCATGGCCTCAAGCTAAACACCAAAAAGTGTATAGTCATCCCCTTTGGCAAAAACAAAGTGCCCACAAATTACCACATAGGTGGTAATCCATTAAGTACAGAAGAAGTAATTAGGGACCTGGGAACCCAAGTTGATAGCAATCTCTCATTTGACAACCACGTGGCCAAAGTGGTTAGAAAAACATTTTATATAGCCCACCTAATCATGAAGGGATTCACATCTAGATTAGGGGAGGTCATTGTGCCTCTTTACTCATCCATCATCAGGCCCATACTTGAGTACAATGCCCCTTTTGGGATGTACCTTACCAGACACCTGCAGCAACTGGAAAGACCCCAAAAGTACCTCACCAAGAGGATCAAAGGGCTCAAACAGATGCCATATGCTGCCCGGTTAAAGAAACTCCAGCTCTACTCAGTGGCATACCGCCTGTTCAGAGGCGATCTGTGCCTGACGTATAAAGCCATGTCCAACCCGGAATTAATGGACATGCTACACCTCAGAAAATCCAAATACTATCGAGCTACACGCTCGAGAGACTTGAACCTCAGCACTGAAATAAATAGGACATGCTGGAGGGACAGATTCATAACCCAGAGGCTCCCTTCACTCTGGAATAAAATCCCAGTCCAGGTTAGGCAGAGTCCCTCATTGACTCTCTTCAAGAGGAATCTTGATGAGTGGATGGGAGATCATAGGTTTACCCCGGGTATGACTTCTGTGTCACTGTTAGACAGAGGCACAGTATACTAACCTCAAAAAAAGGGCATAGCAAAATTAATTTAAAATGGGTGGCGAAAGCTAAACACATTCTGGCTAGGCTTATAAATGCCCTAGGGCAGATAGCCTAGTATGAACCTATGAACCTAAGACTCCGTGCAAGCCTTCGTGAATCTGGCCCAATGTCATTAACTTTGCATGACCAAGATTCATAATACGAACGTAAAGGCTCCTTTTTGTGGAGAAATTAATCTGATTTAATTTTTTCAGTTGTCACATTTAATAAGAACTCAGTATATATATATATATATATATATATATATATATATATATATATATATATATATATATATATCTTTATATACATACATACATATATATATTTTATTGCATGAAATATAACTTAGTCAAATCTGATTGCCTAAGTATTTCTACAAATCAAAAACTTTAGGTTTTGAGCTAGGGGTTTCACCAGGCTTATCAGTCAAGTTTTATTTTTATTTACTGTTATGCCAAGAGTTATGAATATGTTTAATGTTATACAAATAGGATTTTGGGTAGGGAACCAAATTATGTGCCATGTTGGGCCTGTGGCAGACATTGCTTCACAGAGGAAATATAGTAAATTATTACAATGTATGGATGTGATATATCATTTTGATGAACTTTTGTTTAGGCTATTATTTTTCTTAAGGGATTTATATATTAGGTTTTTTTTCTATTAACTTTTCACTGTTTTCATTTCATAATGATCTACAAAAAAATTGACTTCTGTTTTGCACAGCAATATTGCTGTTTCTGTAAGACTTCTGTGCAACTTTACTGGGATTATTTTTTAACCTTTGTCCACTGTTGTTCAACCATAAAGTTGGTATGTATAAGTTCAGGGTATGTAGGGAGCTTACCCCCATACAGGTTTGCAGGGGCTTACTCCCTCCAAAAGTAATCTGGGTTTTTCACTATTTAAGAGGTATGTTTTATTAGGAAAATCAACAAAATATAACTTGATTATGAGTGATTCAAGTTCAAAAAGGTGGATTTTCCTAGAATAACAAACAGCAGACTTAGAATGTTACCAAAAACCATGGATGTGGTACGACATGCCACAGAAAATCAGCATACTTGTGCATCAATGTCTACTTTGGAATACATAACCTCTAAGACTTAATGAGTCTCATTACATTATCAGTCTAAATATAACTTTTTATTTCATCCTAAGATCTTAGGTACAAGCATAATTCAGCATTAACAAATAAATTGTTTTCAAATGTTAACTGTTTTGTCATTCACCTTTTACAGGGCGTTGTTGCATTTTTTAAGTATTAATTTTTTGCACATCTAAAAAGAAAGTATTTATGCAGTTTGCACTGACTACAGGTCATACTGCATGTATCTTGCATTAAAAAGACTTTGTTGGCCAGTAATGGATAAATAGATCGGAAGTATTCTGTAAGATATCTGTTTTCATTTTACCAATGACTGCTTGCTCAAAGCTTAAACCATTTAAAAATGAAATCAGAGAGAAAAAAAATGCATATGTTTACATTTACAGCATTGTTAATACACACTTGCATGTATATATATATATATATATATATATATATATATATATATATATACACACACACATATATATATATATATATATGCATTATATGTGTGTATGTGTGTATATATACACACACACACACACACACACACACACACACACACACATATATATATATATATATATATATATATATATATATATATATATATGTATTACTTCATAACACTGAAATATCATAATGCTGAATTTCATAACACTGAGACCATAACACTGGCAATTCAAAACACTGAAAAACCAAAACATTGAAAACTCAGAACTTTGAAAGTGTGCTTCATAACATTGAAAACTACATTGTACAAGTAAATAAGTTCCCCTCCACCTACAACACCTAACTAACAAACACACTTTCTACTAAGCTGCTGCAGGGGGTCAGGCACCCATGAACCCTGCCCCCCATACCCCCCTGTAAATTAAATATACCAACTCCAAGATCGCACTACCATGGAAAAAAGTTAATTTCCTAACTTCGGTGTATAGTGAGTGAGTAGTAGAATATGTGTTTGTTAGTTGGGTGTTATTATAGGTGGAGAGGATGTTATTTACATATGCATTGTAGTTTTCAATGTTATGAAGCACACTTTCACTGTTCTGAGTTTTCAATGTTTTGGGTTTTCACTGTTTTGGGTTTAGATGCTTTAGTCTCAATGTTATGAAATTCAATGTTATGAAATTTCAATTATTTGAAGTAGATCCATATATATAAATTATAAAAAAACAGCAAATGGTGCTTATGGTTATGTTTCCTTTTCTTTAGGTAAATTCATTGCAGTATTCTGTAGATTCTGTATATAGAAATTTGACTGTATATGCATTTCATATTCTGAGTTCTGCCTTCTAGTTCATCTTTACTATTACTTAAAGGTGATTATAACATTTCAGTAGCCCTTATGAATGATTCTGTTATTGCTCTTATATGCAGCATGGCTGAATTCAAACACAGCATATAACAATGTAGGATCACAAAAATGTATTCATTCATGAGACATATCGGTCTAGTAGAAGAATTAATTTTATAGAACATTAAGCTGTGACAGAATTTTAAAGAGATTTTGCTGCTGAATAAAATAGCATAAATTATAAAATTGGAATTTCTACTAGCATTCTTACTTGTGTTGTTTGATGTTTTTTACTGGAGTTTATGTGTTTTGCAATGATAAAGTTATACTTTCATGTGAGATTAAGAACTGCATAAAACAATATCATTCCTTTAGATAAATGAATATGCAATTGCAAGATTTTAATTTAAGCATTTCATATATGCTGTGGCTGCTTCTCCTGTAATATTTTTTTTTCATGAAATGATCTGTTTTACTTGTTTTACATAGATTAATATGTATCTGAGCATACAGTGCATAATGACTTAAAAAAGTACATTCCAGTAGTTTGTCTTTTCAGTGTTAGTGTGGGTGACATTTTGTATGCCTTGATATTATTTGCATAATGAAGAATAATACAAAATCCTTACTCATTTTTATGAACAAAGTGTAATCTATACATAAGACATTGTTAAAAATGTCCAAAGTTTAAATACAATTCTTCCAGTTTCACTGACATCCCTTAAATGTAGACAATAGTGTTCTATTTACTATACTGATAATTCAGAGCTTTAAACTTAACATTTAAAAATTGTATATATATTAGTTTGGAATTGTTTCTCTTTACTGAAATAGGATTCAAGCAGAATTTCCTCTATAGAATAACTGTTTAATAAGATGATTATGTATTGCATGGTGCACTGCAGTTATACTTCAAAATCAGGGGAAAGGATAAGCTTATGCAGTACTTTTCTGATGTCAGAAAGGTTCTCAACAAGCTTCTGTTATGCATTCCTTGCCAATAAGTTCTAGTATCATCTTTTAGCAATACAATCATTAAAAACCACCACAGGAGAGTGAGAGTGTTTTGAAGAGCAAACAAGTAACAAACCAGTTCGATCATAAGTTGACTGAAGCGTTTAGCAGGTTTTCAAACCACGTTGTCCTTCTTACTATTTTTCATTTGTGGCCTGCTTCTCTGTGGCAGTGTTACGTGGTTTACAGCTTTAAAACCAGTCACCTACTTGGTGATCTCTCCTTTTTTCTCTTGAGCTTCCTTATTTTTCTTCTCTAGCTATTGTAGTGCACAAGAACAGGTAACGCGCCATGCACTACAAAGAATTGTGATTGACTTTTTATGGTCATAATACAACTTGTTAAGGGTTCTCAACATGAATGTCAAGAGTCTTCTGTCATGCTTTCTTCTTGGCATTCATATGTTGAATACGTAACAATCTGGTTATGATCGAATACCCAGTTATAATCATATATGTCACTGACATAAGATCAAGTATTATAAATGGGGAGGTAAAAATAACAATTTCTTTTAATCAATTTGTGAAAGCCAAAAAACTCATATCTTTACAAGCTCATGTGTATAGTCACTCAGCTTGTATAAAATTGTGCAACAATTCCATTCTTTCATTTATGCACATTCTTTATTCTCAGCTACACAGCTGACAGCTGAAAGGTAATTGCTTGACCGCAAAATTTTCATATATTGTGAACAGCAATGTAAAAGTGCTTTGCTAATGTCCTGGTGGCTGCAGTGACAGTAATAGTGACAATGACATAATTAGATTATCACAGATACACACGCTATATAAATTACACAACTTAAGTGTCTGAAAACTTAACACCAGTAACATCTTGTAACTGTAGCTCCTGCTTGCAGCAATGGGTGTGATTCTATCCTCTAAATAACTCAATATATATCTTCTACTTTCCCTTTGGAGTTAGGAGTGAAATCTAGGATTGCTTATTAGCAAATTATTCCATTAGTGTTACTTAAAGATTGCGTGAGGATTTATGAAAGCATTTTGCACACAAAGGCATTTATACATAGTGAGCCAAAACAATATTTATAGCTATGGGTACATAGAAACAGCCTTAAGTCTGCAAGTGATCTCACTGTAGTCAAGCATCACCTCCATGCAGTCATGTGTTTTTCATTAAAATATCAAAAAAGAAAGAAAAAAAGTAAAATACTTTCTTCCAATAAATAACCAATTTATATGATGAAAGAAAACTGCTAGCATAATACATGTGATAAGTGACCACATGGTATCATAGGTTCTTAGGTTTTTACATGACTGTTGATCCATGAGGATCTTTAGTAGCCTAGCTATAAATTCCAATGATGTTTTTAGCTCTTACATTTTAAGTATAAACAATTCAGTGACAAGTGGGGTGCTAAAGCACAGGTAAGATTGTGGTTGCACATCAATTCATCTGTATTATGTTTGAATAGTGCAAGAGAAGTACTTTTCTTTATGTGAAGAGGAAGATGATTCCAAAGAAGTGCTATTTTCTGTCATCGTATCTATCCCTACAACATGTTTCATTTATGTTGCAAAACAGATTTAGATCTTTTGAGCAAGTGCTCAATGGACTTGCGAATGTACAGAAAGTCTTATTGGATAGTGTCTGCTGAGGCTCTGTACATGAGCAGAGATCATCCTGCAGTAGCTTATATGATACTGAAAAGAGAGACAAGGCTTGATATGCTCCACATAGTTTCTGTGATTTAGACCCTTCATTTTTTTAGTAAAAAAACATTGTGAACATTCAAGTTATGTCAAATGTTTAGACAGGTACAGGTTGAAGGGAGCATTACACTTAATGCTAGATCTGATGACTATGGAATACAGTAAAAGGATCACATTCCTGGATCTGGATGGCATACCCTTAGTAATAAGCTGTTCAATGAAAAAAATATTTTTTTCAATACTTGATATGTAGTGATCATAGGACACTTCATAGTTTACTACTCAATCAAATTTCAGATGTGAGCTGCCAATGTGATAATTAAAAGGGAATTCTTGCTTTCTATAGGATGCAGTTATGTGTTTCTTGGGATTTAGTTTACATTCATTGTTTTTACACCAGCCACTGATTTGGGGAAGACCATCTTGCAGAATCTTGGTGCCCTTTGAGGAGTCTATGATGGCATCACATTAAGAGTCATCTGCAAATTTGATCAACCATAAATCCTTAATAGTATCTTTGATCTCCAGGAAGTCAATGCCAAATAGGACTGGTCCACCACTAGTGACAGATATTTTGCATGTGGCAGAACAGCCCGCCATAATTTCCTTAGTTCTACTTGTGAGCCAATTTGCTATCCAACACATTACATAGGGATTAACATTTAGCTGGGATAGTTCATCGATGATTCCTGAGTGCGGGGTAGTGTTGAATGCTTTTGTGAGGTCTAGATATGCAGAGTGTATTAATTTACCCTTATTCTCTGCTTCAGTACCTTCTCCAAAGAAGTCAGCCAGGTTAGTTAGGCAGGATCTTCCCTTGAAAATTTTGAAATGGATTGAGTTAAGAGTCTGTAGGTTATATTTGTCCTTATTTATTAATTCCATATATATATATATATATATATATATATATATATATATATATATATATATCATTCCATAGTCCTACAGATGAGGCTGGTAAGACTTATGGGTCTGTAATTTCCTGGATCCATTGATACCCCACCTTTGTGCAAGAGGATAACAGTTACTGTCCTCCATTCATCTAGCATAAGGCCTGCTTGGAGGCTGATATTAAATAGCTTCTGTATGGGGGTCAGTCAGGTCCTGTTTCAGGCTGATCAATAAACATCCTGGTATGTTATCTAGCCCTATAGAAGCAGTGTTTTTGGTCTTTGATAGTAATTTGAGGACTTGTTCATTGGAGATTTGATAGGATGTATAGCTATAGGTATGAGATATGGGCATGTGGGAAGGGAAAGAGAGGTTATATTAGACATACATTTATCTGCTAGTAGACTGGTTATGTCCTCTGAGTCAGAGTATGTGATATAATTTACTATTAGATCTGCAAAATGTTGGTCATTATTGTAAAGGTTGCTTATATAGTTAAAGAAGGTCTTTGTGGTTTTCCCTTGTGTAGGTGGCTATTTTTACTACATATCTGATATTGGTTGATTTGATCAGGATGGGGAATTTCCTGTTAAGTTCAGCAAATCTTAAAAGCAATTCACTTTGGGATCAAATTTTGCAGTTCACATTGTGCTCATGTTGGAAGACACTATTTTGTCATGAGGATGCAGCCTGAATTACCAAACTGCACCCATGTCCTCCATGAGTGGGAAAGATAAATTAGCTATAACTCCACCATAGTGTATTAAATTGATGCAATACTTTATTTTAAGAAGCTATTGCTGGTTTCTTTTTAAATATAGCCATTGCACAGGATATAGACTGTTCTTAAGATCAGCTCTGAAAATCCCAATACTGTGAGGCAACTTTCCTAAAATAGCACCTACAAAGACTCACAGAATCATTTTTTTTCATCGAGATGCATTTCACGCACACACCTTTACTGGAGAGATCCCCTGTACCACCCACTTAAATATGATAATCTCCAATGTTGTTACATTATTGGTGAATAGATGCACTGGCATTACTGAATTAGTGGCTTGCATAATCACAACTATCATTCAGGAATAACAGAAATGTTCTTAATGAAATCATATAATTTTCCATTGTATACATTAAACCCCATGGATCTTCGATCTATAATGAGTTATCTATAATGGATCAGGATCTACTCTGTACAGCCACTCCCCTTTATGTGACTCTGCATTCATAATGCATAGGTGAACTATATTTGTAGCTGCTATAAGCATGACAATGTGAAAAACTGCAGCGGATATTTGTATCAGAAAGGATGAACACATTTTATTAGTTAAAGCAATAATGTATACAAATTAAGGACAGAAATATGTGAATTTGTAGACAGATGTAGAGTTAGGAGAAATGTTGCATTAGTTTCACAACTTAGCAATGGTTAGCTATGTCACATACTTAATTGACATTTGACTGCAGGTCTCCACTGTAAAAGGGTCACCAGCTCCTAGGGACAACCATGTCAAGAAAAACAATAAATAGATAATTGCCATTTCATGTCTCTGTTCTAGGTGCCTGGTTCAGTGCACATTACCATTTACAGAAACATTATCTCAAGCATTTTTTTATTGAGAATGATTAAGTTGAAAAAAGAAACTCATGCCTCTGCATGTTCCCAAAGAAGCCAGTCTCCACCACTCATGTCTAAACAGCTCTCACTAATACCTTTTGCTCTGCTAGGAGCACAGGAGGAACTTGTTCCACAACACCATGATCCTCTCTTAAGCAATTCCTGCCACAGGCAGTGACATCATAATCTGAAAAAAACATGGTGGCCAAGACAGGTAAAAAAAATGTTATAATGCAAGAGTAATGAATACATTTAACTTAAAATTCTTCTTACTGTGTAATGGAAAGGGCCAAGTACACATAATCTAGTCAAGGTACATTACATGACCACCTTAAAAGGATGATCTGCACATGACGGTAGTTAACTGTTTCAACTGCATCATGTAAGCAGAGGAATCCTCTCCTCTCTGAGTCAATAGTTGTCCTAGACTTGTCACCTCTTCCCTTATCTAATGGTCCACCAGCACCAGATCCCCATATTAAGTGAAGACCAAATCTGACAAAAAAATAGAGCACTCCCTGGTGTCTACAGCACAAGTATAGTATGCCTGATGACAAATGTTCCTTTCAACCCCCATAATAGTTTGTGTCATTATAGTACAAGTGTACTGTTCCTTGTAGTTAGTGTTTCCTCCCGCTCCTCATACTGATGTTAGTGCCATTAAGGCACAAGTGTATTATCCCTGGTGGCTAATGCTTCCTCCACTCCTCAACACTGTACTGTTGTTGGTGTCATTATGGCATTTAGGTCTAGAGTACTCCCTGGTGGATAGTGGTCCCACAACCCTATCCCCAGTCCCCATACAATATTCACATTGAGTAGAGGGACACAGCCTTTTGGCCATGTTCATCACCTTGAAATGGTGAGGTTTGGCTGTGCTGATCTACACCTTTGAACAATTTCCTTAATTGCTCAGAGTGTGTAGATGCCTTCCTGCAGAAAGTTCTAGGAGATACATCACATGGCTAATTAGCATATTCCTCTCCCCCAGACAGCCTAATTAGCATGTAGCATGATCATGGGGCAAGTCCATGTGGTACTATATATCTTCTTTCTAGAGCACCATGCAGAACTGTAGTAGAGCTATTCCTGAATTCCAAAAGGTTACAGTGACGTACACACAAAGGTATTCATGTTGTAGTACTTTTATGAACTCCCTGTATTTTGTTCTTATCCCTCCTGTCTGCTCATTCTCCTGCAGTCTTTCCTTTCTCTACTCTCTATTTAGGCCTTCAGTATAACTTGCTGTAATTATATTTTAACTTGTTTTGATGTGCAGATTGCTGTAGATGATAACAAGTTTGTAGTAGAACTTTACTGGAGCTATGTAAATGGTTTCCATCAACACACATTCCCAGCATAGATTGTTAGAACCATAAAAGTAAGGCATACGTAACTGTAGCTTAGATTTGCATCTTATTACATGTTTTGTTCACAGACAATCCACCCTAGCATGCATCTATTATTTGTATCCCTTTCTGTTCACAAACTTTAACTACCCTTGTGCAAATATTGTCTGGGTAAGTAAAACTTTCAAGTTTATCTGCAATGATTTTTTTTTTATTATAACGAGAGCAGTATTAATGAGAGGTTTCTCAGATTACAGTGTTACCAGATATGTCTTTTTCCAGTGATTTGACTGAAAAGTTCTATCCAATAAGTAATATGTATTTTACTAACAGTAACATACTGTAAATGCACTGAATGCTACCCTGAGTCTTCTTTTTGCTCAAAAAATTAAATGTATGTATTCTATAACTAGACAGTGAACACTGTATGCATTAACAAATCATTACGCCTGTTTTTGTGCCATTTGAAGTTAACCAATAATGTTTTAAATGTAGAAGTGGAAATAAAACTAGAAATTAAATAATGCACATTGCCATTTACAAAAACATTATCTCAAACATTTTTATTGAGAATGATTAAGTTGAAAGAAGAAACTCATGCCTCCACATATTACCAACAAAACAAGAGGCACAATAGTGCAGCAATTAGTGTTGCTGCCTCACAGTAACAGGTTTGCTGGTTCAGTTCTTGGCTGGGGTGCCTTCTGTTCAGAGTCCACATGCCCTCCCTGTATTCATGAAGGTTTCTGCTGGTGCTACAGTTTCTTCCCACATTCCAAAGACATGCATCTGGGCCTCTGCTGAAAATGGGCTCTGTCCCAGTTGGACTTTTCCAGTAAACAAATGTTAAATAAATATACATGTTATAGAATATTATAAAAAGGGAATGTGTATATGTGAAGGGAAGTGGAAACATATTTCACAATCTGTTTTATGTCACAAACATAGCAATAAGACTGAAATTTTGACATATCGGGGTTCTTGCCACTACAGTCAGACTTTCCCAATAAACAAATGTTAAATAAATAAATAAACTCGTTATACAATATGGTAAAAAGGGAATGTGTATGTGCAGAAGGAAGTGGAAACATATTTCACAATCTGCCTTATGTCACAAATAGCAATAATATTGCAATTTTGACATATCAGGGTTCTTAAGTTAGCCATCTGTTGCATATTAAATTATTTTAGCAGTTAATTCAAATAATTTATCATGGATTTTTTTTAAAAAACTGAAGGATGTACTACTGCATTTTAAAAGTGGAGCTGACATCAGTTACACAGCATTCACATAAGTGAGCTTTGCTACATTAGTGGCTGTTAAAATGTCACATTGATATAATTTTCTATGTGACAAATTAGAAACTAATGAGACTGTTAACAAAGCTAGTGTTCTGTACCCCCTTTTTTTTTACTTTGTTTGGATGCACGTTAAAGGGGCCGGATGTTGAGAATTTCATATGAATCACTATAGCAGCTCTAATTCATTGCCGCTTTGCAAGAACACCTCTACTTCAAGTAATGTAATTTTTGTTGCTAAGAGTAAACATTTGCTGTTGTCATTTTTTTTTAACTGCAGGAATTACCATCCTCAGATGAAGTCTATTTATTGAGGTGATGCAGTAGTTAAAAGCATAAAGATATTCTGCATTTTGAAAATGTCAAACAGCATTTGGTTCTTATTTACAAGTACATGCCCTGCTCACCTTTTCACATTTCTGTGATGCTATCATTCTTTGAGATGTTGCTTAATCTGTTGCTGAATTATTTATGAGCCTTATCTCCAGAAACCTTCTTTCCACAAAATGCGATCCATAGATTTTTTTGTGAATTGCTTTTGTATAGCTTTGAAATTTATTGGGTCATCAGTTAAAAACAGCTCTTAGACACTGTGCTAATGGAGTTAATACAGTTGCTGTGCACACATAGTTTTGTCCATGAAATTAATTGATTAAATTGTGCTAAATGAGCAGGCCTAGAAAGACCCATCTTCCATTTATCAGGAATGATGCAATGAAGCAGAAACACATGCAGGTTCAGTGACTTCCCACTGTTTCCCTATAATGAGGAAGGAAGAAACATGAGTAAACACTAGTCTGTATTGCTGCAGAAATGCCTTTTGGTCAGTGAGATATGCTGATCTTCTTTTATATAATGGAATACATTTTGGATTAGAAATTATTATGTTAATCTGGTAGTTTCTCAATTTCCCAATCAAAAAGAGAAAAAAAAATAAGATTATTATTATTGTCATCATCATCGTCATTGTCGTTGTTGTTACTGTTATTATTTATTAAAACTTTGACAAGAAAATGATCACTTTAACAACTAATTTATAGATTACAGTATAGCACTGTGGATAAGGTGTTAGGCAAGCAAGATGGACTTTGAAGACAGAATACTAGGTTTGAATGCTATAAGTTCCCACATGCGTACTACATAACCTTTAGATTGTGTGTGTGTCTTATCTTAAATTATCATTGAGATTACAGATATTTATCACAAGAATCACTGGTGCAACACAATTCCTTATGCAGTGGTATTATCACAGACTGACATCCATACTTTAGGCCAGATTTTCAGAGCAGATCTTTCCAAGCAAGATATTAACAAGTAATGGGAAGAACAGCCTTACTTTCTTCACTTATTATTTTCTGCATGAAATGTATGGTTATCAACCTGCTGACACCTTCCTGGTGAATCAACTATATCAATTATAGTCCAGTTTTGCGAAAAATCTGTTTTCTGCTTTCCTAAAAAATAATGATTGCTATTATGATGTTCCCACCTGTTTAATTCACTGTAGAGGCATGCAGTTGGAATGGTATTCCTGCACTCCATAAGAAGCAGGGTTTAGATATTTATGCTGCTTACAGCACAGCCAGGCACTTCTACTCATACATCTGCAGGATCCATCAGGGTGGAGCACACTATTTAGGATTCCCAAGAACATTCATTTGTCCCAGTTATTTCTACAGGGCTGTATGAGAACTCATAGGTAGCTGCTAAAGCTTATTCAATGTCATCCCTTCAGTTACGATAGGAGGAGATTAGATAAAAATCGTTATATATAAACAGTTCAAAGGAAAGTCACTAGGAATAGATGGTCCAATTTCACATGAAAGTTCCCAGGAATACATGGTATTCCTGTGGAAATTTGGAAGCTAGGAGGGAAAATGATATAGACCTGAAAGGTTTTGTTTAATAGTATTTTAAGAGGAGGAGAAACACCAACATCCTGGAAGAAAGCGGTGGTTTCTGTAATACCTAAAGTGGGTAAAGACCCATCAGATCCAGTTTCATACAGGCCCATTTCAATCTTAAACCATGATTATAAAGTGGTTATGTCTATAATGGCTAAAACAATGGCAAAGGTGATGCCAAAGTTGATTCATATGGATCAATGTGGTTTTGTGGAGAGCGGCAAACTTTTGACATTAGCAGAACATCGATGATCCGGATGGAAGCTGAATGTAAGAAAATACCACTGTTGTTGGTGGGTCTTAATGCAGAAAAAGCAGTTGACGAGTAAGCTTGGAGTTTATAAGCAGAGTAATGGAATCATTTGCATTCCCTGATAAAATTATAAGGATGACTGGGACACTATATGAGGGATTGGAGGTGAAAATTAAAGTGGGTGGGTTCCTTTCAGATAACCTCTGTTTGAGCAGAGGAACCAGGAAGGTGGGCCCTCTTTCCCCTTTGTTATTTCCACTATATTTAGAACCATTGGCAAAGAAAATAAGAGACCCAGAAATTCAAGGATATAATTGGTATGATGGTCAAGAAATGTTCTTCACTTTACAGATAATATTATTTTATACCTGATAAAACCAGAACATGACATTTCAGTGTTATGCAGCATTTTGAAGCAGTTTTAAATCTTTTCAGGATGCAAAATTAATGAAGCTAATACAAAGACAATAACTGTAAATTATGTATCCACACATTACTTGGTTCAGTAATATCCTTATTTTTGAGGACATGATAAAATGAAGTACTTAGGAGTATGGATTAAAACGGATTCTGGTGTGGCAGCTAAGGATATGTAGGAAAAGACTAAACAAAAGATAATGCAAAAACTGAGAAAGTGGAAGCTCTGTTATATGGATATGGATAGTAAGATACAAACACTTAAAATGTTTTTAGTCCCCATATTTTTATTTACCAGAGGAGAAGTTGTGGATAGCAATTAACAAAGAGCTGAAAGACTTTATCTGGGAGGGGAAGACAGCAAGAGTTAAGTGGTATAAGCTGATTCTTCTAGTTGAACAAGGCTGTTTGGGATTACTTGATTTGAAGGAGGTATTTCAGAGCTTCACAGTTAATGCTCCTATGCATAGGCACAAGCAGAAACCTATAATTCAAAGTTAAAAGGGATGATGATGAAGCATAGGGAAACGTCAAGAAACAAAAAGAGACTGGGTTTTGGATGCAGATCCTTAAAGAGAATAACGGTAACCATATAGAATATTATATTGATAAAGTAGCAGAAAGTATTCTAAGGACTAAGCTAACACAGGAATGGAAAAAGGAGATTCTGCCGACTGCAAATATTGATACAGCAATAGGCAAGAGGGTTCTCAAAGTTACCTGAGAAAGCTAGCAAAAGAACCAAGGTATTGGTTGCAAATAATTAGACAGGGAAAGGTAATAGAATGGGAAAAAGCCAAGAATTTATTTGGACTACAGGCTAGAGATTGCCTTCCCTATCAAGGATCGATATCAGAGTATAGGCAAAGATAAAGAAATAGGGGAATTCTAAGTGAAAGACCAGCACTGATAGAGATTGTAGTAAAATCTAGGACAGAAGCTGCTGTTAAAAAGGAACAATTAGTACAGCATACAAAATATTGCATGATAACTATAACAATCAATGAGCGGAGGATAGAAAATATTGGGAAGAGAGATTGGATGAACAATTCACAAAGAAACAATGAGGGGATATATGTGTATATCTCCCAGATATGCAGAAACAAAGTCTAGATGATTTAGGATGTTCACTTGGAAGTGTTTACAAAGGTATTTTTATACCCCAAGTGGACTCCAAAGAATTTTTCCTTAGGTAGACAGCAAATGCTGGATGTGTAATAGGGAAGAAAGAGATAATTGGGAACATATTTTCTGGGAGTGTAACGAGTTGGCAGACCTAAGATTCCTTACAGACTGCACTGTCAGAGAGAGTGGGTGAGCAAATTGGTGTAACTAAAGAATTGATTTTTTTAACTATGATACAGAATATGAATAGTCTAGATATAGTCAGGCCTTGCTGAGAGTAACTGTGGTGGCTGCCAAAAAAACAGTTACTGGAGAATGGAAATCAAAGTCTAAACCAACTTTACTAGAATTAGTGAATATAGTAACAGAGATAAAACAACTGAAATTAGCATCTTTAGAAAGGTAGGAGAAAATTACATACAACTTTGGATAGTTTGACATAGTCACATCTAAACTAGCCAGCAGAGGTTATTGTAAGCAGGTTTTGAAAAAAGCTGAAGATCGGGCCAAAAGTGATATTATTCCTTTGAGGGCATCAGAACATAAAAAAGGTCAGGGGTACAAAGGTTCTAAAAATGTTTCTGAGGAAGATATATTTTTTGTTAATAAATGTTCTCCTTTTTCTGAGGGCTGGATTCACGAAGGCTTGCATGGAGTCTAAGAGTAGAGTAAGACTCCATGCAGCCAACATGTCTGCCAAGCGATCCAGGAACAGCCGGCAGGGGCATGCAAGAGAGGTCCTAAAACTCCTCTTACATGGACAGGGCTAGGATATGCAAATTACCTCATTTGCTGCTGAAAGGTATGCAAATGAGGTAAATTTGCGATTCAGGAAACCCTAACCTGTCCGAGTAAGAGTAGTGTTATTTGCAGAAATGTACTCCGTTGACAACTGAGTACGGTTCTGCAAATAGCAAAACGGAGCTGTGACAGCTCCAAAAAAAGGATGCATCCAGTCGAGGAAGCATGCCAATGGCCAAAAATACGCCCATTGGTAATGTCCACTGATGCAAATTTAAAATAAAATAATTTTTTTTTATCCCAGTCGCCGATGTTTAAGCGTAGTGCAGCACCACACAAACGCACTGTGCTCTAAAAACCAGAAAAACCAATATTTTACAGTAATCCCTAATATACAATGCAAGGGAATGGCAGTCCGAAGACAACATGGCTACTGAGTAGAGGTTGTTAACGGGGGAAGCTTAGTCTAAGAGATGTAATCAAGCATTAGTAGGCAATCCTATGCAAATGAGGGTAAGGATAGTGAATCCCAAGTTTACATAGCAAAAGAGCACAGTCAGTGGAGTGTAGGAGTAGGATAAGGGGTGTAACAGAGTGGAAGATAGGTGACATCATAAGGGGGGTATGTCTGAAAGAAATGAAGCTCATTGGAGTGAGTGGCATGTGTCTGCTGTCAGATACTAATCACTGGAAGAGGTGTGTCAACAGGTACCCTAACTAAAGGCATGAAATGGAAGGTGTATGCCGTGAACAACACCAACGTTTCTTGTAGAAATGTCTGCAATGTGTATGAGCGCGTGTGTGTGCACGCCTGTAAAACTGAGTAAGCCTGTGTGCACGCATGTGCACCTGTGTGCACATGTTTAAGCTGGAGTAAGCAAGTGTAAGGTTGTTGAAACCCGTGTAAGCACGTTTGCACCTGTGTGCGCGCGTGTCAGCAAGAATAAGCAAGTTGTAGTCTGTGTAAACATGTGTGTGCATGTGTGAGCTTATGTGTGCGTGTTTGTGCTTGTTTGTGTGGTGCTGCCCCCTGAGGAAACAGAAAGGGAAAAGGAAGCACAACAAATAGTAGGAAGTTAAACAGGGAGGACTAGCAGAGCTAGCAGGTGAAAACAATCAGAATCAGCCAATTACACAGGCAGTACACTAGTCCAGCTCAGCACTTAAAACTCAGCAAACAACTTTCCACTATGTTTCTCTCAGAGACACTGCAACATTGCAGTAAGCTAATAGAAGTGAAAACTGAAAAAGCTTTACTGAGACAAAGAAATGTTAGGGGCTGCCATTGCTGTTATAAGGCGACATATGCAACATGTTGAGGGTGGTGACAATGCGAATGCTGCTGAGCAACCTACAGGGGCTACATGAGCTGGAGATAGTGGAGCACTATAGAGTGGACAGAGACCTCATGCAGCAAATTGTTGAGCTGTGCAGGCCACGCCTTACACACAGAGCCAACAGAGGGGAACCCATCCCAGTGGAAACCAAGGTATGTGTTGGCCTAAGAATACTAGCAACAGGTACCTTCCAGAGACCAACTGGTGATATCATGGGGATTTCACAGGCATCAGCATCCAGGGTACTGCACCAGTTCCTGAATGCCATGTCAGCACATGTCGGTGATCATGTATATTTCCCCAATTCCCGTGAAGTATTGGCAAGCAATATGCGTCTCTTCCAGCAAATAGCGGAATACCTTGAGGTAGTGGGTGCAATAGACTGCACACACATTCGCATCAAAGCACCAGCTGGTGAGTGGGGTAGGGTCTACTATAACCGCAAGGGTTACCCCTCCATCAACTGCCAGGTCATGTGTGATGCCCAGGGCATAATAATGAATGTGTGTGCTGGCTGCCCTGGAAGCTACCATGACTCCCATATCTGGCATCTGACACAGCTGTACCAGAGATTTGCCAATGGGAACATCCCTCATGGTCACCTAGTGGGGGATGCTGGATATGCACTTGAGCTGTGGCTGATGACACCCATCAGAAATGCACACACACCTGAACAGGAACACCATAATGAGGCACACGCACAAACACAAAATGTAATCGAGCGTGTGTTTGGGCTGCTCAAGTCACAGTTCCGGTACCTGGACACATCTGGTGGAGCCTTGCAGTACTCACCAACTACATGTACCCAAATAGTCATGGTATGTGCTATGCTACACAATATGATCCTATGAAAACAGCTGCAGCAGGAGCAGCATAGGTCCGGGCACAACAGCCCCCCACCATTGCCAAGGCCATCACAGGCAGAGCGTGACTCGGAGGAGGAACAACCTGAGCCTGCCCCAGTAGGTAGAAGGAGGCGTGCCCAGTATGCTTTGGCCTTGGCAAAGAGGCAACGCATAACATATACACTGGCTCAGTAGGAACCCTGGAAATGATACCTCTCTCCGACTCGCATATATAGTAAAAGGAACACCTAACTTGACACTACCTGTTAACAAACATGTATAGGGAGTGTAAAATGTGCATCTGACATAGTCAGCCCTGCAGCACCACCTGAGGCATGATTGCCATGTGTTAAGCAATATAAAGCAGTGCTAAACAGCTCTTACCACTATTTAGTATATGTAAACAAAATTGCACACACTGAGTGGCAGAACTTCAGGCAATGTTGAGCAATATTGGGCACTGTTCAGCAATGTTGGTTAACAGTGAGCAATGTTGTGCAAGTTTGCTCAAATTTGGGCATAGTTCAGCAAAAGCAGGTAAACATGGTCATATTTGCTTCATTGTTCCTGAAGCAGTCTGGTCTGCCCAGTATGTAAATATGAAGCAGTGACAGTCCGCGAACCCAAGATACTATGCACTATAGTCATAGTACAGAACCACTAAACCATGACAGTATGTCAGTGGTCAGCTTGTATGAAGAAATGTTGATAGGTCTATGCAAAGTATCTCATGGAAACCTTGCAGGCATAGCATAATCCCTTTCGAGTTAAGACACAAAGGTGAGGCATGCAGTAAGAATAGAACCTGATTTTCAACACACATATAGTATAAATGTTAATATTGGTAATGTTCATACACATCAACAAATATAGTGGACCTCAGACAGCAACATACTGCAAGGTCACACTGGGTATGCCCACACACTTGAATAAATGAGACAAATGTTAGTCAACAAAACACTGAAAGGCCGAACTGGGCATGCTCACACACTTAGGGCATGTCTGAGTACAGCAGTGGGCCACACATATCCGTCAGTTGCATGTGTTAACCCAGGAACCTCACACTATTCACCAATCCATCTTGTGCAAACAGTTATATGACAACAGACACACATATAATATAGTGGAACCCTGTCATAATCAAATATGTTATGCAGATACTTAGGTTGTTCATAGAAAGTGGGAAAGCAAAGAAGAAACAAAACCTGCAATCAGTACCATCAATGAACAATGTGCATCCCAAACATTATCATAGGTTCAGAGGTTGATACTAGGGTATCTGCCCTAGGGCATGTATAAGCCTAGCCAGAGTGTGTTTGGCTTTCGTAACCCTGCTAGATTAGTAGACTGTGCCTGTGAATAGTAGGTCACACAAGATATGCCACATATGTTTATTTTATTGTGCCTGTCTAGCAGGGACCCAGAACATATCCCAGGGCTAAACATACGATCACCCATCCACTTGTCAAGATGTCACCTGTAGGTGGTCAGTGGGGGTCTCTGCGTATGTGGGACTGGGATCTCATTCCAGAGTGAGTACAGCCTCTGGGAATGGGAATCTGCCCCTCCAGCATGTCATTTAAATATCAGTACAGATGTTCCTGTCCCTGGAGCGTGTAGCTGTAAGGGACTTTGATATCCTGAGGTGGAGCCTGTACATTAATGCTGTGATGGACATGGCTTTAAACAACAGGCACATATCGCATCCGAGTAGGCAGTAAGTGACTGATGAGAGCTGGGGTCACCATAGCCAAACTGCGCATTCCATCTGTGTGAGTCCCTAGATCTACTTGGTTAGGTACTTTTGTGGACATTACAGTTGCTGCAGGTGTTGGGTAAGGTACATCCAAAATGAGGCATTGTATCCAAGCATGGGCCTGATGAGTATAGGAGCACAATGACCCCACTTGATCTAGATGTGAAACCCTATGGGATAAGGTGTGCTATGTAGAAGGTGTGTCCAACAACATTGGCAACGTGATTGTCAAAGACGAGAGTACTAACTATTCATGTCCCCAAATCACAAATCACACCCACCGTACGTGATGTATCATCACCTATGTGGTAATGTGTGGGCACGTTGTTATTACCAAAGGGGATAATTATGCATCTAATGGAAGGTAGCTGTAGGCCATGGCTCTGGCACCAGTTATCCATCTCTGTGAGACCCTTTTTGAGGATGCTTGTGCCAGCTGGGGAGTTGATTATGGCACACAGTTTGCAGTCATCTGCGAACATGGTCAGCCATATTCCTCCTGTGGTAGCCTGTACGTCTGAGAAATATATACCGAACAAGAGAGGTCCCAAGACTGAGCCCTGTGGGATGCCATGTGTAACTGGTGTATAGTCAGACATGGCACCTGCAATACTGACCATGTGGGTGCTATCAATGATCCATTTAGCAATCCATCTTGTGACATATGTGTAGATATTGAAGCCATTGAGCTTATGTATAATGGCCGAGTGGGGTATTGTGTTGAACTGTTGTGCGAGCTCCAGGTAGGCTGTGTGGACAACCCTCTGTACGTCTATGGACCTGGTAACTGTTTAAAGATGTCAAACAGGTTCAAGAGGCAAGATATTCCCAAAACAAAGCTGAATTGTGTAGGATCCAGTGCCTGTTGGTTCACGATGTCTATGTGTATGTGTTCCATGACGATATGCTCCATAGCTTAGCAGACCAGGATAGTTAGGCTTATAGTGCGATATTGTCCAGGGTCCCTTGTGGCACCACCTCTGTGGAGTGGGAACACTGTTGCTGTATGCCATTCCTTGGGTACATATCCTGTAGTAACTCTGATATTAAACAGTGACATAATGTGAGTGTTAAGTTTGTCATGAATCTCGTGTAAGCCGCAGGCTGGGACACCGTCTGGTCCCATTGATGCTGTGTTGTCTGCTATGGAGAGGGCAGCACTCACCTGTTCATCTGTGATGTCAGGGAGGCTACACCCTGTTGGGATGGACATTTGCACCATAGGGGGGATGGGGGCAAACATTTCCACTGAACCTGTTTGCCAGGATGTTTGCAATGTCAGTGGGTTCACTGTATGTTTTGTCATTATGCAGTAATTCACAGCATATTTGTGAATTCCCACCTAGGTCCCTGACATAACTAAAGAAGGCCTTGTGATTGTCCTTAGTGTCTGTTGCAAGTGTCCATTAGAAGTGGCCCTTAGATGAATCAACAAGTGATCGTAGCTATTCCATAGTACTGATCAGAGATGCCTTCCTTTTTGGGATTGTGCTCTATCATGTAGTAGCCTCCTCCTGTCATTGTATAGCTTATTAATGGCCGTGGTCCACCAGACAGGCCCCTGCCTTTGGAGGAGTGAGTCTTGTAGTTATCTGGGATAGCACAATTCATGCATTCCAGTAGTTGTCCATAGAATGGGTTTGTAAAGGATTAAGTCGTCTGAGCCGTAATTAACACTGTCCCAGGGTCTTTGACGGATACCACCTCGGTTTGTAGAAGTATGACATTTGCTTATGAGAAGTACTTCACTGAGATCACCTAGGATGGGGGTGTGGATGGGATATGTATGTCCAGTGAGATAAATAGATGGTCTGACCTTAACAATGAGGGGTATATCTCTGGTGTGGAACATAGAGTCCCCATGTTGGTGATGATCATGCCCCACATGTTTTACCCTCCTGTGGTTGTGGTGACCAGTTGTGCCATAGCATTTGAGTCTATAAATCTTAGCAACTGTTCTGCAAGGGTGTTGGTGCTTAAGTAGTATTCCCAGTCAATGTTTGTGTATTTGAAGTCACCCAATATAATAGTGTTTAGAGAGACCTTCATATTCCCCAGTGTTCCCAGGAATACCGAGTGTTGTTCCCGAGTTTGGGAGTGTGGTCTGTAGCAGTCTACAAACTGAAATGCAGTTTGGGCCACTGTTAGTTGCACATGTATGTTCTCCGATGCTTTGTGCAGTGCTACCAACCCGGTGGTGTGTGTATGTTTGATGTATATGGATACTCCCCCTATTTTTGTTGGCTGGTTCAAGTCTTGTGTCCGAAAAGCATGGTATGAAGTAAAACCTGGTAGTGCTGGTGTGCTTTTGGGAGCCTGAAGCAGGTGTCTGTTACTGCACATATATCGACAGTCTCCATACTGAGGTGAATCCTGAGTGCATGCATTCTGAGGGTTAGACATCTGTTGTTGAGCAGCATTACTCTCCGTTTCCTTTATCCTGTAATGTCTATGGATGTGGTTTTGTCTTCTGAGCCTTGCTTAAAACAGCCACTATGGGGGTGGCAAGAGCCTTAGCCAGTATTTGAAAGCCTAGGGGTGACAGGTGCATTGCGTCTATAGTGAAGCTACGTGGCATGTTGAGCATGTAATCCCAGGCTGACAGACACTAGATCTCCTTTGAATGACACCAATATGTTAGCCAACTGTTAAAAGTGATCAGTTTGTCTGTATACTGTGACATCTTTCTCAGTGAGTGTAAGATGCTACACAAGGTCAGGGTCATACTGGTCTGGGCTACATCATAAGAGAGCTCCTCTAAGTCTCTTGTCATGTAGTCCAGGGAGGAAGGTCTGAGGGTTTACACACCAGCATGGTCAATGATGGAGCCATATTTGTACTTGCTTTGGAGTGACCTGAGTGCATGTGTTATGTGGCAAATCCTGGCACTCGACAGACAGCACAAAGTGCCCTTCTCCTTGTTCAGCCTGGTGAGTGGGATGTCAGTGTGGCCGACAATAAGAGTCACCTATTATAACTGTATTAGGTGTGTTGTTTAGGCCTAAGGGCAGTGACTGTGTGGCTCACTGACTTTGTGAACTATGTGATATGTGTGTATAGTTGTGGGTTAGCAGTTGTTTGGGTGTCCACTTTGGATGTCTCTGCTGCTTAGGCAGAGTATATTTATAGCCTCCGAGTATGTGTTTGTGTGGTAATGTATTTGGTTTTCTGTCATCATAGGTCCATGTGAGACTGGATTTATGGTGTGTGTGGTTACCTTCACCACCTGATAGACTGTGCCAGTCATGGGTTGAGAGAGCTCACCCTCCTGTTTGTCTATACAGTTGCATCTCTCACATATATCTGAGTTTGTTGGTAGGAGGACAGGGCTGTCTGTGTACATAAGGCAGTTGTAACATTGCGTCAAAATTCCAATATACACCAGATGGACTGGAGAGTACAGACTAAACCGACCTTTGGACATGCCAGCATATTATGATGACATACTCTGTTGACTGATCACAAAGGATCAGTAATGTGTTAAGTGTGTAAAAGAGTATAACAGGGGTTTAGTGGTCAGGTTTGCCGTTTTGGAAAGATTATCTGTGAAGGAATACAGACAGAACCATTACACCTCCTTCAGCTATGTCAGAAATAGCAATGTACAGTCATATATGTCCTGTGTCATGGTCAACTGTACTTGACTGACAATGTCGACATCCTGTCAGACAGGCCCATACATACATACCCACCTCCCAGTGACAAAAGGCCATATCATCATACCAGGAGATATCACATGTAGACTGGGTAAACTGCTCCTCCTAAAGCCGAATGAATGCCATCACGTGGATAACATTGTTTCCCCATATGTATCATAAGTGAACAACAGAACAAACAGACCCTGCACCTGAACAGTCTGTTGAGGATCACCCTCTCTACAGGATCTTACACTGTTGAATGTGTTACAGCAACATATGGCACACCCCACAAGTGTTGGTGCACAACAGACCATTGGAACTATAGTCCTGTAAGCCTATGAAGTCTGAACTACTAGGCCATGGAGTCCATCATGATTGCAGTCAGAAACAGGGCTATTGTAATCCGACAAACACACAACCCAACCAACTGTGGTATGTTAATGAGCAGATCATGTTCCCCAAACCTGCTAGATTGTTTTCAAGGCAGCCACCCAGGACATACATCACTGAAAGTAGCTAGCCACGTCCCACATAGACTTTGAATAGCCCTTTACAACATCACAGACACATGTTGTATCCACAAAACCAACAATCTGTGCATAAATATGTATTGTCATATGAAGGAATGGCAATTTGTCCACAGATAGATCACACAAGCTATGAATTGTGGAGTCCTGTTCAAGCTGTTCACACCTGCTGACCCAAAAGGTTCATTCCTGGAATTGCATAAAACAAAGTGCACACACATTACCATGTCCAGTCTGATGATGTCAGCATCCTACAAATATAGCAGGAGAATAGAAACCACACAGTAAAGCATATAGTGTGTCGTGTTCATGCGTATCTCTCTAGTATCATAACATAGTTAGGTAGGGGTTTGAATCCTGCAAGTGCTGTGTGTGTGTGGGTGGGGTGTATGTATGTGTGTGATTCCCTGTGGGAGTAGTGGCCTTTTTGTAGACTTTGACAACACATTAAAAGAGGTGAACTACTCTTTGCCAAGTCTGATGATGTCAGTATCCCACAAATACAGCTTTGGAAATAAATACTCCCAGTAAAGCATACAGCAGTGGAAATGAAAACACCCAATAACGCATATAGTGTTTTGTGTTAATTTGTGTCTCCCTAGTGTCATAACATAGTTAGGTAGGGGGTTGAATCCTGCAAGTGCTGAGTGTGTGTCTGTGTGTGATTCCCTTTGAGAGGAGTAGACTGTGAAAACACAACAAAAGAGGTGAATTCCTCATTGCCAAGTGTGATGATGTCAGTATCCCACAAATACAGTTTTGGAAATAAATACTCCCAGTAAAGCATATAGCATGTCGTGTTAATGTGTATTTCCCTTGTATCGTAACATAGTTAGGTAGGGGTTTGAATCTTGTGTGTGTGTGATTCCCTTTGAGAGGAGTGGCCTTTTTGTAGACTGTGAAAACACATCAAAAGAGGTGAATTCCTCATTGACAATTGTGATGATGTCGGTATCCCACAAATACAGCTTTGGAAATAAATACTCCCAGAAAAGCATATAGCCCGCCATGTTAATGCGTATCTCCCTAATGTAATAACATAGTGAGGTAGGGGTTTGAATCCTGAAAATGCTGAGTGTGTATGTGTGATTCTGTTTGAGAGGAGTGGCTTTTTTGTAGACTCTGAAAACACAACAAAAAATGTGAATTCCTCTTTGCTAAGTGTGATGATGTCAGTATCCCACAAATACAGCTTTGGAAATGAATACTCCTAGTAAAGCATATAGCGCGTCATGTTAATATGTATCTCCCTAGTGTCATAATATAGTTAGGTAAGTTTGAATCCTGAAAATGTTCAGTGTGAATTTGTGTGTGTGATTCCCTTTGACAGGAGTTCCCTTTTTGTAGACTGTGAAAACACAACAAAAGAGGTGAATTCCTTTTTGCCAAGTGTGATGATGTCAGTATCCCACAAATACAGCTTTGGAAATAAAAACTCCCACTAAAGCGTGCAGCATGTCATGTTAATGCATATCTTCCTAGTGTCATAACATAGTTCGGTAGGGGTTTGAATCTTGCAAATGCTAAGTGTGAACTTGTGTGTGTGATTCCCTTTGAGAGGAGTGTCCTTTTTGTAGACTGTGAAAACACAACAGAGGTGAATTCCTCTTTGCCAAGTGTGATGATGTCAGTATCCCACAAATACAGCTTTGGAAATGAATATCCCTAGTAAAGCATACAGCGCTTTGTGTTAATGTGTATCTCCCTAGTGTCATAACATAGTTTGGTAGGGGGTTGAATCCTGAAAATGCTGAGTATGCATGTGTGTAATTCTCTTTGAGAGGAGCTGCCTTTTTGTAGACTGTGAAAACACAACAAAAGAGGTGAATTCCTCTTTGCCAAGTGTGATGATGTCAGTATCCCACAAATACAGCTTTGGAAATGAATACTCCTAGTAAAGCATATAGCGCGTCATGTTAATACGTATCTCCCTAGTGTCATAACAGAGTTAGATAAGTTTGAATCCTGAAAATGTTCAGTGTGAATTTGTGTGTGTGATTCCCTTTGACAGGAGTGCCCTTTTTTGTAGACTGTGAAAACACAACAAAAGAGGTGAATTCCTCTCTGCCAAGTGTGATGATGTCAGTATCCCACACATACAGCTTTGGAAATAAAAACTCCCAGTAAAGCATATAGTGTGTTGTGTTAATGCGTATCTCCCTAGTGTCATAACATAGTTAGGCAGGGGTTTGAATTCTACAAATGCTGTGTGTGTGTGTGAGATTCCCTTTGAGAGGAGTGCCATTTTTGGAGACTGTGAAAACACATTAGAAAAGGTGATTTCATCTCTGCCAAGTCTGATGATGTCAGTATCTCACAAATACAGCAGTGGAAATAACAACTCTCAGTAAAGCATATAACGCATTGTGGTAATGTGTTCCTCTCTAGTATCGTAACATAGTTAATTAGGGGTTTGAATCCTGCAATGGGTGTGTGTCTAATCTTATGAGAGGCGTGGCCTTTTTGTAGACTGTGAAAACACATTAAAAGAGGTGAATTCCCGTTTGGCCGGTTTGATGATGTCAGTAACCCACAGATACAGCAGTGGAAATGAAAACTCCCAGTAAAGAATATGGCTCGTCGTGGTAAAGCGTATCTCTCTAGCCTCATAAGGTAGGTAGGGGTTTGAATCCTGCAACTGGTGTGTGTGTGTGTGTGTGTGTGTGTGTGTGTGTGTGTGTGTGTGTGTGTGTGTGTGACACTGTTGAGCAAAGTGTTGTGGGTTTTGCTTTTACTACTGTATGACATATCAGTAAAACAACAGTATGTGCATTGCACACTTCAGGTATCTCTGTGGCAAATACACATATGTACATGTGACCTAAATTGGTAACTGTGTGGCCAAGACATATATGTACATGTGACCTCATTCACTTCATAGGTGTGAAGCCTGCTTTCAACAAGACTACATCTGTTACCATTGACAGTTGTTGCTGCTGCTTCTCAGACCGTAGGTCACATATGTATGTATGTGACAAGTCCAGCCCCTGTAGTGAGCTGTGCCCTAGGTCATCTGTGTCACACACACACGACAGTTGCTATAGAATAGTGTGAGTGTGGGTGTATGCCTGTGGCATATTTCAGACATGTTTAAACACAACACAGTCTGTCAATAATGGCCATTCATTGTAGGTATACAGAAACTCCGTGGATATGCATACAGACCCCTTATTACTTACGTGATACACTGAGGGACATTAGCATACCTTTGGGAATGTGGATATCAAAGGACAGATGAAATCACATGTGGCTGTTTGTACACATCAGTACCCCTGCTACATGTGTGCTACTACCAATGTGGTACTGTCAGGATACTGTGTGTAGTAAATGTGGATGACTATGCTATTGTTGGCTCATAGCTTCACAACATGGGTTTGTCAACAGGTCTGTATGATACCCTTGTGGAGGATAAGTGTCTAATCTGGGGAATGCATTGCAGGCCACTGTATGCATCACCAGATGTGGACGTACATATCCCTAGTGTGTCTGCTTGTACCCAGGACAGACATTTGCCAAACAGGAGTAGTCACGGGAATGTGTGGTGGTCAATACCACTGGTAACTGGTATAGTACAATACCGGAATGATTCTAATGCTACTGTGTATCCTACAGCTGTGTGTCAGTTGTCAAGACATCATCTAACGATTGGTTAAAATCAGGCTGTTGAGGTTATGTACACTACCAGAATGCTAACTAATGACCGATATTAACAGTATCACCCACAGCACAGTGTCATACTATGTCATACACACATGTGTACCCAAGTTGTGACATATGTGTAGTGACATGCATACTGGACACCAATAGGAAATATGAAGTATTAACACTTTGTAATACAGGGCATGTCACCCTTCCCATGTGCACACCATGCCCATACATGCAAGCAGTACACCTCCACCATGTTCACAAATGTACACATTTAAATCTGTAGTGCACACATCACACACGTAACAGCCACTCACCGACACATGCTGCCAGTACCACATACATCAGTCAACTGGCACATGTGTGGACAATCCATGTTTGGAATTAACACTGGTGTAAACAATACTAAATTAATAATCATTGCTGTGATGCATCATGCCTGCTCAGATATACCTACAAGGATATCATTACACTTTACTGTTCACAACATGCTAACATTGCTACACTGCTAGTAGGTCACCCTGTGCATCAGCACCATGTTATCCTGTTCTTGCATCAATGTCAAAGATGACAGGGGGTGGCACAGTTTCATCATATGCACAGGGTGTGATTGTTTTGCCAGAGCCTGATAATGACCCATCCAATTGACATGTGTGTGTGTGTGTGTGTGTGTGTGTGTGTGTGTGTGTGTGTGTGTGTGTGTGTGTGTGTGTGTGTGTGAGGGACAACAGTACAGCATGGGTCAGTGTTGATGTAATGTGTGTGTGTGTATGTGTTAGCCCTATGTGTTGGTAGTATGTGTGTGTCTGCATGCACACAATACCCCCTTGTGGCTGTCAAATATGGGAGGTTGTGGGACAGCCACAGACTGTACCTGCCAGGCTGTACAGATCACTGTCTCTGGCCACGGACACAGTATCTGTGCCTGGCAGGGGTGACACGGACAGTATCGGGTACTAAGCCAGACTGAGTACTATCATCAGTGGCAGAAGGATGTTAATTGGACCCATGTCCCTGCTGGGACTGGCCAAAGCCACATGCATGTGGTCGTCTCAGACGGTCTACCGACAGCCCAGCCACAACATTGCTGGGGCTGGTACTGCACGGGAGCAGCTGGCACTTGTGTGTCATCCGCGATGACTGCCAGCTGATGATGTTGCTAGCATACATCGATGTCCCAGTCATCCTGCAGTGTCCTGGCACATGGACATTACATTGCGGAGGATATCTAGTGTCTCCCCCCCAACATCTATCAATGACATTGGTATAATTGTGGATGGCACCGGCAAGGTCACAGATACTGTCATTGATTGCGGTGTTATAAGCCATCTGCACCCTTAGTCCCTGCCTGGTGTACCGTTCCATACGTGCCTGTGCTTGCATCGCAGCCTGGAACATACCTGAGGTTGTGAGACCTGTGCGAGCACGTCTGCCAGGGGCATTACAACCAGCAGTGCTCCCACGAGAACCCCTGGACATTTGCCTATGTGGTACCACTCCGGGTGTCTGGGCATGGCTGCTGTGTGGGGTTGCATGTGCCATGGATACCACACTTTCCTGGTCAATGCCTACCATATGCTGTTCCTCACCTAAGGCCATTGGTGTTGAGGGATGTAATGGAAGTACGTATGTGCACATAGATGGGGTGGAAAGCTGTGTACTGTCAATTGGTGGACCAACAACAGACCCTGTCAAACATGCCTGTGCCACAACACATGTATCATCATGTTCACTATTTGTGGCAGTGACCTCAGGTTCCCTGCTGCACCCGTCCAACAATACCTCAGCACCTGTGAGAGGAAGACAGGAAGCACACTTTACCATCTGTACAGGATGTTCACACACATGCACACATGAACACATGAACACATGAACACATGCACACATGCACACATGAACACATGCACACATGCACACATGAACACATGCACACATGAACACATGCACACATGAACACATGCACACATGCACACATGCACACATGCACACATGCACACATGAACACATGCACACATGAACACATGCACACATGCACACATGCACACATGCACACATGAACACATGCACACATGGACACATGAACACATGCAAACATGAACACATGCACCCATGCACACATGAACACATGCACACATGCGCACATGCACACTAATACACTACTCAGTCAAGTTGACATACGCACACACACAAACAGCAATATGGAACATATTCGTTAGTGGTTGATGGTGGAGTACAGTATCACAAGCCAAAGAGTCCTATCACATGTGTCAGCATGCAGGATGTGTGTTGCTCAACAGCATGCAGTACGAGTGTAGAGAGTCCTTGTTGATAACAGTATACATGTCATTGATGCATGTGTGTTGTTCAATGATTGGCCTCACCCTGGAACACAATGTGTACATGGACACAACATTGCACTGCAAGTCTGAAACACTTTCCAATGTCCTGTGCACCATCACTCATAGGTATACAAACCATGGCCGGATGCACACAACTGTCAGGTGTATAACAATGAATGCTATGTTTAGTACTGTAGGTACTGTAACTGGATGTAGTGTAGTACAATGAGCCATCATCAGGCAGCATCATGTGGTCACTCAAGGCCACTGATGTATGTCACACTGGCAATTATCTTGCTGTACCTGACCTGCACCACTTATGCTACATTTAACAGTTCACAGATAGTTGTTACATGGGCATGTCAGGTATTCAATAGGGAGCATTGCCTAATGTGACTGTATTGTGTGTTGATGCATGTCACATTGCCCCATGATAGGCCTCTACTCCCAGGTAGAGTATGTGTGCTGTGTTGATGACATATGAGATACTTGAATATGACCTTACAGCAGGTGTCTACATACGCCATGTGTATCATATTAACACATACTGCATATGACAAAGTGGTGTATGTTGTGTGCATGTGTATTGACTCTGCCTATACAATGTCCACTACAGTGTACCCCACTTGTTTGGGATGTTCTGTGTGTTGCATGTGTATGAGTCAGCTACTCAAGTCATTGGGATGTGCATAGTCCCACAAAGAACATGCAGAGCATGCACTATGTGTAGGTGTTTAACATGTGTATATGGCCTACAACTCTCCTATGACATGCACATGTTATATGCTATATTAACTGTAGCCCACTCACCAGCATGAGTCTGCTGTCTTGCTATCACACCAGAGGGACCAGCAAGGATATGAGACAGTATGTCAGTGTCAACAACTATGGCATTGCTGCTGTGAGTTTGCAATTATACAGTAGTACATGAGGTGACAGTCACAGGCATACAGATTATGTCCCAAATTATCAGTATTGCATGACACCAGGCTCCACATATTCTGCATACACAGTACACATCTGATTAATGCATATTATAACACTTGAGATAACAGTGGTCTACAGATATGCCATGTTACCTGCATGCTCGGTATCGCTATGCTGGGTGACTCCGGCCTCCATGATGACACAGGTGTGTTGTACTGGTTGGCCAGAAGCCATCACGCTGAGGAGCAGCTCTTACACTCTGGTGAGGGGGGGTATGTTGCAGTACCACCACCTGTGGCAAGCTGTTGTCTGTGGACATCGGAGGTATGCTGCCAGACATGTCTGATTAAATCACTGCAGTGATGGCGTACCTGCTCATAAGTTCGGTTATGCATGCCTACATCATTCACCCGACGGACAACATCCTGCCAAAGTGCAGTGCGACCATGCTAGTCCTGGCAGGTTCTGGAGAACAGCAGGTTATAATGGTGGATGAGTGCATCTGATATCACTTCCTCCTCCTCAGGGGAATAAGCTGGTTTCCTGTTGTGTGCCATTACCCTGGAAGACAATGAAACAGTAATTGTGAGCAAGTCATGTGGCACACTCAACATTCTAATGTACAGACATCAATGAAATGCCATATATAGCAACCTATTGGCTGTCAGTAGATACACACTTTTAATACCACATATGACTGCTAAGCCCACAACTGCCTGACAGTGCCTGGCACATATTATATACCAAACCATGTTCTACACAGCAACAAAGTGGAACCAGTATGTAAGACTATACAACAGTACATGACACACTGTATGTGACACAATGCACCACCTAGCCAAAGGAGATGTATATGATGCTAATGCATGCAGACATTTGTCATCCATTGCAATTAATGTACAGTACGGTTACAGTACTACAAGTACACCACACTACTTGATGATAGCAAACCCCTCAGTGACATATGTGCACATTCATCACTATAGGTGGCATACTGCTGTACTACACTATACATGTTGCTAGATATGCACTTATATCCTGTGACACACATACCACCGAGGCCATGTTACAGGCATACCCACACACACATCAGACATACCTACAAGACACAAAGGTATGGCAACCCAGATTACATTTACCTGTGTACCATACAGTAGTGTGTGTCAGCACCTACATAACCTCATGCCTGAGGTACATAATGTGTGAGGACTACAGGTAACACACAAAAGAGTGTTACCAAGCCATGTGGATATAAACCATACTGTGCAGTTGATGCCTACAGCATCAGGTAGTACTACAGTCCATATGTGAGTTGTATTCACTAGTATTAACAATCAATAAGCATACATGCACTGCTTTAGCCTACAATGGCACACTCCAGTCGAAACCATGGGACTACATCACAACGTATGCCATACTGCTTTTCCTGCCTGACAATAGCATATGGACCTTTTGATGGGATTAGAGCTACAACACTACATACCATGGTATACACAGTTTCCCACTAGGCTATCACGCATATACACATCATTGACACATTCGCATACACATTCTCCATCACACCCAATCAACCTCACATAGCATGTGATGCAACAGTACATGCGTGTGTGGATCGGGTCCTAGGTAGCTGATAGGCTGTTATCCATAGGGCCTATGGAAGCCTAGACATATGGTACCCTGCACTTCAACACCCATGTAATGTAGGTTCATGTGCCCCTGTCATGCAGAGCCACAGAGGTGATTACCAGGTTGTGTTTCCTTTCTCACATCCAATCATCATGATTATTCATGGCAACTGCTAATCAAGACCTTCATTTGCTGTTGATAGGTAGTTGGTTCCACAATATGGTATGTGTCTGTCAGTCAACCTCACATAGCATGTGATGCAACAGGTACATGCGTGTGTGGATCGGGTCCTAGGTAGCTGATAGGCTGTTATCCATAGGGCCTATGGAAGCCTAGACAGATGGTACCCTGCACTTCAACACCCATGTAATGTAGGTTCATGTGCCCCTGTCATGCAGAGCCACAGAGGTGATTACCGGGTTGTGTTTCCTATCTCACATCCAATCATCATGATTATTCATGGCAACTGCTAATCAAGACCTTCATTTGCTGTTGATAGGTAGTTGGTTCCACAGTATGGTATGTGTCTGTGATAAAAATGTGCAACTCGAGCATGTTCTGCTTTTTAAATTACAAGGTTTAGATCAGTAGAGTGTGTATCTTGTCTGGAGTTCCATCTGTTTACATGGAGCACGTCCAACACCTGTGGGTTTGCCATAGCTTTGTATGTTAGGCAGAGGTAGCCTCTGGGTAGGCGGTATGCGACACAGTGTAGCTGTGGTTTTGTAAGACAGTCAGCATAGGGCATCTGTTTGAGTCCGGTAATACTGTTTGTGAAGTATGTGTCTGGCGTCTACTGTTGTTGTGGATGTCTTCTGAGGTACATACCAACAGGGACATTGTACTCTATGATGGGTGTTATGACTGATGAATAGATAGAGTGGAACACTGACCTCTGTTTCCATGGATGACACACCTTTACTGATGACATGTAGACTGTACTCAGTTTATATGACTAGTGTGGCACAGTGATTATTATTAGGGACACTACTGTCCACTTGTGTCCCGTAGTCTCTTATCACACCTTCGGTGTTGAGTAGACTACCACCTATGTGGTAGTTCATGGGTACAGGGCTTTTAACTACAGGGATGGCAATACGTGTACAACATTCAGCTGGAGCGTACATATGAACATCCACTGGTGTACACATAGATATGCATATTGGCACATATACAGTCCACCTTTCATGGTGGGAATATCAATTATGCAAAGTTGAGGGGGATACAGTTATGTAATGATATTGCACAGTCTTGTGCAGAATGCATGGAAGGTGTTCTCAGCCCATATATCTTAAGCAGGACCCCCTATCTGGAAGACTATATACCTAACAAATCATACCCATGGCGTTTGAACAACACATGTCATATGCCAGCACTGTATGCTGTCTTGTTTGACACACACTACAACCTACATATAAATATGCACATAATAACCTGCACCAACATATAAATGTCTGCCCTTCACAAACAGTTGCAGTATGTCCCTTGCTCTATGCACATGTTCAGATGCTTATAAATCAGACACATATGTATCTCGCCATATGTGTGTGCCATACAGACACACGGTCCACACTGTTGTAAGTCCGTACACCTCAAGGATGACCTGTTGGGCCTTGCTGCAACATGGACAGTTGTCACATGTATGCATACACTAATAGTACAAGGGTATACATAGCTGCAAATGATACATTACTATACTAGCCTGCTACAGCAGTTGCCAATGCTAAGCTACACATTATGTGACTATCATGCATGTCTTACTCTGTGACATCCAAGTTTATATAGGTGTTTGCACTACTCCCCCAAACTGCCATTAAACACAGTACTGTACAGACTATAAATAACATGTTCAGATGTTTGACATGTACTGCTGAGCTACACATGTCACACTTATGTCCCACTGCACACAGCTACACACCAATTTCTCTATGGCAATACTTATGAATGGCATCAGTGCATACATACCTACTGCTGCCACATATGCATGTTTCAGAGGATTTACAGTACGATTCATAAACATCTGCTACTTGCCGGTAACTGCAAACTGTTACATACCTGTATGTCCCTTTCAAGTCCGTCTGTGTATGCTTTGATTTTTTTTTTATTAAGTACAGAGACTTACTTTTGTTTGCTTTGTGCTTATTTTTTTGTCTTAATTGATAACCTTAGTTTTGTTTAGGTATATAAACTTGTTACCTATTTTTTTTTCTTACGTGCTAGGAGCTGTTCACTGGCATGAACATGCAATATAATGACTGCATGTGGGGATAGCAAGTACAATCTGCTTTTATAGGTATCTGCATAGGTTCATAGGTTCATAGGTTCATACTAGGCTATCTGCCCGAGGGCATTTATAAGCCTAGCCCATAGTTTTGTGGCTTACGCCACCCCTTTAGTTTGGGGAACTATGCCCATTATTTTGCTGTGCCTCTGTCGAGCAGTGACACTGAGGTAATCCCTGGGGTATATCTGCGATCTCCCATCCATTGGTCAAGATTTCTCTTGAACAAGGCCAGCGAGGTGCTCTGCCTCACATATACCGGGATTTTGTTCCACAGCATAGGGAGTCTTTGGGAGATGAATCTATCCCTCCAGCACGTCCTATTAATAGCCGTGTCGAGGTTTAAGTCTCCCGCCCTTGTGGCTCTGATGGATCTAGATTTTTTGAGGTGAAGCATGTTCATCAAATCTGGGTTTGACATGGCCTTGTATGTCAGGCACAGGTCACCTCTGAGCAAGTGGCAAGCGACTGAATAGTGCTGGAGTTCTTTCAGTCAGGCAGCATAAGTCAGATTTTTGAGACCCTTTATCCTTTTGGTGAGGAACTTTTGCGGCCTCTCCAGCTGCTGCAAGTGTCGGGTCAGATACATTCCGAATGGGGCATTGTACTCAATCATTGGTCTGATGAGTGATGAGTATAGGGAGACTATGACCTCCCTTGATCTAGATGTGAATCCCTTCATGATAAGGTGAGAAATGTAGAAGGTCTTCCTAACTACTTTAGCAATATGGGTGTCGAATGACAGGCTACTGTCAACCTGGGTCCCCAGGTCCCTGATAACTTCTTCTGTGCTCAGTGGATTGCCACCTATATGGTAGCTAGGGGTAACCTTGTTTTTCCCGAAGGGTATGACTATGCATTTCTTGGCATTTAACTTTAGGCCATGGCTCTGGCACCAGTTATCCGTTTCTGTGAGACCCATCTGAAGGATATCTGTGTCAGATGTGTTTTCGACTACGGCACCCAGTTTGCAGTCATCTGCAAACTTTGTCAGCCATAACCCTCCTGTGTTTGCTTGTACTTCGGAAAAGTAGATGCCAAACAAGAGTGGGCCCAGGACTGAGCCCTGTGGGACACCACTTGTGACAGGCTTTGAGTCTGACATGGCGCCAGCAACTCTGACATTATGGGTTCTGTCACTCAGCCAGTTTGCAACCCATCTTGTGATGTATGGGTTAACATTTAAGCTGATGAGTTTTTCAATGATACCCGAGTGGGGTATTGTATCGAAGGCCTTTGCTAGATCGAGGTAGGCTGTGTGGACTGCCTTTCCCTCATCAATGGCCTGGGTGACTGTTTCGAAAAAGTCAACCAAGTTTAAAAGGCATGATCTGCCTTTGACAAAGCCAAACTGGGTTGGATCCAAAGTCTGCAAATTCCCTATGTCTTTATTTATGAGATCCATTATGATCCTCTCCATGGCTTTGCAGATAAGGCTTGTCAAGCTAATGGGCCGGTAATTTCCAGGGTCGGTGGAGGCACCGCCTTTGTGAAGTGAGACCACATTCGCTGTGCGCCACTCCCTGGGTACGTATCCAGAGGTGAGACTACGATTAAACAGCTGTCCTAACTGTGCGTTTAATTCCTCATTGAGTTCGTGGAGCACACAGCCGGGGACACCATCAGGTCCCATGGATGCTGTGTTTTTTGCCTTGGAGAGAGCAGTTCTCACCTGGGCGTTAGAGATGTTTGGGGGGCAACAATCGTTTGGTATAGATATCTCTCCTTTTTGGGGGAGAAGTTTGCACTGAACCTGTCAGCCAGTATGTTGGCAATGTCTGTAGGATCAGTAATCTTCACATCATTTTAAACTAATTCAGAGCATATCTGGGAGTTTCCTCCCAGGTTTCTAACATAGCTAAAGAAGGCCTTATGATTGTCTTTTGAGTCTTTAGCTATTTTCTCTCGAAATTTGCTTTGGATGATTTTATGAGAGCTCTTAGTTTTTTACTTATAGTGATCAAAGGTGTCTTACCTTTTAAGGATTTTGCTCTATCTTGTAGTAGCTTCCTCCTTTTGTTGTAGAGTTTGTTTATGGCTGGGGTCCACCAGACTGGATGCTTGCCTTTGGTACAAAGAGTCTTTGTTTTGCTTGGGATTGCCTTATCCATGCAGTCCTGCAGGTGCTGGTAGAAGGCATTTGTAAGTGATTCAGCGGCTTGAGTATTGTTTTCCGCCGGCTCGGGGGCCTTAAAGGAGACCACACTAGTCTTTAGAAGTGTGAAGTCGGCTTTTACAAGTTCTTTACTGTGGTCTTTATTATTTCAGGTGGGGGTGGGATGAGGACCTCCAGCGAGATTAGTTTGTGATCTGATCTCACCAGTGAGGGGTATACTTCCGGTGTTGAACATTGTGCTCCCATGTTCGTGATGATGAGATCAAGTATGTTTTCTCCTCTTGTGGGGATGGTGACTAGTTGTTCCATGGCATTTGAGTTTATGAATTCCAGGAACTTTTGGGCTAGGGTGTTTGGGCTTGAGTAGTGTTCCCAGTCTATATTAGGGTAATTGAAGTCACCTAGTATGATGGTGTTTGGAGATACATTTATCCCCTCCAGTGTTTTCAGGAAAGCCATGTGAGGTTCCTGAGTTTGTGAGGGTGGCCTGTAACATGCTACAAATTGCAGAGCAGTCTTGCCTATGGTTAGTTGCACCTGGATGGTCTCCGATGCATCGTGCATTGCCACCAATCTTGAGGTGTGGGTGTCCATGATGAATATGGATGCCCCCCTCCTTTCTTGGTATTGTCCGGATTTTGGGGCCGGAACGCATGATATGAGGTAAAACCTGATAGTGCTGGGGTGCTCTCAGGAGCCTTGAACCAGGTTTCTGTCACAGCACAGACATCGATGTTCTCCATACTGAGAAGGGCCTCGAGTGCGTGCATTTTGAGATTGAGACTTCTGGCATTGAGCAGCATTACCCTTAGTTTTTTTTCCTTTTTTGTGTTCTAGGGTGGTAGGTTTAGAATTTGAGCCTTGCCTAAAAAAGGCACTATGGGGTGGCAAGAGCCTTTGCCAATATCCGGAATCCCAGGGGTGACAGGTGCAAGCCGTCCCTTGCGAAGCAGCGTGGCTTGTCCAGCATGTCATCCCAGGCAGACAGACATTGGATCCCCTTTGAATGACACCAGAGTTTAAGCCAATTGTTAAAGCTGATCATCTTATCTCTGTATTGTGGCATCATTCTTGGTGAAGGTAGGATACTGCTCAAGGTCAGGGTCATACCTGCCTGGGCTACATAATCAGAGAGCTCCTCAATGTCTCTTTTCATGTAGTCCAAGGAGGTACATCTCAGGTCGTTCACACCAGCGTGGACAATGACTGAGTCGTACTTGTACCTGCTGTTGAGAGACCTGAGTGCTTGTGTTATGTGGCGGATTCTAGCGCCCGACAGGCAACTTACTGTGACCTTCTCCTTACTTAGTCTGGTGAGCGGGACGTCAGTGTGTCTGACTATGGAGTCACCAATGACTAGTGAGTCTGGCATTGTGTTTGTCCTTAAGGGCTGTGACTGTTTGACACTCTGACTGTGAGGTCTATGTGTTGCAGGTGTTGTGTTCTGAGGTGGTAGTTGTTTGGGTGTCTGCTTTGGTGGCCTCTGCTGTTTTGGTAGATTTTTGATCAGGGCCTCCAAGTATGTCTTTGTGTGTTTATGTGTATGATTTGAGGTTGTGATGGTACTATGTGAGACTGGGTCTATAGTGTGTGTGGTAACCTTCTCCTCCTGTCTGGTCTTGCCAGTCCTATGTTGAGAGAGCTCAGCCTCCAGTTTGGCCGTATAGTTGCATCTCTCGCATGTATTTGTGTTTTGTGGGAGGAGGAGAGGGTTGTCTGTGTACATGAGGCAATTGTAACATTGCCTCAATATTCCCAGGTTCACCAGCTGAGCAGGAGAGGACACTAGCAACTGATCCCTCGACATGCTAGAAGGAATAGACAAAAAGCTTAAAAAGAGATTCCGGGGGATGTGGGTGACCGAGAAATGGGGTTTGCTTTTTTGGGGTACTATCTATAACAAGAGTGCTGTATCAAGGTGATAAGTACTGTTTGAGCAAGTGCTAGGCTTTACAGATAGAGAAATAGTCTACTTGGAGTCAAGTAGAGATGATCTTTTTAGTTATAGGATACGCTGATTAGATCAGTAGTATAGTTCGAGGAAGGTAGTTTTAAGGGAAAATTTGAAGAGTGGACTTTAGGTAGCCCGAATAGTTTAAACCTGCTTAACCGGCGCTGCCCTAGTGTGCAACAATGCTAAATCGCGCTAAATCGCGCAAACGCGCATTTAGCGTGTTTTATATCAGGGGGCTGAAAGAAGCTAGGAACTGGCCCAAAACGACCAATAGACTACAAGTTACTGGCTGAAACCTCACAAAACTGGACCAACAGGCAGCTCAATGCTTCCCACTCCCACTGGTAAGCAAGGGAACTTCCTACCTCCAAATTTGGCAAAGAATCAGTAACAGGAACTGCAAACAAAGTCCAGGGATCAGCAAGCTCTGAAACTGGACTACTCTAGCTCAGTAAGGCATGTGATGCCCTCTGCACCAATTGTTTCCCAGCATTTGGAAAATGCATACAGCCTGCTGAGTGGTAATTGCACTACTCACTGTCATAACAACCCAATGCTATAAATTGCTAAGGTATGTAGGCATAGCCCTTTCAGATTTCCAGAGTGGGGCCCATTCTTGTTTGCTGTGGACACTGTTGTGTAAGTCAGACGGTTGGTATATGTCTTATAAATGAAGCTAGAGGTGTAGACAGTGATGTACATGTTGTACTCAGACCTGACTGTTGCCACTTCCAGTACTGAGCTATCAGTGTAGAGTTTTACTCACCACTACAAATGCTTACACAACATTTATGTGACTATGTAGTTTCTTTTCTACTCATATAATTAACTGCCATACGAGTGTAGTTATTCAGATGTATTCTCTTGGCACATGAACTGTTTGTGAACTGTTATATAGGGAATATTAATGTACTCACTTCTGCAGGGTTTGTGTTTTTTAGTGTTGACATTAGCACAGGGTTCGCAGGACAACTGGACAATTCCAGTACTGAGTATGCCTACCTACACACTTGGTAGACCCTAAACACATGTGTATCTTTTAATTGTGGGGGGATGCTTACATACAGAGAGCATTATGCATTAATGTGTGAATATTATCTTACTGGACTTGCAGGATTGGTGTGTACCTGTGAGTTTATCAGGGCAGGTTGTCTGTCTGCATAGTTCCCAACTGTGAACCTACCCAGATGGTAGCCAGAGGTTACACTGTCATTCATTGTCTGTGCAACTCACAGGTGTTTTCAGCACTGGTACAATGGCATTGTTACAGTCAGTTGCTAACAGTACACGGTTACATCCATTGGTATTTCTGTGTTGTACTCCTACATAAGTGTATGCTAGTGGAGGTCCTACCAAAGCTATTTGTAGAGTGTGTAACAGCAGTATAGCCTATATGCCTGTGTGTTTGTGCCTCTGCCAGGCCTATGGAACACTCAGATGCATCTTTTCATTGAGTCAGGGATAGGTAGTTGAAAGTGAGGTACACCTTACACATAATAGGGACAGTAGGTGTAGACTTCAGTGAAGCAGTGCAGATGGATTAGTACTCCTTTCATGATGTACAAGTGGTGTCTACTGTTATTATTGTCAGTATTCCTTGTGTAATAGCCCACCTTTCTGACTGACATCAGTACTTTTCTGAGGGATTCTGAGGGACACAGCTAAAATATGTTTCACAATCAGGGACATCCCTGGAAAGTTGACACAGTTAGGAGGTATGGCCTCTGCCCTACTCAGATATGCCAGTGTTTGTCCTGCTATGATACTGTGTGGGGGTTGTAAAGTGCCTCTGTAACATTATTTTCTGCTTGATTGGCTGCTTCTCACATCACACTCATGTAATGCAATTCCACAACAATTGTTGGTAAAGATCCACAGAACAAGCTTTGTGTTATGGTCTTCCTATTTTTCCTTTACATTCACTCATTGTAATGCATGATATATTTTTTGCAGCAGTAGCATATTATGTATCTGTTGTGGCTTAGTGGTACTTCATGCAGTCTAAAGGGTCCAAGGTCTGGGGTCGAGACTGACAGAGGTATTTTATTTTGCTGCTGAGCAGAGCAAGGGCCCTGACACAGAGTGACTAAGGCACTTTTAAGCAGTTGTAAGCGGGTTTGCATGATGCTTTGCGATGCTTAGCTAAGCGCACACATGCGCACACTCGCTTAAACTCGCTTACTACTGCTTAAAAGTGCTTACTCCCGCTAACCCCCGCGCTAATTTCTTTGAAAGAAAAGAAAATGGGGAGATAGGAAAGTAGTGAAAAAGGGGGCACAAAGAGGGAAAGACAGTAAGAAAACAAGCTCGGGATGTGCAGGATGGGTGTAGGGAAGGTCCATAGCTGCCCATTTTTTTACCAGCAACAGCTGTGCATATGTTGCTCATTTGGAGTGAAATTTGAAACCTTCCACCCCTAAGAGAGGGGTGAGGAAAACAAAGTATATTGTACTGTCAATTCTAATTATCAGTTTACATATCCAGCAGACATGTGTGTGAAATGGGCAGCTATGTATGGGGTGTCATTTTTTTTGTGGGTACAGATTGTCCTTTTTTTTTTTTTCAGGTAAGAGTGGAATGTGAGGTAGAGGAAGTAGGCATATTTGATGAGGTAGGTTGGGGAGGTAAACAGACAAGACAAACAAGATGCATACAGGGGTGGAGTATGACACAGGGGTGGTGAACACAATTGACGGGGACGGATGTTTTGAAATCGCAAGCCCATGAGCCCACAGATGGTAACAGTGGGACTGAGATCCCCACCCATGGGCAGTCACCACTGAACCTTCACAGACCCAAGGGTCGCTGTGCTGGGGGCTGCATAGTAGGTGCAGGCTCACCCATGAGTCGAGCCACTCTCGCCTCGAGCTGGCATAGGGGATCAGCGACTAAACACTGAATCTCCCTACACACCACAACCTGGACCCTTCAGAGGGTGACAGGTGGCCCTTCTCAGCCCATGCTTGCAGGAGGGGATGAGCCCCATCCCCTGCAGTACTTCCACCTGAAGGTGGCACAGGACCAATGGAGGAGGGTAGCTCGGGCTGGGCACCAGACCTGCTGGTGCCAGGTGCATTCGCCAGCTGAGGAGGGACAAGTGGGTCCACTGGGACCGGCCTTCCCATACATTCTGTGATTAGGTGTGTTTAATTACAACATAGACAACAGCATTCCAAATTAGTTGTAACAGCATGCAGTAATATTCCCATTAACCCAACACACCAGGGTTACAACAGTTGAACAGCAAGCATAACACATGCATATATTGAACGACAGTGGACATTCCAACAGCATGCATGGATGATTGGTGGCAACAGGCCACCAAGATTGTGGTGTTTGAACAGGGCACATGCATCAAAGTAAATGCGGATGTTTATAGAACAATAGGACATATGTCCCAAAAAATGTTTTGAGATTAGACATACCCATTGAGGTGTGTAATTGCATTGTTTATGCACATGGAGTAGGGTGTAAAAAGAAACATTCATTAACACCTTATTAGTACTTTTACCCTACACTACATTCCTATTGACTGCAGGTGTATATCCCCTACATGTATTATTACACCAGGCAACATGCATTAGACTGTGTAATGGGTTTGGCTAGTTCATTATATACCTGACCTATATCTGACATACTAACTGTCCAAGATGCAGATGTTACTGCTACATAGTTGTATTTTATTTTTATATTTATGTATCTACATATCTGGATGTGTTCACGTGACATTTTCACTTATTTTCTACAGAACCCTACATTTCATGTAGCACACTCACATTTCTGGGGAACACCTTGACAAGCTACTCGTGTGCCAGATTTACCTATGCATAACAGCCATTTACCCACTGTTGTGGACTGTTATATGCTTCACAGCTACTGGAACTTCCTTCATCTACTTTATATAGGACTGCACAACTGTGGGTTGACAGCACCTAATACAACAGTACTATTTATTTAATGCAAGGGTACAACAACATTTCAAAGTAACTGACACAGACACACTCCAAGTATTAGACCTTTATTATTCACATTAAACACTCTTTTCTACAGGCTCTCTCCTTTATTTGACATTACAGTGCATACAGAAGACCTATTCAGGACATATACCTTTATTGATAAGTTACAACACTCTTTTTCAGGCTCATTCACTTATTTTATATGACAGTACATGCAGAGATAGTATTCCAGACTTATTTTACCTTTATTAATGGGTTACTACACTCTATTCCTGGCTCTCTGACTTATGTTATATAACAGTACATGCAGAGAATTTATTCAGGGAATAAATGTTATATGCTTCACAGCTACTGGCACTTCCTTCATCCACTTTATATGGGACTGCACAACTGTGGGTTGACAGCACTTAATACAACAGTACTATTTATTTAATGCAAGGGTACAACAACATTTCAAAGTAAGTGACACAGACACATTCCAAGTATTATACCTTTATTAATTACATTGAACACTCTTTTCAACAGGCTCTCTCCTTTACTTGATATTACAGTGCATACGGAAGACATATTCGGGACATATTATACCTTTATTGATAGGTTACAACACTCTTTTTCAGGCTAACTCACTTATTTTATATGACAGTACATGCAGAGATAGTATTCCAGACTTATTTTACCTTTATTAATGGGTTACTACACTCTATTTCTGGCACTCTAACATATGTTATATAACAGTACATGCAGAGAATTTATTCAGGGCATTTTATAGCTGTATTATTGGGCTACAACACTTTTGTCATGCTCTCTCATATATTATATAACAATACATGTAGAATAATTACTAACCTGCCTGGTGGTGCAGCCTTAGCAGCCTATCTGCATAGGCTTGCTGATTCGCAGCATGGACACCTGCAGTTGTGAAGTAAATGAAGGGATACTGAGACATGCCTATCCATTATTTAGACTATATTAGCATGTCTTACATACTGCATTCCATGGCTACCTACTTAGTAGTGGGGTATCTTGCATATGACGGGCCTCCTGGATCCATTGGTTCAGTAGGTCCTGCTTCCATCTCTTCAGGTCTGCATGGTGGTGACGGACCTGCTCACCAGTCTGAGGGACGCCTGTGGCACTGGTGAGTTCATGAGCCAACCAGTCCAAGCCTCTGCCTTATATTCCGTCCCTTGGAACTGGACCTGCAGGAGTCGAGACTCATGACAATGGACTAGGAGCCAAACCATGTATTTTGACTCCTCAATGCCTCAATGTTGCGCTCGAAAGCGAGTAACTTCTCCAGCACCAGGCATTCTAACTGCAGATGGGAGCTACAATCAGTTACGGCGGGTATTCCCGCCTATGGAGCTTAAATATGCCGCATTTCCCACACTTTTTTGTGATTGGCCGTTTTTGAAAAATCTCAGCTGACTGCAGACTTGCTTAGCAATGGCTAATCTACCATTTATAAGTATATGTATGTTAACAGTGGATGTTTATCCTAAGCTGTCATGGCTTAGTCGTTTGGTACTTTGATTATGGTGTATAGTGTCCCGGGTTCAAAACTTGTCATTGCATTTTATTTTACTACTGTCCAGATAGGCTAGGGGGTGTGGCTGTGTTTAGGCAACTTTGCCCAGTGTTGCTCCACGTTGCTCCACGTTGCCTGACGTTGCCCGACGTTGCTCCTTGTTGCCTTACGGTGCACTGGTTAGCATGGTGCGCAGCTCCATGCAAACTTATTGTGCTGGGTTAAGTGCTGCTTTGCTGTGGGCAACTAGATTGTGCTGGGTAAAGCGTTGCTTAGCTGTGGGCAAAAAGATTGCGCTGGGTAAAGCGCTGCTTAGCTATGGGCATTTATATGTCAAGATCCTTCTTACATTTCTATATATACATTTTGTTCACTGATACATAGGCCATTTCAATGCTTTTTAGTAAGATTGTAGTCATATATATGTCAGGAATTATTTCATATGCTTATTTAAAACATAAAATTGAGAGAGGAGTGGTGGGACTTGAACCATGAATGTCTCCTCTTTGGGCAAAGGCTCTACCACTACGCTATTGCTATTTGGATTGATTTGCATAAACATTTGTTATTATGCTGTTCAATGTCGACATTGCTAACTGTAAGTAAGCTATGGGCACATCCGCACAAACACACGCAAGTATGGGCAGCTATATCAGGAATTAGAAAAAAAATATTATATTTTACATTTTATAACTCTGCTGGGGGTTTACAATGTGAGGGAGTGTAGTGTTGGGTATGTTGACATTTGAACGGACTCGCTCATGTGTGTTGACATTTCACAATTCAGACACTTGCAGAGGCATGGACCTTAGGACTGCTCGGCAGTCAGACACACCCCCTGCCTTCCTGCACGGTCCGTGTTAGACTTGTAGTGGAGTCAGCATGCTCTCATCAATATGCATGGCACGCTGATGTCAGACCATTCAACTGCAGTATCCGAGTAAGACTTATTTAGTCTTACACGGAGGTTTTGTGAATCCGGGGGTAAGTGTTTAAAAGGCCTGAGGCTGATAAGGCTATATACTTATATTCAGCATAGTATAGACTCCATAGGGGTGATCTGTGCCTTGCTAATACAGTAATTAGAGGATACAGTTGTCCAAGTACTCATGTACCTTCAAATATCATACAGTCTCACTAATACTAGGGCCAGAGATCTAAATTTACTCCAGCAATGTCATGCTTATACAAGCGGTAGACCTTTTTGAAAAGGCATCAAAGCAATAAATCAGCTCTGAGCTCTTTCTTATTTGCAATGGTGATGGACAGGTTGACAGACAAGATCAGACAGGAGTCCCTGTGGACTATGATGTCTGCAGATGACATTGTGATCTGTTGTGAGAGTAGGGAACAGGTGGAGGAGACCCTGGAGAGATGGAGATATGCTCTAGAAAGAAGAGGAATGAAGGTCAGCAGGACTAAGACAGAATATATGTGTGTGAATGACAGAGAGGATAGAGGAATGGTGAGGATGCAAGAAATAGAGGTGACGAAGGTGGATGAGTTTAAATACTTGGGATCAATAGTTCAGAGTAATGAGTGTGGAAGAGAGGTGAAGAGGAGAGTGCAGGCAGGATGGAGTGGGTGGAGAAGAGTGTCAGGAATGATTTGTGACAGATGGGTACCAGTAAGAGTGAAAGGGAAGGTCTACAAGAGGGTAGTGAGACCAGCTATGTTATATGGGCTGGAGACAGTGGCATTGACAAAAAGGCAGGAGTTTTAGCTGGATGTAGCAGAGTTAAAGATGTTAAGATTTGCAATGGATGTGACGAGGGTGGACAGGATTAGGAATAAGTATATTAGAGGGTCAGCCTAGGTTGGAAGGTTTGGAGACAAAGTCAGAGAGGCAAGATTACATTGGTTTGGACATGTGCTGAGGAGGGATGCTGAGTATATTGGGAAAAAGATGCTAAGGATGAAGCTACCAGGTAATAGGAAAAGAGGAAGGCCTAAGATAAGGTTTATGGAAGTGGTGAGACAGGACATGCAGGTGGTTGGTGTGACGGAGCAAGATGCAGAGGACAGGAAGAAATGGGAACAGATGATCCACTGTGGCGACCCCTAATGGGAACAGGCAAAAGAAGATAATGATGATGATCAAGGCAATGAATGAAAGCAAAATGGTACACTGCATACCTTTACAGGTTCATAGGTTCATAGGTAGGTACTAGGCTATTGGCCGTAGGGCCTATATAAGCCTAGCCAAAAGGTACCCTGGCTTTCGCCACCCAAGAAAATTATTTTCCTGTGCCACTGTCGAGCAGAGCCACAGAAGTGATCCCCGGGCTGAATTTCCTATCTCCCACCCAGTCATCAATATTTTTGAAGAGTGCTAATGAGAAGCTTTGTTTGATATAGATAGGTAGTTTGAGTATGGGAAGTCTCTGGGACAGGAATCTGTCCCTCCAGCATGTTCTGTTTATTGTGGTGACAAGGTTTAGAACCCTAGAGCGTGTAGCTTTGAGGGACTGGGATTTCATTAAGTGGAGCATGTACAAAAGCTCTGGGTTTGACATAGCTTTGTGTGTTAGGCAAAGATTGCCTCTGAGTAGGTGATATGCGATGGAGTAAAGCTGCAGTTTTTTGAGACGGTCTGTGTAGGGCATCTGTTTGAGGCTGGTAATCCTCTTTGTGAGGTATTTCTGCGGCCTTTCCAGTTGTTGTAGATGTCTTGTGAGTTACATACCAAAAGGGGCATTGTACTTATAATAGGTCTAATGAGTGACAAGTAGAGGGGAACAATGACCTCTTTTTTCCTGGATAAGGCACATTTTGTGATTTTGTGATGAGGTGCGCCACACAGAATGATTTCCTGACTACTGTGGTGATGTGATTATCAAAGGAGAGACTACTGTCCACCTGTGTCCCAAGGTCTCTTAGCACACTTTTGGTGTTAAGTAGACTACTGCCTATGTGGTAGTTCATGGGTACAGAGTTTTTACCAAAAGGGATGACAATGCACTGTTTGGCATTGAGCTTGAGGCCATGACTTTGACACCAGGCATCTGTCTCAGTGGAGTTTTGATTATGGCTCGTAGTTTGCAGTCATCTGCAAACTTCATTAGCCAAAGACTTTCTGAGTTAGCCTATACTTCAGAGAAGTAGATACCAAACAGGAGAGGACCCAGGACTGAACCCTGTGATCCTCCTCTTGTCACAGGTCTGAAGTTAGATTTGGAGTTTGCTACTTTCACAGTGTGGGTTCTGTCAGTGAGCCAATTGGCAACCCATCTTGTGACATAGGGATTTATACCTAGTTTAGTGGGTTTATCTATAATTCCAGAGTGGGGGATGGTGTTGAAAGCCTTGGTGAGACCTAGATAGGCTGTGTGAACCACCTTACCCTCATCTACGGCTTTGGTGACCACTTCAAAGAAGTCTATCATGTTTATGAGACATGAGCTGCCTTTTACAAACCCAAACTGGGTAGGGTCCAGAGTTTGGAGATTACTAATGTCATTGTTTGTAAGTTCCATGATGATACATTCCATAGCCTTGCAGATCAGGCTTGTCAGGCTAATGGGGTGGTAGTTTCCAGGGTCTGTGGTGGCTCCCCCTTTGTGGAGTGGGATAACTGTCACTGTGCATCTTTCAGTGGGCACATAGCTTGTGGTGAGGCTATGACTGAACAGGTATACCTGGCCAAAACTTTTGACACAGTTCTTCACTTAGGCATAATAGAAAAATTAAATAAACTGGGCATAAACCCTTATGTCAACATCTGGATTGCCAACTAACTCACAGATAGGATTCAGGAAATCAAAATAGGGGGAGTTACATCTACAAAGGGACCAGCCACCAGAGGAATCCCACTGAGTTCAGTGCTGGGATCTCTCCTAATTGGCATTTACTTCTCTAAAACTACTAATGGACAGTAGTGGCACCTAAATGCTTAATATCAGACATTGGTCACCTCAAATTTTCTATGATATGATCCCAGCTATTCTCAACAGAGATAATATATAATTATCAACCATGGGATGGGTAAGGCCAATCTGACACCAAATGAGATAGGTTAATTTGAGCATCAAAATGAAAATTGCCTAAGCTTAAAATAGCCCACCAGGTCAGCTACCCGAGTACTAAGCTATGAACATGTGAACCTAAATAAATAGGGCAGCATGGTGGGATAGATTTCTTATCAATTGACTAACCCTTGTCTGAAACAAACTTCTTTAAATTAAGCAGTGTGGTACAACATGCATCTTTAAAAAGGAGTGTCACAACTGGATGAGTATTTATACATTCATCACTGATATGATTGCCTTGTCCCTAATTGATAAGGGTTGTAAGGTCCAGTGATGACTTTTAGAAAGGCAGAAATTGCCTCTTGGCTCAATTGTCTTGTAACTCCTTTAATCCTATGACCCAAAGCATTACAGTATATGTAGTAATATATGCATAACATTTGTACTACAGTATCCCTGCTATGTTGAAGATTTCTTTTAAGAGGATAGGTGAGTGAGAATTATTAACATGGTATGTATATATCTGGAACTGAAACCAGAGAAACATTTTATCTTGTTATAGTTTGGATAATTTGTAAGACCTTGGTATATCCATGTGGGTCCTTGTTAGATTGTCGAAACACAAATTAGCGAATTTTTGTTTCGGCAATCACAATTTAGCAAAAGTGCATTTTGTCGAAATGCACTTTTGCTAAATATAAAACACAAAGAAAGCATGTAATCTGCATGCATCGTTAGTTGTAAATCAACGTATACTGTTGATTTACAACTAACGGAACTATTGCTGACATCGTACTACAGTGGGGATAAGGGAATATTCCCTTTTCCCCACTGTAGTGCGATCTCGAAGTGAAAATAATAAAGTAGGGGGTGTGGGGGACATAGCCCCTCCACATGGGGGATGCAGGGGGGCTTGCACCCATGCATAACAATGTTTAATGTTTTTTGGGGTTTTTTTTTTTTTTTTTTGTTATTTTGGGTTTAGCGAAAGTGCATAGTCGATAGTTTACACTTTCGACAAGATGCACTTTTGCTAAACTGAATTATCGGAAACACAATTCAATGGATTGTGTTTTCGATAATTCAACAGTGACCCATCCATGTACATGCCATTCTGCTTTATATGTTTTCTAAGTTAGAATAGTTGTAGCCTGCAATTTTTCAATAAGAATATTTAATTAACTACGGATTCAAATTTTCATTAAACATCTTTATTTGACTGGTATTGTTATATTCTCTTTGCCCTGTCTTGACCTCACCATATTTAATTTGTATCAAGACTGTTCTTTACTGTTTGCTTTATATATATTCTTATGCATTATTTATATAATTTGTGTCTGAAGTGAGATTTGTTATTATTTATCAGTATGAGGTAGAAGAACTGTGGTATCCACCTCCAAGAGCCAGGGTGATTGAGCATACTACCAGTGAATTATTAATTTTTTCATTTATATTTGGAAAAATAAAGAGTGTCAGGTGACTGGCGTGTTCAAGTCTCTGTCTCTTTACAGAGTAGTTACAGTAGTACTGTACCAGGAAGAAAGCTGCTGGTAACAGGTTTCTAACAGCCTTCCCTACAAATTGTGCGTGTGTGTGTGTGTGTGTGTGTGTGTGTGTGTGTGTGTGTGTGTGTGTGTGTGTGTGTGTGTGTGTGTGTAATTTGCTTTCCATAACAGTTACTGTAGATAAGGGATGATAGATGTCTTTGGATTCATAGAAAGATTGATGAGAATGTTTCCACGGGTCCTAGGCCAAAGACTCAGTGTTATAAGTGATCACTGTGCAGTCTTAACCTGGGTGTGAATTTTAGAAGCCCATACTCAGGATATTAGTGCATATTATCATTATGCCCTAGGGGGCAAATTGCATTTGGTGAACTGTTTTTTGAATCAGACTTGTGTGCACATTTCTTTGCTTTAATTTGTCAGGTAATAATGTTTTTACACAAAGGTCTATCTCTTCTGGAGTCATCAGACATATTTTGGATATCAGGGTAGATTGTATGCATGTCTATGAGTATGTGTCTATATATATATATATATATATATATATATATATATATATATATATATATATATATATATATATATATCTATGTCAAAATCCAAAAATCTTGTAGAAAAACCCAGCTCTGTTAATGTGGAGAGAGAATGTCTTTACTGTGACCCAAATAGGCTGGCTTCAATTATTGTCCCAAGCATGTATGATTTGTTCTAGGAAGGGAGGAATGATGGGGCTAGGCCTGTTCATGCCTCTTTAGATGAGGCATGGTGATGACATGCTAGTGTGAGACATTCCATTCTTGAATTTTCAGAAAAGCCCAGATCTATAACAGTGGCCAGAGTAGGGAAACGAGCAGTCACAACTTTAGGTAGGTTGTAGACTTACCTACAGAGATACTCATATCTAATATCTCACAATGCTCTTCTGAATGAGGCTAACATAGATGAACTGAACCCCTAATATTGTGTGAAGCCATCCTTTGTGAGTAGCAGTGGCACCCCCGAGTCTCACTCGTTTCCCGCACCCCATCTTCACCAGTTCCTATCAGCTGGTGAGCCTGGCCTGAGAGACTTTAAATACTTTAATAATGCAGTATAACTCTGGTAACATAGTGATGTGGACTCAGGAGAGCCATGCTTCCTTAGAAGTTGTTACATCCTAAACAACCACTGCAGATTTATAAAACAAAACAACAGCCCTACAGATAAATGTGCATGATGTCAGACATATTACCAGCATGCAAGTTGAGAAGAGTTACATAAATGCTTGGATTTTCAGGTATATCTTGAATATTGTATACAGTACAGTACAATTCAGGGCAGTACAGTCATACCTGGATATACATATAGCTGTTATCTACTAACGTGTGGTAGTCTGAACAGTATGCCTATGTATAACACTGAACCGTATAACACAGTGCATAATATAGAGTTGATATTGGTTCACATCATATTACTAAAGCAATTACTGTGCATGTTTCAGCTTTAACAATGTGAGAACATACTACTACATAGCAGTGCTAGCAGCTGCACTAACCAGTGTCTCATACTATTATAAAAGGCTTTGTCATGCTGGTAAAATGTAAGGAATTGAACTGTTACCATTAGCAGCCTCACTTTAATATATTGACATTATCCCCTCATATCAAATAGAGTGGTTTGGCATGGCATCATAACTCCTTTCCCCACCAGGTCCTTTAGATTTCTGGACTGCATAAATGAACCTAGGTCTAGGTAATTGTCAGGGCTTTATACTTCTTCAGTGTAGCTGGTTTACTCTGCAAGACTTGCAGACTTTGAAATAGTATTGGGTCAGTAGGTGTTTATGAATATTGACACTGTATGCTTTCAGTCCAAGGTAAGACACACATTTTGCAGAGAATAAAGTTCTGAAACGTTATGTGCTAATTAGGCCCAATAGTGACATATAGCATTGTTGAGATAACTGTGAAGCCAATATGTCATACACTGTTGTATCATTTCGAGACATGCACATATATGAGATTGTTACTACACAGGGAGATAGTACACTTTCTACATAACACAGTATGTCCACTTGCCTATTATATCACATCTGCTGGGCTGTATCACGTTTTTTTCTGTGTTTTATATGTGCATGACTATAAAGCTCCTTCCATGAATTAATATTGAGAAACACTTTTGCATGGAACGTACATCTTGTATATTGTGACACTTCCTATATTTTTGAAGCTTCTTTTACAAACTGTTTAATTTAGATGGCAAAATCTCTACTGAAATGTGTGTTATGGGCATCACTTGTGGGTGCTTAATCATATTTTTCCAAATAAATTGTGTTGTCCATAGCATAAGTCTTCAAATTAACCACCCCCCCAGACAAGATGAGTGGAAAAAGAAAGAGCTATTCCATCGTCTACAAGAAAGGAATTGTGGCAGACTCCCGGCGAAAGAATCTGATGGCTTTCTGTAAAGAGAAGAAGTTAGATCTCCGAATGGGCTGAAAATGGTGTGCAGCATACGATAACCTCAGTCAACAGGTTGACGAGGGAAATGCTAAGAAGTGCAAGTGTGGATCAGGTCAGCAACTATTATTTCCTGAGCTGGAAGACATCATCTGTGAGTGGATTGTTAACAGGAGAGCAAAGGCTTTGGTTGTGCACAGGACTGACATCCAAGCTTTTGCCCTTGCAGTGGCACCACAGTTAGAGATATCCGCAGAAGAATTCAAAGCATCATAACATTGGCTGGATGGCTTTCTTCAGTGATATGAACTGTCTCTAAGATCAACAGCACTGTTCAAGCTGGAAGATACTGAAGTTATTAAACATGCACTTGTGTTCAAGTCCTTTGTTGATGGCACTGACTTTTCTAAATACCAACTCTCCAATATGATTGATATGGATGAAACTGCAGTGTTTATGGGCCAAGGATCTCAAACAACAATTGATCAGAGGGGTGCCTTGTCAATCATTCCCTCCACTGGTTACAAGAGTGCACATGTTACCTGTATTCTGGCAATTCATCTAGATGGAAAGAAAATCCCACCTCTAATCATTAGTAAGGGCAAGAAAAATAAGACTGAACATGTTTCAGGCATTTACATTCTTAAAACTGAAAAAGCCTGGTGCACACAAGCAGCTATAAGGAAGTGGGTCGATTTAATACTGCCACTTGTTTTGCGAGGTGGCAAAAGAGGTCTGCTAATCTGGGATTCAGCCAGCACTCACCGAGCTAAAGAAATGAAGAAATTCCTTGCACAGAGAAGATTAGATCAAATAATGATTCCCACAGGAATGACTGCCTATCTCTAGACTCTTGATATTGCAATAAACAAGCCATTCAAGGACCATTTGCGCATGGAACTCAATGACTACATTGAAAATAGAATGGAGAGAAATCAGCATGGAAACTTTGTGAAGCCTAGCCTGCAAGAGGTCTTGACTTCAGTGAAAAAGTGATGGGATAAAATCAGTGACAGATATGTTGTCAAAGCACTACGAGCAGGCTACTTGGACAAGCAGTGATCATTTAAGGAGAGCTCTGTTGCTAGGCATGACAGATTGGGGCCAATGGTACAGGAAAGTCACAAGAAATTCAGGTTGAAATTCGGGATTGGGACACTTATGACAATGTTTCAGAAGAAGATGACATGACTGTATTTAAATAACTGTGACAGCCAAGGTACAGATATTCTCAAGTTAAAATGTTTGGTGCACTGTTTATGTAGAATTCTCACAAAACTGTTTTAACGAGATAGAACTGTTGTCCAATAACAGAAAAGTATGAAATAAATGTCAATTTGTGTACATGAATAAATGTCAATTTTTGTACATGAATAAATGTTGATTTGTGTTCATTAATAAATGTTGATTTTTGTACATGAATAAATGAATAAAGATAGATTGTTGGATGATGTGGGTAAATAACGCATCCCCTGATAATAAGCCCTAATGCATATTTTGGCAGGGGAAAGAGCATAAGACCCGGTCTTAATTTCAGGGAAATATGGTACGAGCAGTGGGATGTGACCCAGGCTGGGACCCAGACTCTGACGGGAAGACTCCCTTGGCCTTTAACTCCTGGAGGCTGCCAAACCGCACCATGTCCCTGTGCCCTCAGAGCCTCTCAGGGGGACCTCCATCCGATACAGGCCACCTTTGCAGAACTCACCCCGGCTGCTGAGGGGCAGGCATGCTCTCATTGAGACATCCGAGACTCCCCTCCTTTCCGGTCCAGGGAACCACAGTCCTTGTCTCCCGCATATCCTTTCCAGGCTGACAAATGGTGCCATGTCCCTGTGCCCTCAGAGCCTCTGATGGGGACCTCCATCTGATTTAGGCCACCCTCGCGGAACTCTCCCCGGCTGCCTAGGGCCAGGCACGTTCTCATAGGGACTTCCAAGCCCCCATCCTTTCCGGTCCAGAGCACCATGGTCCCTGTCTCCCCAGATCTCCTGGAGGCTGCCTGGCCTGGCTATGTCCCCTTGCCCTCAGAGCCTCTAAGGGGAACCTCCCTCCGATCCTGGCTGCCCTCACAGAACTCCCCTTGGCCGCATAAGGGGCAGGCCCACCCTCATAAGGGCTTCTGAGCCCATGCTCCTTTCTGGTCCAGAGCACCATGGTCCCCGTCTTCCCCAGATACCCATGAGGCTGCCTGGCTGGGCTGTATCCCCATGCCCTCTGAGCCTCTCAGAGGGACTGCCCTCCAATCCAAGCTGCCCTTGTGGAACTCCCCCTGGCTGCCAAGGGGCAGGCATGCTCTGATAGGAACTTCTGAGCCCCCCACTATTCCGGTCCAGGACACCACAGTCCCCATCTCCCGCATATCCCCTGCAGGCAGCCAAATCATGCTGTGCCCTTGTGCCCTCAGAGGCTCTCATGGGGACCACCCTCCAATCCAGGCCACCCTCACGGAACTCACCCTGGCCGCCAAGGTGCAGGCATGCTCTCATAGGGACATCCGAGCCCCCCTGCTTTCTGGTCCAGGGCACCACAGTCCACGTCTCCCTCATATTCCCTGCAGGCTGCCAAATTGGGCCATGTCCCCGTGCCCTTGGAGCCTCTCAGGGGATCTCCGTCTGATCTAGACCGCCCTCGCAGAATTCCCTCCAGCTGCCAAAGGGCAGGGCCGCCCTCATAGGGACTTCCGAGACCCCCCTCCTTTCCGGTCCAGAGTACCACAGTCCCCATCTCCCCCAGATCTACTGGAGGCTGCCTGGCCCGGCTGTGTCCCCATGCTCTCAGAGCCTCTAAGGGGGAAATCCCTCCTATCCTGGCCACCCTTGCAAATCTCCCCTTGGCCACCGAGGGACAGGCACACCATCATAGGGACTTCTGATCCCTTGCTCCCTTCCAGTCCAGAGCACCATGGTACCCATCTTCCCCAGATCTCTTGAAGGCTGCCTGACCAGGCCATGTCCCCATGCCCTTGAAGCCTCTCAGGGGGACCTCCCACCAATCTAGGCCACCTTCGTGGAACTCCCCCAGCTGCTCACGGGCAGGCATGCTCTCATCAGGACTTCCGAGCCCCCCTCCTTTCTGGTCCAGGGCAACACCGTCGCCGTCTCCCGCATATCCTCTTTAGGCTGCCAAACCATGCCGTGTCCCTGTGCCCTTGGAGCCTCACAGGGGAGCTTCCCTCCAATCCTGGCCACCCTTGGGAAACTCCACTCAGCCGCAGAGGGGCAGGCACACTCTCATTGGGACTTCCACGTCCACTTCCTTTCTGGTCCAGAGCCATTCTGTGGACTTTGCGACATTTACGGAAAGCCGTCAGGTACCAGGTGAGGTCAGACGCCATCCCCCTGTCTGGCAGGAGCACTCCTGACCCTGCAGCCTTCCACCAGATGCTCCGTTGAGGACTTATGCAATGGGGGATCGGCCTGACCCCGCTCAAGCAGGCAGGAACACTCCTGGTCCTGCTGTCTTCTGGTGAGATTTTCCCTTGAGAACTTCCATCTCATGGGGGCATGATCCAGACCCCCTCACCCAGGAGGGAGTGCATCCTGCCTGGCTGCCTTCAACCCACTCTCTCCCTTCTGGACTTCCACTGGGATGGAATCCCCCCTCCAGGCTTCCATTTCTACCTGGGCAGGAGTGCTCTTTTCCTTGTTGCATATCTCCTGGAAGCTGCCAAGCTGTGCTGGGTCCCCGTGCCCTTGGAGCCTTTCAAGGGGACCTCCCTCTAATACAGGCCATGCTTGTGGAACTTCCCCCAGCCGCCGAGGGCCAGACCCACCCTCATAGGGACTTCGAGACCCCGCTCCTTTCTGGTCCAGAGCACCATAGTCCCTGTCTCCCCCAGATCTCCTGGAGGCTGCCTGGCCTGGCCGTGACCACGTGCCCTCAGGGACTCTCAGGAGGACCTCCCTCTGATCCAGGCCACCCTCACAGAACTCCCCCTGGCTGCCAAGGGGCAGGCATGCTCTCATCGGGACTTCTGAGCCACCATCTTTTCCGGTCCACTGCACCACAGTCCCCGTCTCCCACATATCCCCTGCAGGCTGCCAAATCATGCCATGTCCCCTTGCCTTTGGAGCCTCTCAAGGGAAGTCTATCTGATCCAAGCCACCCTCGCTGAACTCACCCTGGCTGACGAGGGGCAGGCACACTCTCATAGGGCCATCTGAGACCCCCTCCTTTCCAGTCCAGAGCACCACAGTACCCATCTCCCGCATGTCCCCTGCAGGCTGCCAAATCGTGCCATGTCCCCATGCCCTGGGAGCCTCTCAGGGGGACCTCTTTCTGATCCAGGCCACCCTCGTGGAACTCCCCCTGACCACCGAGGGGCAGGCACACTCTCATAGGTACTTTTGAGCCCCCATCCTTTCCGGTCCAGAGCACCACGGTCCCCGTCTCCCCCAGATCTCCTGGAGGCTGCCTGGCTGGGCCATGTCCCTGTGCCCTCAAAGCCTCACAGGAGGAACTCCCTCCTATCCAGGCTACACTCGTGGAACTCCCCCTGGCCACCGTCGGGCAGGCATGCTCTCATAGGGAATTCCAAGCCCCCCCTTTTTTCCAGTCCATGGAACCACAGTCCCCGTCTCCCGCATATCCCATGCAGGTGGACAAATCATGCCATGTCCCCTTGCCGTCAGAGCCTCTCAGGGGGACCTCCCTCTGATCCAGACTGCCCTTGCGAAACTCCCCCTGACCGCCAAGGGGCAGGCACGCTCTCATAGGAACTTCTGAGCCCCCCTCCTTTCCGGTACATGGCACCACAGTCCCCATCTACCAAATATCCCCTGCAGGATGCCAAGTTGTGCCATGTCCCCATGCCCTCGGAGCCTTTCAGGGGGACCTCCCTCCAATCCTGGCCACCCTTGCAGAACTCCACTCGGCCCCAGAGGGGCAGGCCTGCCCTCATAGGGACTTCCGAGCCCACGCACCTTTCCGGTCCAGAGCACCATGGTCCACGTCTCCCCCAGATCTCCTGGAGGCTGCCTGACCGGGCTGTGTCCCCATTCCCTCAGAGCCTCTCAGGGGGACCTCCCTCCGATCCAGGCCACACTTGCGGAACTCTCCCCGGCTGCAGAGGAGCAGGCATGCTATCATAGGGACTTCTGAGCCCCCCTCCATTCTGGTCCAGGGTATCACAATCCCCATCTTCCGCATATCCCCTGCAGGCTGCCAAGTCATTCTGTATTCCCATGGCCTCAGAGCTTCTCAGGGGGACTTCCCTCCAATCCTGGCTGCCCTCACAAAACTCCCCTCGGCTACCAAGGGACAGGCCCACCCTTATATGGACTTGCAAGCCCATGCTCCTTTCCTGTCTGGAGCACCATGGTCCCCGTCTTCCCCAGATCTCCTGGAGGCTGCCTGGCCGGGCCATGTCCCCATGCCCTCGGATCTTCTCAGAGGGACCTCTCTCCCATCCAGGCTGCCCTCGCAGAACTCACCCCAGCCGCTGAGGGGCAGGCACACTCACACCGGCAATTCCACATCCCCCTCCTTTCAGTTCCAGGGCCATTCTGAGAACTTTTCAGAGAAGCCATCAGGTACCAGGCGACGTCAGACACCTTCCCCCTGTTTAGTAAGAGCACTCCTGGCCCTGCACCCTTCTGCCAGACACTCCCTTGAGGACTTTGGTTGTGGGGGGCTCTGCCTGACCCCCCTCAACCAGGCAGGAGCACTCCTGGCACTGCTGTCTTCTGCCAGATGCTGCCTTGAGGACTTCTGCCCCACCGGGGAGTGAGATCTGGACCCGCTCAAACAGGAGGGAGTGCTTCCTGCCCAGCCATCTTCCACCCCTCTCTGTCCCTTCTGGACTTACACCGGGATGGATTTGCCCCTCTAGGCTTCCACTTCTACCCCAATGGGAGCTCTCTTTTCCCGGATTGCATATCCCCTGGAGGCTGACAAACCATGCCGTGTCCCCGTGCCCTTGGATCCTCTCAGGAGGACCTTCCTCTGATTGAGGCCGCCCTCGCAGAACACCCCTCAGCCGCGAAGGTGCAGGCCCACCCTCATAAGGACTTCCAAGCCCACGCTCCTTTCCAGTCCAGAGCACCACGGTCCCCATCTCCCTCAGATCTCCTGGATGCTGCCTGGCAGGGTCATGTCCCCATGCCCTCAGAGACTCACAGGGTGACCTTCCTCTGACCAGGCCACCCTCGACGAACTCCCCTCAGCTGCCAAGGGGTAGGCATGCTCTTATCTGGACTTCCATGTCCCCCTCTTTTCAGGTCCAGGGCCATTCTGGGGACTTTGCGACAGTTTGGGGACGCCGTCCAGTACTGGGCGATGTCAGATGACTACTCCCTGCCTGGCAGGTGCACTCCTGGCCCTGCACCCTTCCACCAGACACTCCCTTGAGGACTTTCATTGTGGGGGGGCTCTGCCTGACACCACTCAACTAGGCAGGAGCACTACTGGCCCCGATGCCAGATGCTCCCTTGAGGACCTCCGTCCCAGAGGGGGAGTGATCCAGACTCTCTCACCCAGGAGGGAGTGCTTCCTGCCCGGTCACCTTCCGCCACTCTCTCTCCTTTCTGGACTTCCACCGGGATGGACTCCCCCCTCTGGGCTTCCACTTCTATCCGGGCGGTAGCACTCTTTTCCTGGTTTGCATATCTCCTGGAGGCTGCCAAGCTGTGCCATGTCCCCATGCCCTTGGAGCCTCTCAGGGGGACCTCCCTCTGATCAGGCCGCCCTCGTGGAACTCCGCTCGGCTGCCAAGGGGCAGGCCCACCCTCATAGGGATTTCCGAGCCCAAGCTCCTTTCTGGTCCAGAGTACCACTGTTCCCGTCTCTCTCAGATCTCCTTGAGGCTGCCTGGCTGGGCCATGCCCCCATGCCATCAGAGCCTCTCAGGGGGACCTCTCTTTGATCCAGGCCACTCTCACGGAACTCCCCCAGCTGCCAGGGGGCAGGCACGCTCTCATCAGGACTTCCACGCCCCCCTCCTTTCAGGTCCAGGGCCATTCTGCAGAGTTTGCGACATTTTGGGGATGCAGTCGGGTACTGGGCAACATCAGATGATCTCCCCCTGCCTGGCAGGAGCACTCCTGGCCCTGCACCCTTCCACCAGACACTCCCTTGAGGGCTTCCATCGTGAGAGGCTTCACCTGACCATGTTCCACCAGGCAAGAGCACACCTGGCCCCACTGCCTTCTGCCAGATTCTCCCTTTAGGACTTTTATCCCACCGGGGGTGAGATCTGAACCCTCTCACCTGGGAGGGAATGCTTCCTGCCCGGCCGACTTCCACCCCTCTTTCTCTCCCTTCTGGACTTCCACCAGGAGAGACTCCCCCCTCTGGGCTTCCACTTCTATCTGGGCGGGAGAGGTCTTTTCCCAGGTTGCATATCTCCTGGAGGCTGCCAAACCGGTGCCATGTCCCCATGCCCTTGGAGCCTCTCAGGGGAGCTTCCATCTAATCCCGGCCACCCTCATGGAACTCCACTCAGCCACAGAGGGGCATGAAAGCTCTTATTGGGACTTCAAAGTCCCCCTCCTTTCCAGTAAAGAGCCATTCTGGAGACTTTGCAACATTTCTGGAAAGCTGTTGGGTACCAGGCGAGGTCGAATGACTTTCCCCTGCCTGGCATTAGCACTCCTGACCCTGCACATTCCACCAGACACTCAAATGAGGACTTCCATCGTGGGGTTCTCCGACTGACCATGCTCAACCAGGCAGGAGCGCTGCTGACCCCGCTGATATCTGCCAGATGCTCCCTTGAAGACTTTGGTTCCACCGGGGGCGCGATCCAGACCCCCTCAACCAGGAGGGAGTGCTTCCAGCCTGGCTGCCTTCCACTCTCTCTCTCCCTTCTGGACTTCCACCAGGACAGACTCCCTCCTCCGGACTTCCACTTCTACCAGGACGAGAGCACTCCTTTCCCAGGTTGCATATCTCCTGGAGGCTGCTGATCCGTGCCGGGTCCCTGTGAATTCTACCCAGCCACTGAGGGGCAGGCATACCCTCATCAGGACGTCTGAGCCCCCTCCTTTCTGGTCCAGGGCACCACAGTCTCTGTCTCCCACATATCACCTGCAGGCTGCCAAACCATGCTGTGTCCCCATGCCCTTGGAGCCTCTCAGGGGAGCTTCCCTCCGATCACAGTTGCCCTCGTGGAGCTCCACTTGGCCACAGACGGGCAGGCACGTTCTCATCGGGACTTCCACGTCCCCCTCCTTTCCGGACCAGAGCTATTGTGAGGACTTTGTGACATTTCTGGAATGCTGTCTGGTACCGAGTGAGGTCGGATGCCTTCCCCCTGCCTGGAAGGAGCACTCCTGTCTCTGCAGCCTTCCACCAGACACTCCCTTGAGGACTCACTCCGTGAGGGGCTCCACCTGAAACTGCTCAACCAGGCAGGACAACTCCTAGCCCCGCTGCCTTCTGCCAGATGCTCCCTTGAGGACGTCCATCCCACCGGGGGAGCGATCTGGGCCCTCTCACACAGGAGGGAGTTCTTCCTGCCCGGCTGGCTTCCACCATCTCGCCCTTCTGGACTTCAACCGGGACAGACTCCCCCTCTTGGCTTCCACTTCTACCCGGATGGGAGCACTCTTTTCCAAGGTTGCATATCTCCTGGAGGCTGCAAGGCCATCCGGGTCCCTATGCCATTGGACCCTCTCAGGGGGAACTCCCTCCAATCCAGGCTGCCCTCGTGCAACTCCCCCAGCCACTGAGGGGCAGGCACACTCTTATAGGTACTTCCGAGCCCCCATCCTTTTTGGTCCAGGGCGCCATAGTCCCCGTCTCCCGCATATAGTCCCCAGCAGGCTGACAAGTCGTGCCATGTCCCTGTGCCCTTGGAGCCACTCAGGGGGACCTCCCTCTGATCCAGGTCACCCTTGCAAAACTCCCCCCGGCCACCAAGGGGCAGGCCCACCCTCATAGGGACTTCAGAGACCCCACTCCTTTTCAGCCCAGGGCACCACAGTCCTCGTCTCCCCCAGATCCCCTGGAGGCTGCCTGGCCAGGCCGTGTCCCTGTACCCCCAGAGCCTCTAAGGAGGAGCTCCCTCTACTCCTGGCTGACCTAGGATAATTCTCTCGGCCTTTGAGTGGCAGGCCCTCCCTCATAGGGACATCCGAGCCCACGCTCCTTTCAGGCCCAGAGCACCATGGTCCCTGTCTCCCCCAAATCTCCTGTAGGCTGCCTGGCTGGGCCATGTCCTTGTGCCCTCGGAGCCTCTCAGGGGGACCTCCCTCCAATCCAGGCCACACTCACGGAACTCCCACCAGTCGCTGAGGGGCAGGCACTCTCTCATTGGGGCTTCTGAGCTCCCTTCCTTTCCAGTCCAGGGCACCCCAGTCCCTGTTTCCCGCATATCCCCTGCAGGCTGACAAATCGTGCCATGTCCCCATTCCCTCAGAGCCTCTCAGAGGGACCTCCCTTCAATCCAGGCTGCCCTCATGGAACTCACCCTGGCCACCAAGGGGCAAGCATGCTTTCATCAGGACTTCAGAGCCCCCCTCCCTTCCGGTCCAGGCCACCACAGTCCCTGTCTCCTGCATGTCCGCTGCAGGCTGTCAAGTTGTGCTGTGTCCCTGTGCCCTTGAAGCCTCTCAAGGGGCCCTCTCTCCAATCCTGGCAGCCCTCGCGGAACTCCCCTCAGCCACCGAGAGACAGGCCCACCATCATAGGGACTTCTGAGCCCAAGCTTCTTTCCGGTCCAGAGCACCATCGTCCCCATCTCCCCCAGATCTCCTGGAGGCTGCCTGGCCGGGCCATGTCCCCGTGACCTCAGAGCCTCTCATGGGGACCTCCCTCCGATCCAGGCCGACCTCTGGGAACTCACCCAGGCCACCAAGGGGCAGGCACGCTCTCATCGGGACTTGCATGTCCCCCTCCTTTCAGGTCCAGGGCCATTCTGGGAACTATGTGACATATCAGGGATGCCGTTGGGTACCGGGCGACATCGGATGCCTTCACCCTAGCTGGCAGGAGCACTTCTGGCCTTGCACCCTTCAGCCAGACACTCGCTTGAGGACTTCCATTGTGGGGGGCTCCACCTGACCCCGTTCAACCAGGCAGGAGCACTCCTGGCCCTGCTGCCTTCTGCCAGATGCTCCCTTGAGGAGTCCCATTGGGGGGCATGATCCAGACCTGCTCACCCTGGAGGGAGTGCTTCTTGCCTGGCCACCTTCCGCCCATCTATCTCCCTTCTGGACTAACATCATGACGGACTCCCTCCACTGGGTTTCCACTTTGACCCGGAGGGGAGCGCTCTTTTCCCAGACTGCCTATCTCCTGGTGGCTGCCAAACCATGCTGTGTCCCCATGCCCTTGGAGCATCTCAGGGGGACCTCCCTCCAATTGAGGCCAGCCTCACGGAACTCCCCTCAGCCGCTGAGGGGCAGGCCTACCATCATAGGGACTTCCAAGCCCACGCTCATTTCTGGTCCAAAGTACTATGGTCCCCATCTCCCCCAAATCTCCTAGAGGCTGCCTGTCTGGGCTGTGTCCCTGTGCCCTTGGAGCCTCTCAGGCAGACCTCCCTCTGATCCAGGCCACCCTCGCAGAACTCCCTCTGGCTAACAAGGGGCAGGCATGCTCTCATCGGGACTTCCACGTCCCTCTCCTTTCAGGTCCAGGGCCATTCTGGGGACTTTTCGACTTTTAGGGAATGCTGTTGGGTACCAGGTGACGTCAGATTACTTCCCCCTGCCTGGCAGGAGCACATCTAGCCCTGCACCCTTCTGCCAGACACTCCCTTGAGGACTTCCATCATAGGGGGCTCCACTTGACGCCACTCAGTCAAGCAGGAGCACTACTGGCCCTGCTGCCTTCTGCCAGATGCTCCCTTGAGGACTTCCGTCCCACCAGGGGAGCTATCCGAACCCTCTCACCTAGGAGGGAGTGCTTCCTGCCCTTCCACCTTCCACCACTCTCTCTCCTTTCTGGACTTCAACCGGGACGGACTCCCCCTTCAGGCTTCCACGTCTACCTGGGCGGGAGCGCTCTTTTCCCAGTTTGCATATCCCCTGTAGGCTGCCAAATTGTGCCGTGTCACCGTACCCTTGGAGCCTGTCAGGGGGACCTCCTTCTGATCCAGGCCGGCCTTGCAGAACTCCTCTCGGTTGCCGAGGGGCAGGCATGCTCACATAGGGACTTCCACGTCCCCCCCTTTCAGGTCCAGGGGATGCCGTTGGGTACCAGGCGATGTCAGATTACTTCCACCTGCCTGGCAGGAGCAGTCCTGGCCCTGCAGCCTTCTGCCAGACACTCCCTTGAGGACTTCCATCGTGGGGGGCTCCGCCTGACATCACTCAATCAATCAGGAGCACTACTGGCCCCGCTGCCTTCTGCCAGATGCTCCCTTGAGGTCTTCCGTCCCACCAGGGGAGCGATCCGGACCCTCTCACCCAGGAGGGAGTGCTTCCTGCCCGGCCGCCTTCCTCTACTCTCTCTCCTTTCTGGAATTCCACCGGGACGGACTCCCCCTCCAGGCTTCCACTTCTACCCAGGCGGGAGCGCTCTTTTCCTGGGTTGCATATCTCCTGGAGGCTGCCAAGCCATGCCGTGTCCCCATGCCCTTGGAGCCTCTTTGGGGGACCTTCCTCTGATCCAGACTGCCCTCGCGAAACTCACCCTGGCTGCCAAGGGGCAGGCATGTTCTCATATGGACATCCTAGCCCCCCTCCTTTCTGGTCCAGGGCACCACAGTCCCCACCTCCTGCATATCCCCTGCAGGCTGACAAATATTGCCGTGTCACCGTACTCACAGAGCCTATCAGCGGGACCTCTCTCTGATTTGAGCCAGCCTCTCAGAACTCCTCCCAGCTACTGAGGGGCAGGCATGCTCTCATAGGTACTTCCGAACCCCCATCCTTTCCAGTCCAGAGCACCACAGTCCCCATCTCCCGCATATTATCCTCTGCAGGCTGCAAAGTCATACCGTGTCCTCATGCCCTCAGAGCCTCTCTGGGGAACTCCCTCCGATCCAGGCCACCCTTGTGGAACTCCTGCTGGCCGCTGAGGGGCAGGCACGCTCTCATAGAGAATTTCGAGCCCCCCTCATTTCCAGTCCAGAGCACCACAGTCCACATCTCCCAAAGATCTCCTGGAGGCTGCCTGGCAGGGTCGTGTCCCTGTGCCCTTGGAGCCTATCAGGGGGACCTCCCTCCAATCCAGGCCATCCTCGCAGAATTCCTCCTGGCCACCAAGGAGCAAGCACGCTCTTATAGGAAATTCCGAGCCTCCCTCCTTTCCAGTCCATGCCACCACAATCCCCGTTTCCCGTATATCTCCTGCAGGCTGCCAAATCGTGTCATCTCCTCTGCCCTCGGAGCCTCTCAGGGGACCTCCCTCCAATCCAGGCCACCCTCCCGGAACTCCCCCCGGCTGCTGAGGGACAGGCATGCTCTTATAGGGACTTCTGAGCCTCCCTCTTTTCCGGTCCAGGGCACCACAGCTCCCGTCTCCTGCTTAATCCCTGCAATCTGCCAAGTCGTGCTGTGTCCCTGTGGCCTTGGAGCCTCTCAGTGGGACCTCCCTCCAATCCTGACTGCCTTTGCAAAACACCCCTCTGCCACCGAGGGACAGGCCCACCCTCATAGGGACTTCCAAGCCCATGCTCCTTTCCGGTCCAGAGCACCACTGTCCCTGTCTCCCCCAGATCTCCTGGAGGCTGCCTGCAATCTGCCAAGTCGTGCTGTGTCCCTGTGGCCTTGGAGCCTCTCAGTGGGACCTCCCTCTGATCCTGGCTGCCTTCACAAAACACTCCTCGGCCACCGAGGGACAGGCCCACCCTCATAGGGACTTCCAAGCTCATGCTCCTTTCCGGTCCAGAGCACCATGGTCCCCATCTTCCCCAGATCTCCTAGAGGCTGCCTGGCCGGGCCATGTTCCCATGCCCTCGGAGCCTCTCAGGAGGACCTCCCTATGGTCCAGGTCACCCTCACGGAACTCCCCTCAGCCACCAAGGGGCAGGCATGCTCTCATCTGGCCTTCCACATCCCCCTCCTTTCAGGTCCAGGGCCATTCTGGAATATTGCGACATTTCGGGGACGCTGTCAGGTACCAGGTGATGTCGGACGCCCTCCCCCTGCCTGGCAGAAGCACTACTGGCCCTGCACCCTTCCACCAGACACTCCATTGAGGACTTCCATTGTGTGGGGCTCCGCCTGACCCCACTTAGCCAGGCAGGACCACTCCTGGCACTGCTGCTTTCTGCCAGATGCTCCCTTGAGGACTACCGTCCCACCAGGGTGCCCAATCCGGACCCGCTCACCCAGGATGGAGTGCTTCTTGCCCGGCCACCTTCTGCCACTCTCTCTCCCTTCTGGACTTCCACCGGGATGGACTTCCCCATCCAGGCTTCCACTTCTACCCAGACGGGAGCACTCTTTTCCCCGGTTGCATATCTCCTGGAGGTTGCACAACCGTGCCATGTCCCCATGCCCTCAGAGCCCCTCAGCGGGACCTCCCTCTGATAGAGGCTGCCCTCGCAGAACTCCCCTCAGCTGCCAAGAGGTAGGCCCGCCCTCATAGCGACTTTCAAGCCCGTGCTCCTTTCCGGTCCAGAGCACCATGGTACCCATCTCCCGCAGATCTCCTGGAGGCTGCCGGACTGTGTCTCCATGCCCTTGTTGCCTCTCAGATGGACCTCCCTCCACTCCAGGCCACCCTCGTGGAAATCCACCCACCACCGAGGGGCAGGCACGCTTTCATTGGGACTTTCACAAGCCCCTCATTTTAGGTCGAGAGCCAATCTAGCCACTTTGTGACAGTTTGAGGATACTGTCGGGTACCGAGCGACATCAGACGACTTCCCCCTGAATGGCAGGAGCACTCTTGGCCCTGCACCCTTCTGCCAGATACTCCCTTGAGGACATCCACTGTGGGGGGCTCTGCCTGACACCACTCAAACAGGCAGGAGCACTACTAGCCCTTCTGCCTTCTCCCAGATGCTCCCTTGAGGACTTCTGTGCCACTGGGGGTGAGATCCAGACCCTCTCACCCAGGAAGGAGTTCTTTCTGACCAGCTGCCTTCCGCCACTCTCGCTCCTTTCTGGACTTCCACTGGGATGGACTCCCCCTCTGGGCTTCCACTTCTACCCAGGCGGGAGCACTCTTTTCCCAGATTGCGTATCTCCTGGATGCAGCCAAGCTGTGCCTTGTCCTTGTGCCCTCAGAGCCTCTCAGGGGAACATCCCTCCAATCCAGGCCACCCTCGTGGAACTCCCCTCAGCTTCCGAGGGGCAAGCCCATCCTCATAGGGATTTCCAAGCCCACGCTCCTTTACGGTCCAGAGCAATATAGTCCCCGTCTCCCACATATCTCTTGCAGACTGCCAAACCATGCCATGTCCCCGTGCCCTCGGAGCCTCTCAGGGGAGCTTCCCTCCAATCCCGGCCACCCTCGTGGAACTCTCCCTAGCTGCTGAGGGGCAGGCACACCCACATCGGGACTTTCACGTCCCCCTCCTTTCCGGTCCAGAGCCATTCTGGTGAATTTGCGACATTTCTGAAATGCTGTCTGGTACCGAGTGAGGTCGGACGCCTTCCCCCTGCCAGGCAGGAGCACTCCTGACCTTGCAGCCTTCCACCAGATGCTCCCTTGAGGATTTCCATTGTGGGGGGCTTTGCCTGACCCCGCTCAACCAGGCAGGAGCATTCCTGGCCTCGCTGCCTTCTGCCAGATGCTTCCTTGAGGACTTCCATCCCAACAGGTGTGCAATCCGGTCTCTCTCACCTAGGAAGGAGTGCTTCCTGCCTGGCTGCCTTCTGCCCTCTCTGTCCCTTCTGGACTTCCATGGGGACGGACTCCCCCCACCAGTCTTCCACTTCTACCTGGGCAGGAGCACTCTTTTCCCAGGTCGCATATCTCCTGGAGGCTGCCATGCCAGGTCCCCATGCCCCCCGTGCCTTTCAGGGAGACCTCCTTCTGATCCAGGCTGCTCTCATGGAACTCCCCCCAACCCCTGAGGGGCAGGCATGCCCTCATCGGGACTTCCGAGCCCCGCTTCTTTCTGGTCCAGGGCACCACAGTCCCCATTTCCTGCATATCCCCTGCAGTCTGCCAAACCATGCTGTGTCCCTATGCATTCACAGCCTCTCAGGGGAGCTTTTCTCTGATCCTTCCCAGCCTCGTGAAACTCTGCTGGGCTGCAAGGCCTCAGCCAGACCCTCATCCAGACTTCAGTGATGCTGGTTCTCCCCTTTGCACTCCACCTAGAGCTTTCAAACTCACGCAGGATATAGCCCCTGGTCCCAGCATCCTGGCCTATTTCATCTCATGCCTCCATCTCCCTCCTCGGCCATGCCAGGTGCCAACAAATGTGCTTCACTTCAAGCTTTCTGGCACATGCCCCATTGCCTCCTGAGTGGTGCCGTTCGGTATCCCCGCAGTGCCTGGTGAATGACCGGAGGCTGATCCAGTGCCTGCGCATAGTCCATGGTGCAAGACACCACTGAGGTCATATCTCCATACCCCTGGGGGCTGGGTGGATTGGATCCCGGATCTGGCTTCACCAGATGGACATCTGCCCTCTCCTGGGAGCTACACACCTGCCACTGGATCTCCTCTTTGAGGACAGCCCTTAAACCCAAGTACACAATCTTCAGCCCCTACCACACCCACAGGTGTTTTGGCTAGCTGGACAGAGGTGCCAGAGGGTGTGGAGCAAGGAGTGTGACTGGGGACCTCCTCCCAAGGGGGACGCTCCTCCGACGATTTGCTCATGAGCCCCCTTCCTTGATCCCCCCACCAGACCCCATGCCCAGCACTGAAAGCAAAGTCTTGTCAATGATCTGGATGTTAGCAGAAGGGGGCAACACATAGGGCAGGATGGCCAGGGCCAGATCTTTCCCTCCCCCCGAGGGCACAGAGTCCGTCCCCAGCCTGTGACAAAAGCTTGGCTTGAGGGCTGACTTTCAATAGATTGCAGCTTTTTGCTGCTATGCTACGTATGAAACCCTGACCCAGAATCAGGTCATCTACAAATGATTTAGCATCCGGTTCCCCACAAACATGCAGTGCACTGCTGGAGAGAGGCAGCTTCCTTCCGCCCACACTCCGACCAAATGATGAGTGGCGCTCCTCGCCGACCTTGTGACTGGCTATCCCTGGCCAACTGGAGATCCACGGCGCTCCAGTATCATTATGTTTAGGCAGGATTCTGACTTAGAGGTGTTCAGTCATAATCCCACAGATGGTAGCGTCACACCATTTGCTCCTCAGCCAAGCACATACACCAAACATCTAAACCTGCGGTTCCTCTCATACTGAGCAGGATTACTATCACAACTCATCATCAGTAAGGTAAAACTAACCTTTCTCACGATGGTCTAAACCCAGCTCACATTTCCTATTAGTGGGTGAGCAATCCAATGCTTGGTGCCTTCTGCTTCACAATGATAGGAAGAGCCGACATCGAAGGATCGAAAAGCAACATCACAATGAATGCTTGGCCACCACAAGCCAGTTATCCCTGTGGTAACTTTTCTGACACCTCCTGCTTAAATCCCAAAAAGCCAGAAGGATCGTGAGGCCCCGCTTTCATGGTCTGTATTTGTAATGAAAATCAAGATCAAGCGAGCTTTTGCCCTTCTGCTCTAAGGGAGGTTTCTGTCCTCCCTGAGCTCGCCTTAGGAGACCTGCATTACTCTTTGACAGGTGTACTGCCCCAGTCAAACTCCCCACCTGACACTGTCCTCAGAGCAGGGCACGCCCAGACGCTCGGGTGCTTGAAGCCAGAAGTGAGAGCCCCGGTGGGGCTCGCCCCCTAGCCTCATTGGGTAAGTGAAAAAATGATGAGTAGTAATATTTTAACGGCGACTGAAGCCTCCCATTTATTCTACACCTCTCATGTCTCTTCACAGTGCCAGACTAGAGTCAAGCTCAACAGGGTCTTCTTTCCCCGCTGATTCTGCCAAGCCCATTCCCTTGGCTGTGGTTTTGCTAGATAGTAGGTAGGGATAGTGGGAATCTCGTTCATCCATTCATGCGCATCACTAATTAGATGATGAGGCATTTGGCTACCTTAAGATCATAGTTACTCCCGCTGTTTACCCATGCTTCATTGAATTTCTTCACTTTGACATTCAAAGCACTGGACAGAAATCACATCACATCAACACCCATCTCGGGCCTTAACAATGCTTTGTTTTAATTAAACAGTCAGATTCCCCCGGTCCACAACAGTTATAAGTCAGCTGCTACCTGCCGGATGAGGCGGGACACCGGTCGGGACCAGTGCCCACCACAGCCGGGGCTATCCACAGGAAGGGCCCGGCACACGTCCAGAGTCGCCGCCGCCATACCTGCCGGCCCCCAGGAGGGGGGAGTTTGGCGAGGGCTGATGACTCCTCATCCAGGCACGCACCCAGCCCTGCTTCACACCTGAGCCCAACCAACCCAGCCCTTAGAGCCAATCCTTATCCCAAAGATACGGATCTGGCTTGACAACTTCCCTTATCTACATTGTTCTAACATGCCAGAGGCTGTTCATCTTGAAGACCTGCTGCGGATATGGGTACGGCCCATCGTGAGACTTACACCCTCTCCCCTGGATTTTCAAGGGACCGCAAGAGCTCACCTGACGCCACCGGAACCACAACGCTTTCCAGGGCACAGGCCCCTGTCTCGGGATGAACCCATTCCAGGGTGCCCTGCCCTTTACAAAGAAAAGAGAGCTCTCCCAGGGGCCCCTGCTGGCTTCTCCAGGATCATTTTCACTGCACTGGATGCTGCTAGGCAACCATCTCCACCTCTTCGCATTCAGGGATCTGCACCCAACTCCCTTTCGATCAGCTGAGGGTGACGGAGGCAATCGCCCGTCCCTTCAGAATGGCTCTCACCTATCTCTCAGGACTGACTGACCCATGTTCAACTGCTGTTCACATGGAACCCTTCTCTACTTCGGCCTTCAAAGCTCTCGTTTGAATATTTGCTACTACCACCAAGATCTGCACCCGGGGCGGCTCCACCTGGGCCCTCGCCCTGGGCTTCTACTAATCACGGCATAGCCCCCTAGGCTCCCAGCACCGGTGACAGATGGGTATGGGCCCGACTCGCTAGCACCATCCATTTTCAGGGCTAGTTGATTTGGCAGGTGAGTTGTTACACACTCCTTAGCGGATTCCAACTTCCATGGCCACCGTCCTGCTGTCTAAATCAACCAACACCTTTTCTGGGGTCTGATGAGCATTGGCATCGGGTGCCTTATCCCAGCATCTGGTTCATTCTGCTGCGCCAGTTCTGCTTACCAAAAGTGGCCCACTGGGTGCTTACATTCCACCCCCAGCTCCAAGCCAGCGAGCCGGGCTTCTTACCCATTTGAGAATATGTTGAGATCATTTCGGCCCCAAGACCTCTAATCATTCACTTTACCAGATAAAACTGCATCTGCCGAGTGCCAGCTATCCTTAGGGAAACTTCTGAGGGAACCAGCTACTAGATGGTTCGATTAGTCTTTTGCCCCTATACCCAGGTCAGATGACCGATTTGCACATCAGGACTGCTACAGACCTCTGCCAGAGTTTCCTCTAGTTTGCTCTGCCCAGGCATAGTTCACCATGTTTCAGGTCCCACCAGGTGCACTCATGCTCCACCTCCCCAATGGGATGGGTGAGACAGGCCGGCAGTGCACCCCCCACACGAGGTGGGGGATCTCACTTCAGCCGGCAAGCGCTGGCCCTCACTTTCATTGAGCCGTGGGGTCTCCTGCCCACCCTCAGACTCGCGCACCTATTAGACTCCTTGGTCCATGTTTTAAGATCGGACAGGTGGGCCACCGACCCCACTACAGACCCCAGGCAGCCAAGGTGAGCCCACCAGCCCGGCAGTGGGACACGGTTGGACTGCACTGAGGGCAGTCTGGCCCATTCGACAGTCCCACTGGGAGCCAGGGTCTCCCAGCCCCCACCGCGAGGGTGGGTGAGGGTGTGGTGGCGGTCATGTCCCATGACCCCGAGGCACGGCGAGGGCTGATGCCATGGGCTGTAACACTCCTCTCTGGGGTGGGGAGCCACCTTCCTTGTGGCCTTCCAAGCCAACCCAGAGCCGCTTGCAGTGCACCGCCTCAGAGGAAGTGTGCCCAATGGTGAGGAGGGGGATCTGCTTCACCCAGGCAGCCAGCACAGCTGGCAGGTTGAATCCTCTGGGCTGACCGGACAGACCCCACCCGTTTACCTCTGAACAGTTTCACACCCTTTTGAACTCTCTCTTCAAAGTTCTTTTCAACTTTCCCTTATGGTACTTGTCCACTATCGCTCTTGTGCCAGGGTTTAGCCTTAGTTGGAGTTTACCACCCACTTTGGGCTGCATTCACAAACAACCCGACTCCGGGAAGACCTGATCCCAATACGCAGGGGGCCACCACCAGCCTCACACCATCCGCAGGCTAATCTTTGATCACAAGGACTTGGGGTGCCTAGGCGGCACTAGGAAGATGGACTTCTGTATGCCACATTTCTCTGCACCCATTGCATGGGTGGGGATTAGCCACTGGGCTCTTACCTCTTCACTCGCTTTTACTAAGGGAATCCTGGTTAGTTTCTTTTCCTCCGCTTAGTAATATGCTTAAATCCGGTGGGTCGCCACGTCTGATCTGAGATCATGTTTCGAGTGTGGTTGCGAGGGGGGTACAGCAGGGGCCTCAGTGGCAGATGGACTACCCATCCTCCCCTGGCCCCCACACACCCACTGCCCACCACTGGACTCCAAGCGGCAGAAGAGGACAGCTGACACAGCCCCGGCACACAGGAACCAGGCAGGCAGGTGTCGGGCTTGACCCCAGAAGGGCAGCCCGGTGGCAGTACCACTGACAACCTCCAGGGGGCAGGCCAGATGCACACCTGCTCCTTCCCATCCTCAGATGGGCTTCCCAGTTCGGAGCAGCAGGGGACTCTTCTCCTCCATCCGCATCTCTCTCTGGGGGACAGAGGGCCTGCAGCAGGCTCCTTTGACTCCCCGGTCACACCCTCAACAGGGGCCAGATACCTCGGGGGTGATGGAAGGCACAACGACTCTCAGACAGGGGTAGCCCCTTGAGTAACCCAGGGCCACAAAGTGCGTTCGAAGTGTCGATGATCAATGTGTCCTGAAATTCACATTAGTTCTCGCAGCTAGCTGTGTTTTTCATCGACGCATGAGCCGAGTCAGAGTAATACAATTCTCATTCGCCGGGGCACCGCTGCCCACACAGCATCACACCTCAAGTTGAGCATTCAAGGTTTCACAGGCATTGTTGTGTGTGCCCAGACCGGGGTTACTGGCCCCACACCACAAGACAGCAGGAAGTCCTGCAGCGGCTGGTGCACGGCCACACAACACAACCAACCTTCTGGGTCTTTGAACCGACACCCCACGTGGAGCGGGGCATCCTCCACAGGTACCCATGACCGACATCAAGGGGAGAGTACTCCAGTGTGCCACCCCCAGGGATGGCACCGCACAGCCAAAAAGGAGGCCACCACCCCCCCTGCTGGGATGGTACCCTCTCCATCCCCCTACCACATGGGGAGCCAGCCACCTCTGGGATGTGTAGTGGACTGCATCATTGGGCCAGGTGCACCCTCCACCACCATCCCCTCATGGCAGCAGAGGAGCACCCACACTTCCCACCACATGGATGGACCCCCCTCCCTCATGCTGCCAGGAGGCAAGGGGGGCAGACATTACCCATCCTCTCACTTTCTTCCCTCTCCCTTCCCTCACTCTCTCCCCCCAGGAGCCATGGGCTCAGTCCCACTGGCCTCCACTAGGGCGCACAGAGAGTTAGGATTCAGAGAGAGACAGAGAGAGAGAGAGAGGCATAAAGAGTCAGGGTGGTGGAGCAAGGAGAGGCCCTGGTACCTAGGGACAGCACTGTCCCAGGACCCTTGGCATTAATGACCCTTCCGCAGGTTCACCTACGAAAACCTTGTTACGACTTTTACTTCCTCTAGATATTCAAGTTTGATTGTCTTCTCTGTGCACCACCGGGGCCATGACTGACTCCAGCGGGGCTGATCTGATGACCACACTAAACCATCCAATCGGTAGTAGCAACGGGTGGTGCGTACAAAGGGCAGGAACTTAATCAACACAAGCTTATGACCTGCACTTACTGGGAATTCCTCGTTCGTGGGGAATAATTGCAATCTCCAGTCCCTATCACAAATGGGGTTCATTGGATTACCCGGACCTGTCGGCCAGTGTAGCACGCATGCAGCCCCGGACATTTAAGGGCATCACAGACCTGTTATTGCTCAATCTCATGTGGTTGAAAGCCACTTGACCCTCTATGAAGTTGGAGACGACTGCACTGGGCTGCATAACTAGTTAGCATGGCGGAGTCTCATTCGTTATCGGAATTAACCAGACAAATCACTCCACCAACTAAGAACGGCCATGCACCACCACCCGTAGAATCGAGAAAGAGCTATCAGTCAATCCTTTCCATGTCCAGGCCAGGTGAGGTTTCCCGTGTTGAGTCAAATTAAGCCGGAAGCTCCACTCCTGGTGGTGCCCTTCCATCAATTCCTTTAAATTTCAGCTTTGTAACCATACTCCCCCTGGAACCCAAAGACTTTGGTTTCCTGGAAGCTCCCTGGCGGGTCATGGGAATAATGCCACCAGATCACTAGTCGGCATCGTTTATGGTTGGAACTACGATGGTATCTGATTGTCTTTGAACCTCCGACTTTCATTCTTGATTAATGAAAACATTCTTGGCAAATGCTTTCGCTATCATTCATCTTGTGCCGGTCCAAGAATTTCACCTCTAGCTGCACAATACGAACGGCCCCGGCCATCCCTCTTAATCATGGCCCCAGTTCTGAAAACCAACAAAATAGAACCAGAGTCCTAATCCATTATTCCTAGCTGAAGTATTGAGGTGACCGGCCTGCTTTGAACACTAATTTTTTCAAAGTAAATGTTTTGGACCCCAGACACTCAATTAAGAACATCGAGGGAGCAGCAAGATACAGGGGCTGGGACAGGTGGTAGATCACCTAGTGGTGGACTGCCAGCCCGATCCCAAGCTCCAACTATGAGCTTTTTAACTACAGCAACTTTAATATATGCTATTGGAGCTGGAATTACTGCAGCTGCTGGCATCAGACTTGCCCCCCAATAGATCTTCATTAAAGGATTGAAAGTGCACTCATTCCAATTACAGGGCCTCAAAAGAGTTCTGTATTGTTATTTTTCGTCACTACCTCCCCAAGTCAGGAGTGGGTAATTTGCACGCCTGCTGCCTTCCTTGGATGTGGTAGCCATTTCTCAGACTCCATCTCTGGAATTGAACCCTGTTTCCCCATTACCCATGGTCACCATGGTAGGCACAGATAGTACCATCGAAAGTTGATAGGGCAGACATTCAAATATTGCGTCACCACCACTAGGGCACACAATAGGCCCAAGTTTATCTAGAGTCACCAAAGCTGCCGGACCGAGACCCTGATAGATTTTGGTCTGATAAATGCACGCATCCCTGGAGGTCAGCTCTCATCAGCATGTATTAGCTCTAGAATTACCACAGTTATCCAAGTAACAGTGGAGCGATCAAGGGAACCATAACTGAATTAATGAGCCATTTGCAGTTTCACTGTAGTGTCCGTGTGCACTGAGACTTGCATGGCTTAATCTTTGAGACAAACATATGCTACTGGCAGGATGAACCAGATAGGAGCACCTCAGTAGGTGGGCAGAGAGGAGGGGCCACAGCCCACACCTCTGCCAACAGGTGGTGTCCCTCTCCCTGTGGAGGGGGTACCCCAGGTGCTGGTCGTGGACCAGCAACAGCGACCTCGGAGGACCACAGGCTGGCACAGTGTGCATCAGCACTCATAGCCAGAGAAAAGTAGGAGAGAGCCCCCCCCCATGCTTCATTCGCAAAAGGATGCCAGGGGATGGTGGCCATGTCACAGGACTCCTTTGCCTCATCCCAGGCTCATTGGTCACACCTAGACTTTCGCCCTGAAAGGCATAGACTGCTCCACACCCTCATGTGCACCTCGCTCCTAGGGTGGAGAAGCTCAACCCACAAGCCGTTACCCACAGAACCATGCCACAGGGGCCCTCCTCCAGTGGGAGTCAGTCATCCCAATTGATCGATGGACAGTGGGTAAGGGCACCTCAATCCCACACAGACATCTGGCAGGACATCACCCAAGGCTGGGTTATGGACTCTGACAGGACATCCCTTCTTCCCTCTCCCTGGGCTGGGAAACAGACTGGGGCACTCACACTCATGCATTTTGATGGGATGCCCCATTGTCATTCAGCTCTCAAAGGCTGCCAAATCATGCCAGATCACATGTGCCTACCAGCCCTTCCAGGGGATGTACCTGCAGGGTGCGCTTGGCCCCACAGAGCTCCCCTCGGCCACTGAGGGGCAGATCCACTCTCATATGGACTTCAGGCCAGGAGGAAGAGTCCCATGAGGTCACCTCAAACCCACACAAACACCTGGCAGGACATTCTCCCCCAGGGCTGGGACCCGAACTCACAATCTGATGAGATGGCCCATCGTCCCTTAACTCCTGCATGCTGCCAAATCATGCTGGATCATGCGTGCCCACCAGGTGAACAGGAAAGCAAGCCTGCAGGGTGCAACTGGCCCCGTGGAACTCCCCTCAGCCACTGAGAAGCAGATCCACTGTCATACAGACTTCTGGCCGGGAGGAACAGGCCCGTGAGGGCAACTTGACCCCATGCAGACACCTGACAGAACATTCTCTCCCTGGGCTGAGACCCAGACTCACACTCTGAGACACCCTGTCATCCTTTAACTCCTGGAGGCTGCCAAATAGTGTTGGATCACACATGCCCACCAGGCAATCAGAGGACCAAACCTCCAGGGTGCTAACTTCTCCATGGAACTCCCCCTGGCCACGGAGGGGCAAGTACGCTCTCATACAGACTTCCAAGTCCACCTCCTTTCTGATCCAGGGCTACTCTGGGGACTTTGTGATTTTTCGAGAACACCTTTGAGAACTGGGAGAGGTCGGATGCCTCTGCCTGGTCAGGAGGTCTCCAAGCCTACAGGCCTCTGCATGAAGTTCCCTTAAGGACATCCATAAGGGCCTACCATGGTGACCCTCCCCTTTGACCCTGCAGAGAGACCTCTTTACCCAGCTGCAGCCCAAGGCTCGCCTAGGGGACCCTGAAACAACCATGTCACCTGCAGGCTGCCAAGCCATGCCATGTAGCCATGCCCTCGGAGCCTCTCAGGAGGACCTCTCTCCAATCCAGGTCACCCTTGTGGAGCTCCCCTCAGCTGCCGAGGGGCAGGCATGCTCTCATCGTTACTTCCACATTTCTCTCCTTTCCAGTCCAGATCACCACTGTCCCCATCTTCCCCAGATCTCCTGGAGACTGCCTGGCTGGGCCATATCCCCATACTCATGGAGCCCCTCAGGGGAACTTCCCTCCGATCCTGGCTGCACTCATGAAATTCACCTCAGCCGCCGAGGGGCAGGCCCGCCCTCATAGGGACTTCTGAGTCCACGCTCCTTTCCGGTCCGGAGTACCACAGTCCTCATCTTCCCCAGATCTCCTGGAGGCTGCTGGGCCATGTCCTCATGCCCTCAGAGCCTCTCGTGGGGAACTCCCTCTGATCCAGGCCACTCTCGCAGAACTCACCCCTGCTGCCGAGGGGCAGGCATGCTCTCATCAGGATTTCCGAGCTCCCCTCCTTTCCAGTCCAGAGCACCATGGTCTCCATCTCCCACAAATCCCCTGCAGCCTGCCAAACCATGCCATGTCCACGTGCCCTAGGAGCCTCTCATGGAGACCTCCCTTCAATCCAGGCTGGCCTCATGGAACTCCCCTCGGCTGCCGAGGGGCAGGCCTGCTCTTATAGGGACTTCTGAGTCCACATTCCTTTCCGGTCCAGAGCACCACAGTCCCCGTCTTCCCCAGATCTCCTGGAGGCTGCTTGGCTGGGCAGTGTCCCTGTGCCCTTGGAGTCTCTCAGGGGAACTCCCTCTGATCCAGGCTGGCCTTGCGGAATTCCCTTTGGCTGCTGAGAGGCAGGCACGCTCCCATCAGGACTTCCAACCCCCTTCCTTTCAGGTCCAGAGTCATTCTGGGGACTTCGTACAAAAACAAACAAAACACTGAGAAACTCTCCAAATCCACAAAGAAATACCAAGTGTCCATAAAACAAACCGTTTATTAAAACTGATAAACTGAAGCGCTTTGTGAAGCACTTTTCGTTCAAGTAATACACGAACTTCATCAGATGCCATAAAATCAAAGAGTACTGTTTAAATAATGTACATAGTCCGTCAGCTGATAAATTAATTAAAAGCATTAAAGGAATATATTCCTAATATCAAATCAGCACATGAATGCCATGCATAATTACAAAATTCTATAGGATACTTAAATCTCCCATCCAAGCATATCAAGTAATTAAAACAAAAACAAAAACAAAAAAGAAAAAGAAGCAAAGAAGCAGTCTAACATAACTAGCAGCTGCCGCAATATAAACATAAAATAACCCTATTCTTTTAATTCCATTTCTATGTATGTATTTATAAAGCATGTAATTTTCTATGTTTTAATTTATTTATATTTTTTATCTATATGCATATATATATACGTATATATATATATATATATATATATATATATATATATATATATATATATGTACATATATATATATATATATATATATATATATATATATATATATATATATATATATATATACACACACATCCACATACTATATTCAATATTTATTTCATTTCATTTTAGGAACATCCACTGAACTTCATTTATTCTTATATTACCCAGGTCTTATATATACGAGTATTTAACTACCTACGAAGGCTTTTAAGTTTTAATATAGCCATAATTGAACACATATCATTAAGGCCCGGCAAATTATATGCATATAGTCTAATCTGCCATAATAATTCCTGCCTTTCGAGTTCTATTTCAACAGGTCCCCCTCTTATATTATGTAACAGTTGATCAAGAATCCAGAATTTGAATACATGTGTGGGGTGTTCTAGCACATGCTTGGCTAATGCATTTTCTTGCTTACCTTTTCTTATACTATAAGTATGTTCGTAGATTCTGTCCTTTATTCTATGAATAGTTTTGCCCACATAAAAACATGGGCAAGACTGGTGTTTAGCCAAGTATACCACCATTTTAGAATTGCAGTTAAATCTACCTTTACTTTTTAAGTTCGAGTTTTTGATAGTTATTGTGTTATTCACCAAAATATATTTATAGTAGGGACAGGATCCGCATGTATACATACCCCTTTTATTATTATTGAAGTTATTGTTATTTTTATGTATACCTTCCAAAAGCTCTTTAAAGTTCCTGTCTCTCCTTACTGTAAATTTTGGTTTTTCCCCTATTTTTTCTATTAATTCTTTACTCTCTTTGAGAATGTTCCAGTTTTTAGATACAATACCTTTCAAAAAATAAAAATCAGAATTAAATGTCAAGGTAAGACTGTACTCAAAAATTGGGGTTCTCTCCGTGGCCATTACTTCTATGTTGGAATCTATTATTTCACCCATAGGGTCCTCAGAAGTATTTACTGTTAGTACTTGAACATGAACTTTCATGTTACTTCTCACTATTGGTGTGTAAATTCCCCTATTTCTCTTCCTTTGAACTTCATGTATTAAATTATCCAGCATAGTATTTGGATAAGCTCTTCTGAGGAACATCTCTCTCAAATTATTACATTCTTCATGGAAATCATCCTCTCTTGAAGTCATCCGAGCTGCCCTAACTAGTTGCCCCTTGACAACTGACTTTTTTTGGAACATAGGGTGAGCACTAGAGTAATGTAAAAAGGTATTAGAATGTGATGGTTTCCTATAAATTCGAGTCTCATACTTCTTTTCAATATTGTTTTTAATCAGAAGTACATCTAAAAATGAAATTTGTTTCTCCTCAAAATTATATGTAAGTTGAAGAAAATCAGTGCTTTCATCCAAATACTTTACCAGGCACTCTGCCTGGTTTTGATTTCCCTTGAATAATATAAATATATCGTCCAGGTATCGGGTGTAATACGTAATTTGGAAATGAATATGTTCTTTATTAAATATATAGTACTTCTCTCAATAATTCATGACCAAGTTAGCGAAACTTGATCCGCAGGGTGACCCCATTGCCACTCCGCTTTTTTGATGAAAAAAATTGTTTTTAAACGTTATATAATTATGGGCCAGTACTATACTTAATAACTCTTCTACTAGCACTAGTTCAGATAGAGGTGCTCCTTTTTCTTTTATGTTCAAAATCACCCACTCAATACCTACATCTTGTGGTATTGAGGTATAAAGGTCTTTTACATCAGTTGTGAGTAAATTATTATATTCATCAAAACCTATATTATTGATCCTTTCCAAGAAAGACCAAGAGTCTTTACTTATACAGGCTTCAGAACTTACATATTTCTGAAGAATCTTATCCACTACCTTAGCACACGCATAAGATGCACTGTTACTGCCATCCACTATTGGTCTAAGGGGTGGATTACTCAAATCTTTATGCATTTTTGGTACCCCGAATATAACTGGAGCAATAGGTGATGGCATTATTAGGTAGTTATATAACTCTATATTGATTCTCTGTTCTATAAATAAATAATTTATATAAACTTTTATTCTGTTATTAGCTTGATTACATTCATTAATGGACACTTGGTTATAAGATTCAGATGTCAACATTAATTCAATTCTGTTTTCATAATCTACCTGGTCCATGAAGACCAGACCCCCACCCTTATCTGGCTTCATGATATGAACTCTAGTATCTTTCAAATATTGTATCCAGGTTTGTTCTTCATTTGTGAGGTTATTCCTAACTCTAGCATTCCCTCTTAAATAGTCCATATGTCTAAAGTCAAGTTCACACATTTTTTCAAAAGTATATAGCGAGTTATGCAATGGTGGATTATACGTGCTTGCAATCCTAAACTCATTCTTATCCATTTTACTCATATTACCCAACAAAACTGCCAAATTCAGTTTTCTCACAAAAATTTTTAAGTCCAAGATGCAGTTCGTGACATTCAATCTTTTAGTAGGAATGAATGTGAGGCCCTTTGCTAATACGTTAGCTAATTCAAAAGGGACATGAATCGAGGAATAATTATATATTGAAAAAGATTGAATGTGCTAGAACACCCCACACATGTATTCAAATTCTGGATTCTTAATCAACTGTTACATAATATAAGAGGGGGACCTGTTGAAATAGAACTCAAAAGGCAGGAATTATTATGGCAGATTAGACTATATGCATATAATTGGCCGGGCCTTAATGATATGTGTTCAGTTATGGCTATATTAAAACATAAAAGCCTTCGTAGGTAGTTAAATACTCGTATATATAAGACCTGGGTAATATAAGAATAAATGAAGTTCAGTGGATGTTCCTAAAATGAAATGAAATAAATATTGAGTATAGTATGTGGATATGTGTGTGTATATATATATATATATATATATATATATATATATATATATATATATGTACATATATTTATACGTATATATATATGCATATAGATAAATAATATAAATAAATTAAAACATAGAAAATTACATGTTTTATAAATACATACATAGAAATGGAATTAAAAGAATAGGGTTATTTTATGTTTATATTGCGGTAGCTGCTAGTTATGTTAGACTGCTTCTTTCTTTGCTTCTTTTTCTTTTTTGTTTTTGTTTTTGTTTTAATTACTTGATATGCTTGGATGGGAGATTTAAGTATCCTATAGAATTTTGTAATTATGCATGGCATTCATGTGCTGATTTGATATTTGGAATATATTCCTTTAATGCATTTAATTAATTTATCAGCTGACGGATTACGTACATTATTTAAACAGTACTCTTTGATTTTATGGCATCTGATGAAGTTCGTGTATTACTTGAATGAAAAGTGCTTTGCAAAGCGCTTCAGTTTATCAGTTTTAATAAACGGTTTATTTTACGGACGCTTGGTATTTCATTCTGGGGACTTATTTCGGGTATGCTGTCGGGTACTGGTCAAGGTCGGACGCCTTCCCTATGCCTGGCAGGGGCACTTCAAATGTGCTTCACTTTGAGCCTTCTGACAGGTGTCCCCTTGCCTCCTGAGTGGTGCTTTTCACAGGGCAGCATCTGTGCAGTGCCAGGTGAAGACCGGAGGATGACCCGGTGCCTGCGGATGGTCCCAGCCATGAGATGCCATGGTGGCCATATCTCGACACCATTCAGGACTGGGAGGATGCAATTGCAGACCTGGCTTCTGGGGTTGGCCCTGGGCACACCTGCACTGTTGGCCGACTACCCCCACTGGAGTCAGGAGCGAGATGCCATAGCGGCCAGATCTCGGCACCCCTGGGGCCTGGGAGGATGGGATTGCAGCCCTGGCTTCTAGGGGCAGCCTTCAGCACACCAGCACTGTTGGCTGACTACCCCCGCTGGAGTATATATATATATATATATATATATATATATATATATATGGATTCCTATTGCATGAATGAAAGTTCACTACTTCAAACTTGTAATAGGAAGCCTCACTTCTGCGAAAGTTCACTTTAACGAAAGTGAACTTTTGTGTAAGTGCACTTCACCAAAAACACCACAGCACAGTGGAGGACATAAAAAACAATCTATGTCCTCCACTATGGTGCGATAGTCATGGACCTTAGGGTTAGGGCATGGGTTAGGGTAAGAGGATAGTTAGTAAAGCTATCCCCTTACCCTAACCCTGAGGTTCATGACTATCGCACCATAGTGGAGGACATTATTATGTCCTTCAGTGCGCTGCAGTCGTCATGGACCTTAGGGTTAGGGCACAGGTCATGGTAAGGGGATAGCCCTATGGGCTATCCCCTTACCATGACCTGTGCCCTAACCCTAAGGTCCATGAGTACTGCATGGAAGTTCAGTAGAACACCTGTTTGTTGTACTGAACTTTGCGTAAGTGCACTTTTGATTAAGTGCACTTTCATTGCAGTGAGCATTCCATGCACTATTTCGAATTAGTGAAAATTTGATTTAGTGTATGGAATCCATATATATATATATATATATATATATATATATATATATATATATATATATTTTATTTGACATTTGTTTACTGGGATGGTCCAACTGGGTCAAAAAAATGCTTTCAGAGGAGGGCTGGGGAGAAAATCTGCAAATTACAGACTTTAATCTACAAGCAATTTAACAGTGAATATAGTGAAATACAAAATCATTTTTTACAGATACAAGTGATGAGGCAGACGACTCAGCATTTTAACATCACAGAAGGAAAAGCAATATATATATATATATATATATATATATATATATACACACATATAATACATATCCAAAACAGCCTTACATATATATATATATATATATATATATATATATATATATATATATATATATATATATTTTTTTTTTTTTTGTAATAGTGGGCAGAGAAAGCATTGTAATAATTAATGAGGGAGAATTAGAACAATTGAGAATATTCGAGGACTGTTATCTTATCTTAGGTAGTATTGTTTGGAGAAAAAGAAGAGGAAGAAAAAAGTTGGATGGGAGAGGGATAAGAAGAACAGGGTGAAAGGTGAAGAGAGAATAGCCAGGAGCAGAGCATGGGCACAGCCAAGAATTGTTTAGATACCATTTTAGGGATATTTTGAAAGCTACTAAATTAGGAATGCTTCTGGTAGATAGTGGGAATGAGTTCCCCACTTTAGCAACAGAGTGAGAGTGTAGGCTTTGTCCAGGTATTTTAGAGGCTTTGGAGATAATGAGAAGTTTCTTATATTTGGACCTAAGGGGTCTGTTGGGGTTGTAAGGTTTGATTATGTTCTTCAGAGCTGTGCAAGCTAGGGTTTATAAATCATGTTGTGTCGGGTTAGGAGTTGGAAACAGAGGAGGTGACTGGGGATTTCTAGCCAGTTTAGCATTTGTAATGGCCTACAGTGATGTGTGCTGGTTTTTGAGTTGGTGGAAAACTTTGCTGTAACACTTCCATTTTGGTTAGAATGGAGATCTATAAGTTAGAAAGTTTGTAGGCACCACATAGAAGGGAGGATAGAAGGAACATTTTTTGAAGGGTGACCTTGGTTGAGGATTTCAGGAGGCCTAAGTTTCTGGTGTTTTTTTTTATATTTTGTTGGACAAGAGATCACACTTTAATTGATCTTCTATGATAACACCAGTGTGTTGGACTATTTCAATAATGGTATTGTCAGATGAGTGTGTTTTGAATTGGTTTATATCAACAGAGTGATTTTCTAGCTGGAAGAGAAGGAGTTTTTTGTGGCTTGTTTTTATTCATAAAGGTAACTGTGGAACTGCTGTAGTGTGGGAGGGGTAAAGCCTAACTAAGAGAGCCTGTCCAGGAGTATAAAATGTGGGAGTGTTGAATGCCATAGAAAGGTTGAAAAATATAGCAGATACAAAGCTACCTGTGTCTCTGGCTGTGTTTATAGATTTGGTAAAAGATAGGAGGGGTGAGGATTTGCTGTGGCCTGGATAGATACCATGTTGGGTAAGTGTAAGAAGGTTGTTTTGCAATAATTATTTCATTAGAAATCCAGTGGGCTGACCCACAATAATGGTGGGTGCTCTAGTGAGAAACAATCAGTAAAGCATAGCAGGTAATTAAGTCAATGCTACAGTGTATAGAACCTAGACATCTGACCCACTAGAAACATTTGTTAATAAAAGCGCTTGTTTTAGGATTATTATCAGAGTTTGGGCTACATTAAGACCAGAAGCTGAAGTGCACTAGAGGGAGCCTTCATAGTGTGGAAAGATGAATAAGATTAGTTCAATCAGGATATATAACAGAGAAGCCTAGTTAAATATTAATGGGGGTGGGGGCATTCCTTCTAGCTGCATGCCTTCAGAGGGTGTTTACAAAGCTTAACAATTACTAGAAGAGGTAGGGAAGTGAAAGGACACATATTTTTTAAGTAAGTTGACTGTGCTATTGAGGGTCTAAATTAATCAATCGAGCACAAGCTCCCCAAAGTATTTCAGTGTTTTTTTATGGCCAAAGAGTGGCTTCTGTAGCCACACTGAGAGGTAGGATGCTTTATTTTTCCAGGGAACTTAAGAAAGGGTAGCAGGCTAACAGGAAAAAAGATAGAAAAAAAAAAGAGAACACAAACAGAAATCAATATCCTTACACTTTGTATAGTACAGAGCAGTTTAGAGAAATTCCTGGAATTGCTACATTAACAATGTTAGCAACAATAATTAATGCTGGTCAGATTATGGCACAAGTATGACAGTCATGCAATCAGAGAGGTAAACATACATCTATTTAGTTGGTATTAAAACGGGGGGGGGGGGCAAATATACTAACTGTAATCTGCCATTAGACAGACACAGCAGTGCATCAGAATGGATTAGCCGAGAGTTATTGAAGCACTTAAGACATGGTACTACAAGCTAAGCAGGTACTGAGAGAATAGTCAAGCACTGGCAAACAATATTTCACTCCAAGGCTATTCTATTATGATGTATAAAGGTAGCAACATACAACACTAACTATTAAGGTTAAGCAGGTTAAATTACATGGATTGCATAGGTTGAAATAATCAACAATACCATACAAATATCTCAAAATTTGTTACAAGGAATTGCTAATTGCAGTTAGTGGGAGCAACTAGATTTGAGAAAATAAAGCATGGCAGTCCATTGTTAACATAACAGAGTATAGCATACAACAAATTACACCCAAATTAATTAAATTTAAAAGGCAACATCAGATTTTTAGAAATATCCACAAGTAACACAGAAAAAAATCTAATACATTTAGCCAAATACAAACAGCTCTGAATAAGCACACAGCTAGGGAGGTATCCCACATGAGAATTCTAGTCCAAGGTGGGGGGGGGGCACAGTTGGAAAAGGGTCACAGAAATACAGAACAGAGGTTTCAAGTGGCACAGAGTATCATGGGTAAATTCAGGTGTTTCTTAGCATGGGAATGAGATTTGCAATTAAGCCAGTTCCAGGGGAGGACTGACCCACGATAGTGGTGGGTGCTCTAGTGAGAAACAATCAGTAAAGAGGAGCAGATAAGTAAGTCAGTGCTACAGTGTATAGAACCTAGACATCTGACCCACCAGAAACATTTGTTAATAAGTATTTGTTTATGATTATCACTATTATCAGAGTTTCACTTATGTTAACGCCAGGAGCCAAAGCACAATAAAGGGATCCTTTGTAATGGGGAAAAATTAAGAAGACTGCTTTAGTTCAATCAGGACAGAAAACAGAGACACCTAGTTAAATATCAATGGTGGAGATGGTTCCTTCAAGCTGCATACCTGCCTAGGGTGTTTAGACAGCTTAGAAATTATTAGTATAGGTAGGGAAGTAGAAGAATCCGTACTTTTTAAATAAGTTGACTTTGCTACTGAGGTTCTAAATTAATCAGAAAAGCATAAGCTGCCTGAAGAAGTATTTCAATGTTTTTTTATGGCCAGAGGTGACCCTCTATAGCCATGCTGAGAGGTAGGATAGTTAGAGTGGTCAGATGCTGAAGAACTGTAGTGTATGCTTTCTTTTCCCAGGGAAGTTAAGAATGGGTAACAGGAGCGCAGAATAAGCACACAGCTAGGGACATATCCCACACAGGAGTTCTAATCCGGGGGGGGGGGGGGCACAGCTGGAAAAAAACACACACATACACAGATATATATATATATATGGGTCTACTTTCATAGACCGAAGCGCCACTATACCGACACCCGGAAGACCGAGACGGAACGACCGAACAGGTAGGTTACCGAAAACACGATATCCCGACGGCTGTGAGACCGACAACGGCAGCATGTGAGCGCGATACGGTAAGTGTGCGAAAGTGACAGATGTAGTCTTGGGGAGCGGACAGGTAAGTGTACGATACTGAGGGATTTTAGGATAGTGTGTGGAAAATGTGAGTGTGCGGTGGTGTCGGACTAAGGGTTCCGGTGAGGTAAGTGTGTGGAAGTGACGTAGAGCTGTGTAGGGTAGTGTTAAGTGTGTTAGGGTTAGAATGCGGGTGGAGTGAGTGTGCGATAGTGATGGGCTGAATGTTTTAGGGTGTGTTAAGTGAGTTAGGGTTAGGGTGCAGGTAGGGTGAGTGTGCGATAGTGACGGTGTTGGGATTTAGGGGTGTGTTAAGTGAGTTAGGGTTAGGGTGCGGGTTGGGTAAGTGTGCGGTAGTGTCGGACGTTAGGGTTAGGGTTTAGGTTAAGGTTAGTGGATATGTTGTTGTGTGCAATGTGTATTTGGCGTTTTTTGTCGGTGTTTTGGTGTTCGGTATGTTGAGTTGTCGGTGTGGTGTGTTGTCGGTTGTTTGGGGTGGGGAAAATGTGTGTCGGTGATTCGTGCGTTCGGTCTATGAAAGTAGACCCATATATATATATATATATATATATATATATATATATATATATATATATATATATATAAAATCATTATAGTAATTCACTTTTATACACACACATATATATATATATATATATATATATATATATATATATATACATATATATATATATATATATATATATATAGATATATATATATATATATATATATTTATATAAATGTGTAAAAATACTTCTGTATCCCAAAAAACCACAATGCTGAAGACCGGAAGATTGAGACGAGAAGGACGAAACTCAAAATCATGAATCACATAAGTATTCCCAGGGCAAGTAAGCACTTGTCCAATGGGGGAATTATGTACTTTCTCCACTGTAGTGTGATCCCAGAGTTGGTAAATATTATTAGGGAGGGTGTGGAGGGCACAGCCTCCACGTAGGTTGGTTTTACCTGGTGTGCTGTGATTTACTGTTGTTTTGGACAATTATGTATTTGCCCTGGGAATACTTACACAGTTCGTGATTTTGAGTTTCATCCTTCTCGTCTCAATCTTTCTTCTAAAATGCGAAAAATTTAAAAAAGTCTACGCGCTTTCATTCCTCAAACATTAAAATCATTCAAATAGATACTTTTTTATGTTTTATGAATAAAAGCACTTACACATCTTGTATTTGTATATATTTATTAAAGATTTGCATATAAATTATTTTGTTTTGAACACTTTTGTGATATGGTGGCTGAGTCAGCATAATGCAATGTTAGAACCATGTTTTTGAACTGGAGTGTATGGAGTCTTTTGGATTGGGTAGTTACCTCTCTACACTTTCCTCAGTGACATACTCTGTGAATTAAACTAAAACAGAGAAAAATGCAATGATTGTTGTGTATGCTGATCTACATAAAGGTTCAGATGTTTTAAAAATGTTATATGTACCCATGGTTTCACATGTACAGCCTTAGATGAAAGACTGCTAATATTCATGACACCTGCCTAGAAACATGTTGCATATTTTAATGAAGGACACTGAACATTATGCACTGCAAGCACTAATCATTAAGTCTTTTCCAAAATAAGTTGGCAAGTCTAGGTTTATCTTCAATAACAGTGGTCTTGACATGGGACAAGAGAGTGTGCTATATTAGCAAAAGAACAACGGAAGTAAGGTTAGGAAGTTATGTCTTCTTACACAGGAACCTAGCAATCATATAACCTCATGGGTTCATAGGTATGTACTAGGCCAGCTTCCCCTGTGGGGCATTTTAAGTCTGGTCAGTTTCCCTTTTTGTGCTCAAAATAACCTATCCAGTTTTGTTATAGACTGGCCTTACCTATCCCATGGTCGATAATTATATATTATCCCAATGAGAACAACTGGATCATGCCATAGATAATTTGAGGGGACCTATAGATTTAAGTTATGCTTGAAAATGGTCACAGCTGAACTTTGTTTTATGTGGATGGGAAGTCAGTACCACAGCAACAGTATCCTCTGTGAAATATGCCTGTCCCTCCAAACTGTTCTGTTGATATTGCAGAAGAGATTTAGATCTCTAGACCAAGTATTCTGATGCCATTTGATTTGCAGATATGCAGTAAATCTTTCAGTAATGGGCGGAGGATGCACTGTATGCCAGACACAGGTCACTTCGTAGTGGTCTGCAGGATACTGATTATAGTGACAAGGCTTTGATTTGATTAATGTAGGATATGTTGTTTAGCTCTTGTATCTTTTTAGTGCAGTATATCAGTGGGTGTTCCAGCTGTTGCATGTGACTGGACTGATATATGACAAACAGCACATTATATTCAATGATTGGCCTAATGAAGGCCAAATAAAGGGGGACAATGATGTCCATAGATCTGGACACAATCCCTTTGTTTATACGCTGTGCAGTGTAAAATGACTTTCTTACAACAATAGACACACTGTGTACAAAAGTTAGGTCATTGTCCACATAAGTTCTCAAATCCCAAACAACTGTATCAAATCTTAGGGGTGTATAGTCAGTGTGGAAGTTTCCTAACGTAGATGACTTCCCAAAGGAAACAATAACCAATTTTTGTCATGTAATTTCAGACCATGATTTTGACACCAGCTATTTATTTGAAATGAACCTTTCTGCAGAATGACTAAGTCATTTGTGGATTCAATGACTGTTCCTAGTTTGCAGTCATCTGCAATGTTAGTCAGCCAAAGCCATTTGGTATTTGATTTACTTCAGAAAAAGTACAAGTCAAGCAAGATAGGTCTCAAAGCAGAACCCTGGGGGACTCCACTGGTGACTGATTTCTTTGTGGAGGTAACTTCCCCTAGTTTCATTATCTGCATCCTATCTATGAACCAGTTTGCAATCCAGTCGGTGACAGAGGGGTTAATTCCAAGTTTATTCAGCTTTTTGGTATGCTTGAGTGTGAAACTGTGTCAAAAGCTTTGGCCATCATCCATTGCTTTGGTGACCTTTTCAAAAAAAGTCCACCAGGTTGGGTAAGCACAATATGTCCTTGACAAATTGAAACTGAGACAAATCCAGTGTTTGAAAGTTCACAATGTCATGAATGATTTATTCTATGATAAGTATTTCCATAAATACCAAAAAACAACCAAAGTAATAAATGTTTGGTAATTTAATAAGTTAAAGTGCAACAATCATCAAATAAGCGCTTTCATCTCTGGTAAGACTTCTTCAGACTGAATGAAAAAATAAAACACAGCATTATATCCTCATGACAATTAAAAGCTCAGAGCATAACTGTGTCAACATCATTGGGTATTATAGTATACACTGACTGTATGTCCATAGTAACCAGGTAGTCAGAATTACAGACAGTAATCTCTTTAACAGCTTCCCTAAAGGCAAATGTATCACAAATAAATAAGTGAAGGTCTGACAAATAATGTAAAGATCTTTGTTAGAGGATTTTATTTATTTATTTAACATTTGTTTACCAGGAAAATCTGAACGGGACAGAGCTCATTTTCAGCAGAGGCCCAGGGAGAAATTCTCTATATGCATGTCTTTGGAATACATGTCTTTTATATACGCAAATCTAAATATGTAGTTTATTTATCTGTTTGTTCATCCTCTCCTGCCTATTATGTAGGCAGAACTACAACACAGTTATATTGTAGGGTACATGAGCATTTATATGCTTTAGGTAATGCAGATGTCGACAATGCATGGAGAAAACATTATTGTTTAACTAAATGTAGAGGTTCACCTAAGTTTTTAGTTCTGGATTATGTACTTGAGTTTAATAATAGGGTAGCTGTTGAGGAAGAATTGGACTGGAGGGAATGCTGCTGGCAATTGAAGTTGGATGCCAGCAACCCTCCAGGATTAAATGTTAAAGAAAATTTTAAAGTTTATTTAAAGAGAAAGAAGTTTAAACATTAATGCAGGCAGTAATTAATTAATTTAATGTAATTAATTCTGTGAATGTTTTATAGATATGATTCTAATTGTGATGATTATATAATGCTGTGTTTTATTTTTTCATTCAACCAGAAGAAGAAGTTTTATCAAAAATGAAAGTGCTTACTGGATGAGTGTTGCACGTTAACTTATTAAATTACCATACATTCATTTTTTGGTTGTTTTTTGATATTTATACATTTTTTAACAACTTTATGGTCTGCTTTTTGCTTTGTATAAGTCTTTGCATATGAGGCTGGTTAGACTTATGGGTCTGTAATTGCCCGGGTCTGTGGAATGTCTTCCCTTATACAGGGAATGACTGTAGCTATTCTTCATTAGCTTGATACAACACTTGCATGGAGATTGAGATTGCAAATTGTTGTTAGGGGTGTGGCTAAGTCATTCTTAATTCTGTTTAAAATGCATCCAAGGATATTGTCAGGACCCATCCATGCAGTACTTTTAACTTTTAATAGCATTTTATGACTTGATCTTGTGCAATAGCTGAAGGTAAGACAGTTTCAGGTGTAGCTTGAAGAAGAAATGGAGAAGACAGAGGGGTAAAGTTATATCTAAACATATCTGCTGGTAAGTTATCTATATCTTCAGCCTCCATGTATGTAATGTTGTTCACAATCAACTCAGTGCATTACTTTGTTGTGCTTTTCAGATTGCAAACATAACAAAAAAAGGCCATGTGATAGTCTTTGGCTTGGGTAGCTATTTTAGCCTCAAACTTGGTTTTGATGGATTTGATTAAACTTCCAAGTTGTTTGTTTATTTCATTGACAAGGGCTGTAACATCCTGGGAATTGCACTTCTTACATTTGGTCAAAATTATTTTCTTTTATTATAAAACTTATTGATATTATGGTTCCGCCATGTATGTTGGTTTCTGGGCTTGCCATGAATTTGTTCCTATGGGATACAGCTGCATCTGTGCTGCTGTTTACTTTCCGCTATTGTGTGATGGTATACATTTCTGTGCATTCAGTGGAGTTAACTGGCTTTGGTGGGGATTTGAAGCTAGCCAATGTATCACTTAGGAGTAGGTAGTGTGTCTTAAAGGAATTTCTGCAGGTACCTTGGATGGAATGGATCTCTAGTTTTAGTTTTATTTTGAAGGAGACTGCTTTATGGTCAGACCTAACAAATAATGAAGATACACAAGGAATGGTGCAAGATTCTTCCATGTTAGTAAGGGCATGATCCAGAATATTCCTCATAGTGGGTACTCTGATTAATTGTTCCAGGGCATTTGTGTTGACAAAGTCCAGTAATCTCTGTACAGTTACATCAGTAGTGGTGTAGGTTTCCCGGTCAGTAGCTGCATACTTTAGATCCCCTAGGAAACGGTATTGTGTTTAATACTGAGTGTTTCTAGTTCCTGTAGATAGACATTATGTACTTCTTTTGTAACAGATGGAGCTCTACAGCTAGCTACTATGTAGTACGGGCCCTTTCCAATGGTTATTTGGGAACGAAGAAGCTGTAGTGCATCATGCTGCTTTACCAGCCTTGATGTGAGTCTCTTCTGGATGTAAATTGATATACTTCCACCCCACCCCCCAGTAGCTGATTTAAATGTGTGGAAAGCGTTATAGTCTTGTACTGCCAGAGTACTCTCCGCTATATTTAACCATGTCTCAGTCACTGCACAGATGTCAGTATCTCCCAGGGTGAGAAAAGCTTGTACATCTGCAATTAGCATATAATTTTCTGAAATAATATCATATGGAAAGGACTGGCAATATCGAATAACCTCCACTCTGTATAAGAACAACCTTTTATCCCATAATGCAGCACAAAAATACCGCCAACCGTATGAAGAGCTCTTGCTAGAAATAGGTCTAAGTAAACGCAAGCAAATTTTGCAGCTTTCCAGGATAATGGATCATAATATAGAGATCAGAGAGCAATATTCTTTCTAAAATAAATAAATAAATAAATAAATAAAACAATCTGTGGGTTTCAGTTTCCTCCTCTGGCAATAACAATTATAGCACAGATTAAATAATACAAAATTACATTGCAAATGAGACTTACAGATATTAAATTTGACAGACATGTATGTAGAATGTAAATAATCCAGTGAATTAAGGTACAAAAGTACAAAAAAACACTAACCTATACCAAGGATTGACATAAATTGTGTTAAAACTACCCTGCTGTTACAATTTGTCTAATATGATGAAAGTAACTTAATAATAATAATAATAATATGTTTCTTTTATCGGAACAATAAAATTACAACAAACTCCAGATTCCCATGCAACTAATAAACCTGTGCATTATAGCAAGTACGACTGAGCTCCAGTATATAATACTGTTACTATAGCAACAATAACACACTGTAACACCAGATAATATCCACCACCAGTAGGTGTCACAAATATGACATGATTTAAAATTCTTCACATACAATGTTGCACGGATTCATTAGCCTAAGTCCAAATGGTAGCTGCAACCAGAATTTTTGCAGTTGACATAAAGGCATGTTGCCTCATATTAATGTTTTGTTTGTATTCCTTCAGGGTTATCAAAAGCAAATAGTAACTTGGAGACATCAAGAGATTTTAAATACATATATAAACAAATAATTAAAGTTTGTTGAAGACTAGCAGGTTTTAGAAATATAGCCTGTCAGCTCTAACACAACATGGTGACATTGAGAACATGATTAATGTAACAGTTCCATATCAAAGGCTAACATAAAATTATAGCCTTCTCATTGAGAAAGCAAGAAAGAGAGACACCGAGAGCGAAACAGAGAGACTAACAACATGAGTAAATGAGGTACTAATAGCTAGTGTGATTCATTCCTATAAAGTGCCATTACCTGGATTAGGATAGCGAATGGTACAAAGGGAATGAGCTGTTTATGAGACCATAAGAAGAAAGGAACAATACCCCTTCCTTTCTGAATTAAACTGTCCTTGTTTTGTATGTATTACAGAATTATAATATTTTACTTTTAGCACTCCTAATTAGAAATCGCAATACTTTAAAAGCAACCTTATTTGTTTTTTAAAACATCTGTGCAAAGCAGAGATTGTTTTTTTTTTTTTTGAGGGATGCTTATTGGCAAAGAAAATTACACAATGACTTCATACAGCTTCTTCTCCATACTTCTGTTTCAAAAAATAGCTGGACAGTTCCATTATACTTGGGGTACAAAACTCAATGAGCCAACCACCAGCAATCACTGAAAATGCATTTTTTTTTTTTTTTTACTTTTTGGTCATACTCCTCTGATGTAATATGAACACTGTTCTCTGTTATGCATACTTCAGCTCATTCATTCCTTATTAAGCCAGAGTTGTACACGGTTATGTCCTAGAGTTTTCATATAATTGAGTGGCTTTTCTGTTTTGATTTGTGGCTTTTTTGACTTTGCTCAACCCAGAAAGCTAAAAATTCACAGAAGTAGAGCACAGTAGTTAGTCTATCTAGTTAGTAGTTGTCTAGTTAGTAGGTGGTCCCTGCTTTTCCAAATACTAGAATTTATGAAGGTGGAAGCTGACACCTTTAAATCCCTCTCCCAACAGGTCATCTACACTTTTGCTGCCATTACTGAAGTCTTCACTCTGTATAGTAACCTAGTTAATTTACTGTAGCTTCCCATCTGCCTACAGGAAAGTAAGCTGCTAAAAACTGTTACTTTCCTCCTCTAAAGCTGCCTCTACCATTAGTGGCTTATGGGCCACTAGCAGCAAGACAAGGTAAACTTTCCCCCCTTACCTTTGACTACCTTATAATAAGTGTATATTTTGGTAATAAGATAAAATATTGATGCATTTTAAATTCCCATATTAGTACCGCTGCAAAATAACAAAGAAGAGTTGAAGATATATTAGAATACTTGAAGTTCCTATAGGTTAAGCTAGGATATGCACTGGATAAGTATCAAATGGCTATTATTGGTATTAACATTGATACAAGCAGAATAGCTGTTGTAGGCCTTTCTGATATATTGTTGCTTTCATTAGAAAAAAGTTCTACAAACATATTTATTTGAATCCAATGATATTTCATTGTAATCAAATCTAGTAGATGTTGCTTTTCGGTATTCTGCAGTTGTAAAGCTTCACATGCTAATACTGAGATCATGTCAGCATAAAAAGTGTAGGAGAGGTAAATGGCAAACATTCTTTTACAAAAAAGATGCTGAAATTAAAACCTTGTGTATATTCCCATTTGCTAGCTTCATTTGAAAAGAAAGGAAAACACAACTACTTCCCCAGTTCTGAAGTTCAGATACTAGGTTTCTTGGCTGTCCATACTTACAAGAGAAGCACCATAGTCTTCTGTATGATATCTCAGCTACAAACTGATGCCTGTGATAAATCATTCAAGATTTTTTTTAATGTAATCAATTGCACGATTACAACAGCCTGAAATTCTGTATGTTCCTTCCTTTATAAACTAATTTCTTTTTATTTCTTGTTTCTCATTAAGGATATTACCACAATGTTTTCAATAGCAGCAAATTAAAATAAAAATGGCTTAAAATGAATGCAGGAAACTGGACATCCATTCCCATAAGCAGTATAATAACATGGGGGCTCATTTTTTATTTTAATAATGATAATATTCATTAACACAGTCTCTTGAACTCAAGGTCCTAAAATGATGACAACAGCAAAAGATTTTTTTTAAATTAATCACAGCGCGTTAACCCCTCCACCCATCCCCCAAAGAAGAGCCTGGGCATGAGATGTGCATCAATGTCTTCTGGCTAAAATTATCAGGTGACTAGTAAATACACCTATTACTTAATCAACCTGAAAATGTAATGAGAAACAGACAATAATGAAGCTAGCAAAGGGAATACGTCTATACTCTCAACTAAAGGATTAATTGGTTATTTATCAGACGTTTTCTTATACACAGTGCTGGGGCTTAGCTGGCATTTAATGGATCAGATCATCGGAAAGCATTGTTAACTAGGAAGGTTATCACTGCATAACTCCTAGTCAGATACAAGAATTAAAGTATATGACTCCTAACTGCCTGCACTATCTTATTCATGGTGAAGAAGTTTACATTTTTAAGAATAAACAGGAAGATAGACTCTGGCCTCCTTACACTTAAATTCATAAAGTTAATATGGATAGTCATGGAGGTTGTAGTGGGCTACAAAAGCCCTTGAATATCTAGAATTTGTACTGTTTTTGTTATTTTTCAGTACAAGGAATATTTTAGATTTTCTCAAGGATTAAAGGATGGAGAAAAGCTCATGCTTTAAAGCTGTTTAGTATTGTTGTGAGCTAGTGACAATGGCTGTCCAATGTAAAAGCAGTTCACAATCATTTATATGACTGAATTCAATCTCTAGTACAGTCCTGTCCTAACTTCTATATGTTATCAAAAAATGAAGTAAGAATGCTTACTTTCAGCTTCAGCTTTGATTTTGTATCTTTCACAGAAGATACTGTTGCTTTGATTTTGTACCGTATTTATCCTTACCTGAAGATGTCAGGATACTACTTTCATATTTTAGCACATTGGATACAAAACTGGTATTTTTCAGTGTGTTAAGGAGGCTGCCAGTATTTTTGCCATCTGAAGACCACGTACTTGAGATTATACTGTGGTTACCAAAAAAAATCAAAAAAAGATGAATAATAAATAATGACTACAAGAAAATCATCCACTGGTCAGGCAAAAAAAGAGAGGATGACAATCAAATGGTTTTATTTAGTTCTTTCATCCAGAAGGACGTCTTCAGAAGAAAACCATTTAGTCAGTTAACAACTTATATATAGAATTCAAAAAGCATACAATTAAGTAATCGACCATCACAAGAAAAACAAACTGCTACAATGACAACACAAACATCTATAGGAAACATTTTATACATATATAAATATGTGATGGGGGTCTGACACTATTGTCACCAAATGAAAACGGGAGCTAACACTACTGCTCCTAAATGTGATGCCCAGATGGCAGGATACCACCCACTGATATCAAGATGGCTTGCACCATTGGGTGCTGGAGCCCAGGACTGCCATCCAAGGGTAAAGTAATAACAACAAAGTGCATTCGAGTCTGCTTCAGTAACTAGATTCCACAGTGCAACCTGGTAGCAAGACTCTTAAGGGAACATGCACTGCTGTCATGAATATGGTTTCTAATCTTTACAACCATATTAGACATTACTTAAATAATAAAGAAAAGACTGCACAAACAGATTAAATTACACCTGGGTTGACATATACAGGGGAGTCAAACAAAATACACAAGCAGGATGCACACAGAAAAAAATGTTTCAGATGGCTAAGTTCTTTCTACAGAAATTTAACCCAAGATAAATTAATAACTAGTACTCAGAGATAGTTCCACATATTAAAGTCAGCATAAACAGCTCTTTCTCTTGTTTAATAATTTCTTTTTATACAGAGTTACATAAAATGTATTTTCCCCAGTCCCCAATGTCAATTATATCATAAGCCAATTGCAGGGAAAACAATTAGTAAAACCATCTCTTTTAATCACCATAGGAATTATTAGAACATTTTGAAGACACATCCACATCTGCTTTCTTACATCCCAAATCCTCCTGTTTTCTTACTGTTGAGTCATTACTAAAATCAAATCCCAGCTGAAGGGGAAAGCTTCTAGTTTTTAATTTTTGTTTATTACATTAACAAGAGCATGTCTGGAGATTCAACATATTTCAAAGAAATTTACAGTGCTTTGTTATTCAGAGGAACAAATTCTCATATTAATGACCATGAGAACAAGAGAAAATTAAAAAAAGAAAAGAAATACACCATCATTTTTTTTTTCATTTAGCCTGGTGTTGCTCCTCACTTCATCATTGCTTTTGTTTTAGACTGGCATTACCCCTACGTTCAGAATTGCTTTTATTTTAGCTTTGCATAACCTTAGCTTCACAGTCTCCACTTAACTACCTCAAGTGAGTCTTCTGAAGGTATTCCTCAAGAATGAAGATTGAGTAAAGAGTGCACTTCTAGACAACTCATTTGCACTATTGTTGACCCTACAATATCAGTGTTGAATAGTAATATTATAGGATTGCAAGGATAAACTCTATCTAAGAAAATGTCTAATCTATCCACTTGCTCAGTGTAGCCATTTTAAATGTTTATATTCTAAAACCAGAGTGAACGTTTGGTCATACAAGTAGGATTGCAGATTATGCAAATTCCAGATTACACCTGCAATTCCTTCTCTATGACTATATAAAATAATGCCCTGGGCTCCTCTTTACTTTTGAGGAAACATGCCTATGTATAGCCCCCATCACATATTTGGAACAATCTATTGGTACAGTGCTTTTGACTATAATCAAAACTGGCTAGTCTTCTTCTTCTTCTTCTTTTGGCTGCTTCCGTTAGGGATCGCCACAGCAGAACAACTGTTTCCATTTCTTCCTGTCCTCTGCATCTTGTTCTTTCACACCAACCACCTGCATGTCCTCTCTCACCACATCCATAAACCTTATCTTAAGCCTTCCTCTTTTCCTCTTACCTGGCAGCTTCATCCTTAGCATCTTTTTCCCAATATACTCAGCATCCCTCCTCAGCACATGTCCAAACCAATGTAATCTTGCCTCTCTGGCTTTGTCTTCAAACCTTCCAACCTGGGCTGACCCTCTAATATACTTATTCCTAATCCTGTCCATCCTCGTCACACCCAGTGCAAATCTTAACATCTTCAACTCTGCCACATCAAGCTCTGACTCCTGCCTTTTTGTCAATGCCACTGTCTCCAACCCATATAACATAGCTGGTCTCACTACCCTCTTGTAGACCTTCCCTTTCATTCTTACTGGTACTCGTCTGTCACAAATCACTCCTGACACTCTTCACCACCCAATTCATCCTGCCTGTACTCTCTTCTTCACCTCTCTTCCACACTCACCATTACTCTGAACTGTTGATCCCAAGTACTTAAACTCATTCACCTTCGCCACCTCTACTCCCTGCATCCTCACCATTTCTCTATCCTCCCTCTCATTCACACATATATTCTGTCTTAGTCCTGCTGATCTTCATTCCTCTTCTCTCTAGAGCATATCTCCACCTCTCCAGGGTCTCCTCCACCTGTTCCCTACTCTCACTACAGATCACAATGTCATCTGCAAACATCATAGTCCACGGGGACTCCTGTCTGATCTCATCTGTCAACCTGTCCATCACCATTGCAAATAAGAAAGGGCTCAGAGCTGATCCTTGATGTAATCCCACCTCCACCTTAAACGCATCTGTCACTCCCACTGCAGACCTCACCGCTGTCACACTACCCTCGTACATATCCTGTACCACTCTTACGTACTTCTCTGACACTCCTGACTTCCTCATACAATACCACAACTCCTCTCTAGGCACCCTGTCATATGCTTTCTCTAAATCCACAAAGACACAATGCAACTCCTTCTGACCTTCTCTGTACTTCTCCATCAACACTCTCAGAGCAAACATCACATCTGTAGTGCTCTTTCCTGGCATGAAACCATACTGCTGATCACTAATCATCACCTCCCTTCTTAACCTAGCTTCCACTACTCTTTCCCATAACTTCATACTGTGACTGATCAGTTTAATCCCTCTGTAGTTACTACAGCTCTGCACATCACCCTTACTCTTAAAAATTGGTACCAAAACACTTTTTCCTCCATTTCTCAGGCATCCTCTCACTTTCCAAGATTTCATTAAACAATTTAGTTAAAAACTCCACTGCCATTTCACCTAAACACCTCCATGCTTCCACAGGTATGTCATTGGGACCAACAGCCTTTCCGTTCTTCATCCTCTTCATAGCTATCCTTACTTCCTCCTTGTTAATCCACTGTACTTCATGATTCACTATCCGCACATCATCCATCCTTCTCTCCCTCTCATTCTCTTCATTCATCAGCCCCTCAAAGTACTCTTTCCATCTGCTCAACACACTCTCCTTACTTGTGAGTAAGTTTCCCTCATTATCCTTTATCACCCTTACCTGCTGCACACCTTTCCTAGCTCGGTCCCTCTGTCTAGCCAATCGGTACAGGTCCTTTTCTCCCTCCTTAGTATACAACCTTTTATACAACACTTCATATGCCTTATTCTTAGCCTTCACCACCTCTCTCTTTGCCATGCACCTCATCTCCTTATACTCTTGTCTACTTTCTTCATCTCTTTGACAATCCCACTTCTTCTTCACCAACCTCTTTCTCTGTATACTCTCTTGTACTTCTTCATTCCACCACCAGGTCTCCTTGTCCTCCTTCCTCTTTCCAGATGTCACACCAAGCACCTTTCTAGCCATCTCTCTTACTAGCTCTGCTGTAGTTACCCAGCTAATCAGTAACTCTTCACTGCCACCCAGTGCCTGTCTTAACTCTTCCCTGAACATCACCTCACAATTACCCTTTTTCAATTTCCACCATTTGATCCTTGGTGCTGCCCTCACACTCATCCTCCTCTTCTTGATCACCAATGTCATCCTACAAACCACCATCCTATGCTGCCTAACTACACTTTCTCCTGCCACCACTTTACAGTCTCCAATCTCCTTCAGATTGGCCCTTCTACATAAGATATAATCCACCTGTGTGCATCTTCCTTCACTCTTGTATGTCACCCTATGCTCCTCCCTCTTGTTAAAATATATATTCATCACAGCCATGTCCATCCTTTTCGCAAAACCCACTACCATCTGACCTTCTGCATTCCTTTGCTTAACACCATACCTACCCATCACTTCCTCATCCCCTCTGTTCCCTTCACCAACATGCCCATTGAAATCTGCTCCAATCACCAGTCTCTCACCCTTGGGTACAGTCATCACCACTTATCTAACTCACTCCAAAAATGTTCTTTCTCATCCATCGCACACCCAACTTGTGGAGCATATGCACTAACAACATTCATCATTACACCATCAAATTCCAGCTTCATAAACATCACTCTATCAGACACTCTTTTCACCTCCAAAACACTCTTAGCATACTGTTCCTTCAGGATAATGCCTACGCCATTTCTCCTCCCATCCAAACCACGATAAAACAATTTGAAACCGCCTCCGATACACCTAGCCTTGCTCCCCTTCTATCTGGTCTCTTGCACACACAATATACCAACCATCCTTCGGTCCATCATATCAGCTAGCTCTCTCCCTATACCAGTCATACTGCCAGCATTCAAAGTTTTGACCCTCACTATCACAGTCCTAGCCTTTACCTGCCTTCAGGCATGCCTTCTGTCTCTTCTCCTCCTTCGGCCAACAGTAGCCCAATTTCCGCTAGCACCCTGCTGGCCAGCAATACTAGTGGCGGAATCAGAACTGGCTAGTACAGGGACTAAAACTCTTTATGAGCTTTAAAAATGTCTGCTCGTATGCTTATCCTCAGACAATTTCAGAGTCTGTTTTTCCTAATAAGGTCTGTATGGGGAATAGCTATTGCATTATACATTGGAACACATTTTCTATATTACCCTGCTATCTCTGAGAATGTCTATACCTGTTTCTTGGTAATAGGGTTAGGCATGCTTCAATAGTTTCAACCTTTGCAGGCCCTGGCCTAATCTTTCCACCACCCACTCTGTGAACCAGATAAGATACCTCTGCCATATTCCTATGACACTTGTTAGCCTTGATAGTCAGCCCTGCCTTTTACAGTCTGTTCAACTCTTTCATGACAGGTTGCACATGCCCTGCTTTGGTTTGGTTGCAGATGGCAATGCCATTCAGATAATAAATGGCATAATTCCTTCCTCCTGCTAGGATGAAATTCTGCCAGCCCCTGGAAGGTTGCTGAAGGATTTTTATACCAAGGAGCATTTTTGTCAGCTCATACAACCCAGATGAGGTCACAAATGCTGACCTCAACCTGGCTGCAGGTATGGGTACCTGCCTGTAACTCTTGGTCAAGTCAGCTGTAGTTAGATACTTTGCCCCACCTAGCTGCTCTAGGGATTCATCTCTCCTGGATATTGGTTAAGCATCTGCATGATTTTTCAGCTTCCTGTATTCCACAAAGAACAGGATGATGCCCTCTTCCTTTGGTCCCAACACCACTTGTGTGGCCCTGGGTCTGTTGGACTCCTGGAATGTTCACAGTTCCAACATATTCTTAACTTCCTCTGTCAGAGTTTGATTGATCACTAGGGTCCTCTGTGTACTTTGTACTACAGCAGATGGATACAAATTCTTACAATACTGTTCAGATTTTCTGTACCTAGGTATGGGTTAGTTGCAGAGAGAGGGCCACCTCATCCACAAAGGTGTCAGATCAAGCATCATCAAGTAGTTCTGCCACCTTTGTTGTAGGTTATGTATGTTTGACATTTAGTGGATCAGTAGTTGAACTCACCCAGGATGATTGCAATAGGCTTAAAACTTACAGACTCAATCTAGTTGAAGTGGGTATCATGGAGACTGGGGAACATAGATAATTTTTTTAATTGCCATTAATACGATAACTGGGCTTGCTTATTGATGCCAGGATACCTAGGAGCTTAATGCTATTTTCATTATGAATATGCAATAAGGTAATAGGACTGTGGATGAATACAGATATGCCCCTACCTTACTAGAGTATAATAACAAGTGATTGAGTGTAAATCTAGGTATCGAAAGAGTATTTGCATTACACTGGAGTCAGTTTTCGGTAATTATACAGGTATGGATGTGCTCAATGGTCAGGAAGGCCTAAAGGTTGGGTATTTTCTTATTTAGATTTCTAGCATTCACCAGCACCAACCTGACATGGCTGATTATCAAAATATCTGTGAAGAGTGCAGCAGTCCAGCATCAAACCAGTAATTTGTCTGACATCATAGATAGGAAGGGATGGTAGACCATATATTTCATTGTTTACAAGAAGGGAATTGTGGAATGATGCACTGATTGATACAGGCTCAATAGTTTCACTTACTAAGAGACTCTTTTACCAGAGGAGCAAATTTCTGTAATGATGTTGCCAGGACTTGAATGGTTAAAGGTAACAACCAAGAGCAGTAAGCCTTTGGATATTAGATTTTTAGGTAAAACTAATCATCCTAGAAAAAAGGTACCAGTGAACTTCTTGTTGCATCTTCAGTGTAACACTACAATACTGGACATATTATCAGGATTAGGTGTCATTTTGAACTTATTTTTGTGGATAAATAAAGGTGCTTCAGTATATACAGTTGTGCAAACAGCAAAAATCTGTAAAAATTTATATGTAGTAGATTATGCAGATGATGCACAGGATTTAAAAAAATCAGTTAGTATAAAAATACCTAGATTTGTTGGCTAAAAACAATACATATTCTGGTTTAGTTGTCACGGTTGAAGTGAGTGAAGAACATCTCAAAGATAAGTTCTTGCCTTATCATAAATAGTATCTTATTCCCAAAGAAGCAATAAAATACTTTTATAAATGTATTGCAAATTGAGAGGAAAAAGGTAATATAATAAAAGGGTCAATTCTATGAAATTTAACCAGGTGGCCAGTAAAGAAAAATGATTGCAGTAATAGGTTAATGCTAGATTTAAGGCTGCTGAATAAGTATGCCACTCTGGTAGTGCATGCTATGCCTGGTACTCTGGAAATGGCAGTCATATTAGATCCACAGAGTAAATGTTTTACAATTATAGATTTATTAAATAGATTTTTTGACATACCACTAGCTTAGTTGTCATAGAAAAATGTTGCCATCACTTTCGAGGGTAGACAGTATTTAATGACATATGTCCCAATGGGTTTTGTAAATTTTCTAGTATTGTTTCATCTGACATTGACACAGGTGTTGAGAATATTACATTATGGTAATGAAGTGTTGCAATACTTAGATGATATCGTGATACGTACAGAAACAGGAGAAGAATATTTACAGATATTATATGTTGCTTTATTAGCCTTAAAGAGTACTGGTCTTCAAGTTAATGCTAATGAGATGTAGTTAGAGCAACAGACTGTTGTATTTTGGGGAGTAACAGTGCAGCCATAGGTTCACATCTCATTCAAGGAAAGGGTACAGTTTATTTTAAATATGCCATTACCTACAACTCTTCAAAAGTTAGAAAATTTCTGGGAGTTATGAATTATAACAGGGAGTTTATAGAAGATTATGCAGTTTTAGTAGATCTATTGTATATAATGACTGACATAAAATTGCCCAGTACTATGATTCTAGTGTGAACAGAAGAAGAAAAAATACAGTGGAGACACTGAAACAGAAACATGCAGTGGTCAGTGAATTGATTATGCATCTTGCAGAATATTTGTATTATGTGCAAGCAACTGCTGGAAAAGACAGTATTTCTGTTGTCCTGCTCTAAAACTATCTACATACATCACAATAGGACATTTCAACTAAGTTGTGGGCTATTACATTTTTAGTAGGATGTTATCATAAGTGGAGAAGGGATATCACCATTGTATAAAGGCTTTGGTTGCTGTTTACAGGGGAATTCAGTAGTCAGAATTCAATACATAATTCTCTCCAATAATATTACAGTCACAGCATCAATGATTCTTGACTTTATTGTATTCAGACGGGTGTACAGCTGTAAATTATGTTACAGTCTCCAAATAACTCATAGCTTTAGAGTGAAAGAACATCACTGTATAAGTTGAAGAAAATATTATTTGTCGCAACATATATTGTATGAAGGAGCTCCATATGTTTGTGAAGAATAAATAGACAGAATTCCAAATCCACTTTTCTCATATCAGTTTAATTCAAATGGAGATGCATGTATGTAGATGGTTCAAAATGTAACGAAGAAGGTACATTTGCCACAGTGTTTACACTTTGCACAGACAGCAAACCAGAACCACAAAATCACATGATTAAGTTCCAGGTTACATGTCAGCTCAGTGAGCTTAATTAGAGGCAGTGTTATATGTTATAAAACCGTATGGAGAAAATCAATTGAATATTATTAGTGACAGTTCTTAGGAAGAAATACCTGTTATTTTAGTTTATCAAACAGCTATGAAAAAGGTTATATTAGATGTTTAGAGGCAGGGGTGAGCACTGTCACAAAACTATGTATATATGCTATTTAGGTATTGCTGAATGCAAGTTGTGTGGCATAGGATTCTAAATGGAGAGAAATCGTTTGATGACACAACAAGCTGAAGATAACAGTGTCCTGGAAAATACAGGAAAAGATCTTGATTTGACAGGTGAAGTTTTAGTTGTGTTTTTAATGAGTTTGCATTCAGTACTGATTTCAGTAGTAGTGGGATTTGGTTCCATAGTTTAGCTGCACAATTTTAAAATACAGAGTCACCTGCAGTATTACATAATTTAGTTATATTGATGAGTGATTTTTCTCAAGACCATAAAATTGTATTGGGGAAGTAGTATTGTTGTTAAGGGATGGGCAATTATCTGGCTCATAGAGAAGTCTGTGCATTGTAGTTAGCGGAGAGACCCTTAGCTGTTACTATATATCTGGAAATTTGAGCAAGAAATAGACCTGTAGTCAGTAAAGGTAAATCTGTACAGCATGCAGAGTTCCTGATATAGTTGAATTCTTTAGGATGGAAGAATAGAAATAAATGGAATATTTGAAGCATTAAGGCAACATTAGGTGATAGGCAGAAATCCACATTCCCTATGATAATTCCATAACTAACATAGCTGAGAAGAAAAATGCCAAGGAGGAAAGTCCTTTGCACAAAGTATAAAAAGGAGTTGTTTACAAGCTTTCATAGAAGGTTAAAGTATGATATGATCTAATTAAGTGAAGCTACCCAGTGTCAGAACAATTACATAACCAAGAACTATGTAAATTTGACCAGAGGAGTTTTTTGAAATTATTTTTGTTTTCAGTGGTCCTAATACCTACGGGAATGGTATTCCATGCCTTTGCAGCAGAACTGGAAAACAAGTAGTCCCCAGAGCTATTGTTGCTTTTACCTATGTCAGCCAGTGCTTTATTGGTGGATCTTAACAGGCATTTGTTAGAGTAAATATTAAATAGACCTTGAAGAGCAGGAACACTATTGGAATAATATAGCATTTGGTGGGCTATTGTAAGCTGGTTATATGTGACAAGGTTGGATAATTCTAGCTAGGATAGTTGCTTGCTATACAGTGATGTATCCTGAAGGGTGAGTCAGTAGCAAACCTAGCTATTTTATTGTAGCAGGTGTTTAGTTTGTTAAAGTGTGCTTTGTTTAAGTTGATGAGTATGGGGGAGGCATTGTGGAGTGTGGATAGTAGGTGGGTTCTTACGATGGTGGCTTTACTGTCATTGGTGAGGGACATTTTGCATCTATATAGGGTTCCAAGTTTTTTATGGAATTTCTTTATTGTCTAAGCAATGTGCAAATTGAATTTCATGTTGTGATCTATGATAACCCCTAGAAGTTTGATGTGTTGGATAGGTGTGGTAGGGGTGTGTTATTAGCTGAGACTACAGTGAATGGTGGTATGGGGTCTAAGACTCTACTGGGATAGAATATCATTAGCTGTGTTTTACTGGGATAAGTATTAATTGAGAGTTGGCTAAACAGGTTTCAATAGCTGTAAAGGACTCTTGTCTCAATTCCTGGAGTTGAGGGAGTGATGGGTTGAAGCAGATTAGAATGTAGTCATTGGTATACTGGACTAGAATGGTGTTCCAGTTAGCTTTGTGAAGTTGGCTGGTGAATGTGTTGAAAAGAAGAGGTCCAAGAATGGATCCCTGGTGGATCCCTAGGGTGACAGGTAGGAGGGGAGTTAAGGAGTTTTGCCATTTTATTGCTTATTGGCAGTTAGATAGTCTTGAAACCATGCTAGTGTGGAGTGGCTAAGAATATGATCGGAGAGAGCAGAAAGGAGTTTGAGATGGGAGACAGTACTGAAGGCCTTAGAGATATCTAGGAATCCAGTGGATACTTGCTTACTATTGTTTTGATGTTGGTTTACTGTGTTGGTAAAGCTAATAAGGGCTGTGGTAGTACTGCGACTGGGGAGGAATCCATGCTGGGTGTTGGTTAGCAGTTTATTAATGAGGAGGCAGTGCATTATTTGGGAATGTATATGCTCCATAGATAAGGAACGCATTGTTCTGATAAAGATCGATTAATGAACATGGAGACTGGATAAGAGATGGCTTTGGCAGCGATCTTTAGATATTCTGCAGGTAATTTGTTGGCAACCGGAGTTGTGGGTTTAAGCCTATTTAGGTATTTATATATTGTGCTAGTTGGAACAGGCTATGAGGAGAAGAGGTTTTGGTCTGCTGGTATGGAAGATATGTTTGGATATGAAGTGGGAGAACTATTATTGGCGATGGCTAGGATGGATTTGATGAAGTGTTCGTGGGTGGTAATATTATTGGTGGTGGTGTAGGGGGTGGAGTACTGGTCTTTCCTGGTTGTAGGATTTTTACAGCCCAGATTTTAGCCCAGAGATTTTGTGGGTTATTTTTGTGTTTGGTTTGAATGCCTATATAGTGGTTCCTTTTGTCTGTCATAATTTGTTTTTTGGCTTTGTTCCTTAATTCCTGGTATGCATCTATATTAGTTTGAGTTTTATTTTGACACCATGAGTCTCATGCTTTATCTCTTTATTTTAGCAGTAGACAAGTATCTCTGGTCAGCCAGAGTACATAGCTGGATTCAGTTCTGACAGTTCTAATAGGGGCAAAAGATACAGAATGTTTAGGAAAGTGTTATTGAAGTAGTCTATGACACTTTCCAGTGGGAAAGATTAGAGTGGTCTCCAGCTGCATTGATTAAGTGGAGATATTTAGTCATGGGTTTTGAAATTCTTTGTGTAGCAGATTTGTTGGAGGGTGGGGTATTTTAATGGATTCACTTGGTGTCTCATTATAAAGGTGGGTAGGTGGTCGCTGAGGATGTCTGGGAAGTAGTCTGAGAGGTAGGATTGAGATGGTCTGTTATTAAGGATCCGGTCTAGGGTGGACTACTTTTTTGATTCTTTATCTACCTGTGTTGTGCTTTTGATTAGTTGAGTGAAACCATGTAGGTTAATGTGGTTATTGGGGTGGAGTGAGTTACAGGAGGACCAGTCGATATTAATATCACCTAGTATGATTGTTTTTTGGTGACATTTTTCAGATGCCCAGTCTAGATTGGATTTCTACTGTATTGATGTTATTGCTGGGGGTATATAGGTACCAATTATATGTAAGTTTTTTTTAGTTGATTTTCAGCTTAGTGAACATAGTTTCTGCATTACTGAACTTGGGCTGTTCGTTGACTAAGATTTCAATGGTCAGGTTATTTTTGAATAGGAGAGCAATGCCTCTGCCTTTTTGGATATTCTGTCTTGTCTAAGAACATCGTTTAGTGGTTTTAGCCAGGTCTCTGTGAGAAGGGCTATGTCAGGGGACTAGAGGATCAGAGTAACGTGTACCGCTGGGATTTTGTTCAGTATGCTCCTTATGTTTATGTTGAGTATAAGGAGAGCTGTTGATTTCCTGGTGGAGGTTAGAATGTTATTTGTTTGGTAGCAGGAGGGTTGTTATTGTTTGTAGGGCCAGGGTTTGGGTGTACATCGCCAATAAGTATGATTCAGGATGCTATTTGGATTATAGTTTTTAGCCATTTGATTATAGATGTGTTATAATTTGAGTAAATGTGGTTGTTTAGTTGGTGTGGGGTTACTTTGAATGTGGCAAGGTCAAGAACTGAAATGTTGTAGACTGAAGGAGATATTACTGATAAGGCTGGCTTGTCTTGTGAATGGGTTGGGCAGGTAGGGGATTTAGTCTGAAATTTTGAGTTGCTAGGGTAGTGGGAGGAGGGTAAGTGTGATGTGATGGCATGGCTTATTATTAATGTAAAGATTAGGGGCCACATTTTGCTCTGACAAAGTGTTGATGTATTGTTGTGAATTTTTAGTAGGTATCTTTACAGGAGTGAGTAGGGATTTAGGTGTGGCTATGCTTTCTGTAGATTCTGGCTAGAGTGGGGGGATTAGGTAGGGGGTATTAGCCTGAAGATATTGTACAATTTTGGTATTGTGTGAGTGAACTGATGTGCAGTGAAGGCAGGTAATGTGGATTGAAAAGAGTGAGAACAGGCGTGGGTATATAGAAATGAGGTTGGTGTGAGAGCAAGGCTTAGGGGAGTGGCTAGTTAGGTATAAAGATCAGGAGCCTGGGGGGTTGGTGGGAATGGGGTTAGAGTAGGGGAGCAGAGTGAGCCCAAGCATAGCAAAGGGTAAACAGAGCAGGAAGAGCCAAATTCCAGGTATGTGCAAGTAAAAACAGTCAATTGCTCTGAACTATTGGCTGCATAGTAGTAAATGTGTTTGTCCATTAAGCTATAACACTTGTTATTGTAGATATTAGTGAGACTGCCTTGGTATGGGCAGCTGGGAGCCTAAAAACATTTATATAGTAAGAAGGCCATGGTTAAATAGAATAATGGAAAAAGTGAAGCAAAATGTATTTAAGTTGGGCAGAGTGTCTATAGGGAAGATATAAAATGCAAAAGACATCTGGTGACCAATCAAATATGTAGAGTGAGGCTTTCTCTATTACATTTCCTGATATTATTTTAATTTCCCTTAATTGTATAGTAAAAAAATACTGTGGTGGACATGTCACATATCAAAACCATTGGACTGTCTTTGGAAAAGCCAAAATAAAGGTCTGTAAGTAGGTGTAAATCTATGTATTATGTACCTATAAACAGTCACAGTCTATTGTTTTTTCAATGTTTCTTTAGACAGAGTACCCATAGTATAAACATAATGATACATCACATAGGTGGAATGTAGTTAACTTCATAGATTATTCAGTACATGAACAGTATGCTAATCAAATCTGTGCAGATTTGTCTCAGATAACCAAAGGAATCCATACTTTAGAGCAGGTATGTAGAGCAGAGCATATGTGTACTCGTGCAGAATAGTGATGTCAGAACATGGAGTATCCGAGCTGAATTTTAGATCCAAGCTATATCTATCCTGATAACATAGCAAAAAGAGATGTGCTGAAATGGGAAGACTGGTATCTACCTTACGATGCATTCATTAAACTTCTTACATGCATGCTTTTAATTTGTCTCAGTATGGTATTCATGTTCATGTGCCACTGACAGGGAAAGGTGTTCCTTTAGTGTCAGTTTCAGTCACTTTTCAGGATAATAACATACATGCTTGACAGGTTATATAATGAAAAAGTGAATTGGTTAAAGGACACAATTTTGTATAACATTAATGTAACTAATACCCAATATCTGAATTTGTGGACAACAGAAAAAATGTCACTTTTGTTGTAATAGGGAAATATCATGGCATAATAAGACACTGATTTGGAATGTAGAAAACATTGGTACTAGTCAGTGCAATTCTGTCTTCACAGCACATAGAGATCTGAAAGGCAAATCTACAGGATTATCAGTTTAGACCCTGACAAACCTAAATGAAGACTTGCACAAACTGATACAGTTTAAATTGTTTACATGTTAATTTTGGAACAGGAAGGTTGACAGTAATTGTGCGTTGAAACCCAAATAATTCATGTGAAATAGAACTTAAAAATGAATAGTATCAAACTGGTATGGATTTTGTGATGTACAAAATAAAATACCAACTATAATACATTTTAAAGAATTGCCTAGTCAGATTAATTTTAGATAGCATAAAGTTAAAAGTGACTTGAATCCTGAAGATTTTCAGAACAATGTACAGGTAACAGACACATCACACATTCATCAGAATTTATGTTAAAAAAAACTTTAATGGCCATTATGGATCTAGGTAATGGCGTAATTGCTGGAGCAGATATATTTCCTGCGTGTGAAACTGTCAAAAATTATTTGGGAACTGCATCTTCTTCTTTTGGCTTTTCCTGGTTGGGAGGTCGCCACAGTGGATCACCTGTCCGCTCATGATTGGCAATAGAGTTTTACAGTGTTGAGTTGCCAGCCCGGCACCGAACCTTCCACAGAAGGCACACACACACATATCTAGGGCCAATTTAGAGTGTCCAATCCACCTACAGCATGTTTTTGGGATGAAGCCAGAGCACCCAGAGGAAACCCATGTGACCACAGGGAGGACATGCAGACTCCGCACAGAAGGCACCCCAGCCAAGGATCGAACTGGAGAACCTCTTGCTGTGAGGCAACAATGCTAACTGCTGCACCATTGTGGCAGTCCCTTATTTGGGAACTGCATAAGCTATCTAAATTGCTACATTTTTAACTAATAGTACTTTTGAGACTATTAAAGACATTGCAGTGGAAATTTTTATTTATTTTTGTTGATTTTATTTTACATTTGTTCACCTGGTTTGCCTGTCTGAGCTGATAGCCCTTTTTCAGCAGAGGCCTGGGGAGAAAAGCTCAACAAGTTAACATTAAAGGTAATTTGAGTAATGAAAGTATAAAATATATAATATTTCCAATTGACAATCAAAGACATAAAAAACATTACAGAGTTTAGGTTGTCATCAGCATAAGATTTGTTTAAATGGTGCATAGTTTAAAATAGCTTAGCTAAGGAAGGTACAGTAAGTGAGGATAATACAAGTTATATGAAATAAGTATACATTTAGATTGAATGAAGAGTAAAATATGTAGATAAGGTGGTTAAAGAGAGATAAAAGATAAACATAAATTAGCACCAGAGAGAGGCAGGCAGTGGACTGTCCTAGGATAAGAAGACAGATTATGGAGGGTAAATATGGTGGCAAGACCAGTGACTTTTCAGATATTTTTTAGTGGCTGATTTAAATTCTTTGAGTTTTTTGAGAGATCTAATTTCTTGTGGCAGTTTGTTCCAAGATAAGACTGGATAGTAGCTGTAGATGTTGCAACCAATTTTGTTATTGGGTTTATGGATTTGTAGTAGGTCTTGGTCTGAGCTTCCTAGATGGAGTATAGAAGGAGATTAAAGGAGATGGGTCAGGACAGTATGATGGTTGATACAATATGGAATGGATAATCCGAAGCTGAGAGAGCAGAAGCTGATGGGGAAATTCTAGCCAGTTTAAGTTTTTTAGTGAGAAACATTGATGAGATTTATAATGTTGGTTTGCTTCAAATTCTGGCTACTTTGTTACATGTACATTCTAATTTAGGAGTGACAATTGAGGTTTATGAGGATTTGAGAGCTTTACAATATTTTTGCTTTGTTAGTGAGGAACTTCTTATTTCTGTATAAGAAGCCACATTTTTGGTGAGTTTTCCTAATACAATTATTTACATGTAATTCAAATTTCAGTTGGTCATCAGTAACGACACCTAGAAGTTTTGTGGAAGGTTCAACAATGAAAGGTATTCTGTTAAGAGAAAGTAGGGAGAATGTGGATTTAAGGTAGTTTAGGTTTTTGGGAAGAAAAAGTAAGAGGTTTTTTTTTTTATGATTCCGTAGAAGTTGGTTGTTGGAGATCCAAGTTTCAACAGAGTTAAAGGATGACTGAGTAACTGAAATAAGATCAGAGGGAGTATCTGCAATAGTGATAACTGTAGAGTCACCAGCATATAGGACAAGGGATGACTGAGGACAAGAAGTACAGAGTAGGATAGTGAAGATACTGAAAAGTAATGGACCAAGAATAGAACCTTAAGGAACACCCATTTTAACAGGAAGCGGGTGGTAGAGAGCAGATTTACTGATTATAGTCAATCAGAGAGAAAACCATGCAACAGTAGTGGTAGAGAAATTAAGGTTAGTCAATTTGTTCAGAAGGAGAGAGTGGGAGACTGTATAGAAAGATCTAGAAATAAACATGAGACAAGTTTATTGTTTTCTCTGGCTACAGAAATAGTGCTGATGAAGGATAGGAGGGAAGTAGTTGTACTGTGTTTTGGGCAAAAATGTGTTGTGTGGGGCTGGGTAGATTTTCTTGCAATAAGTGTGCATGAGTTGCTTGTGTATGCATTTTTCTAAGATTTTTGAGAGAGTTAAGAGGATATCTATAAAGCTGACGTTGGAGATTTCAGTGGAGTTACCTCTTTTATGTATAGGTAGAGTGTAAAATTCTTTCCAAATAGAGGGGAACTATAGATTCAGAGATATAACGGTTAATCAGAATAGATACAGGAATAGCTAGAGACTCTACCGCTGTCTGAAGGAAGTAGGGATGTATATTGTCTGCAGATGAAGAGCATGGTGTATTTTCAGACTAGAGATTTAATGTAGCTGGTGAGTACAGGTTTAAGGAAATTACCATGGTACCATTCAAAACAAGATGGTACTTGATTACCTACTAACATCATTGCATGGAACTTGTGGGCTATTCGGGTTGGAGTGCTACATTTACATGCTAGATACAGAGGAAAGGTATCAAAACATGTTTGCAAGCCATGAATGAGTTATTGACAAAGATACATGACATAGGTAATGCCTCTTGGACAGATTGCATGGGGGAACCATTTTAAAATATTTTCTGGTAGTTGCAGTAATTATAGCAATATTAACATTATAATATCACTTTGCAAACTAAATGCGGTTCAACAATGCCGGCTTGATTACCACACACTGGCTAGCTTGAAAACACAGTAAATAAAAGAGAAATTCACAGTAAAAATGAGATGGATAAGGACCACAGTGCTGACACAGATGCTTAATTAATTAAAACAGTCCAAATAGGTGATCAAACAACTAAACAGAGTTCACCAAACAAATAAAAAAATAACAAAACAAGTACAAATAGGGGCATCAAACCACCATATATACACTTCAGTAAAATCATGTCAGGCATTGATGAAGACCTGGAGTAAAAAACATTGTTGCCTTTATGTGTTTTCATTAAAGTAGATACTTGGTAGCTTGGAGCCCATATCCTAGATAGGTGCCTAATTAAGTCAGGTTTATACGATAATGGAGGAATAGCTGTTGTATACAGTGGTCTTGGAGAAGACAATATAGCATATGAATGTAAATGTACATTTAATTGATGCCACTCTAGTAGTAGAGTACAGTGCAGGATATCCAGATAAGAAACGAAGGCAAGTTTTTAGGACAATGGAAGAATACAATGTCAGAGCTAGAGCAGGCTTAAAGATAAAGTGCAGTAAGAGCATTTACCTTGTTGTTCATATTTTGGTAGTTACCATTCACTATTGCAGGGTTCTGTTTAACAGATATGATTTGTTTATTTATTTATTTGTTTGTTTTGCGAAACTGAACAATTAAGCATAAAAAATACAGTATTAATAGCATGAGCACAGAAGGACTCCAAATGTATGACTGTTTGCTTCCAGGACATCTGTTACTTCTTGAAGACATGAAAGAGAGGAAGATCTGCCTTTCCGCCTTTGCAGTGATGATACTTCGTGAATGTGAACACCATTGACTGAGAAATAGGAAAACCTAAAAAAAACACTTTTTTCATCAATAACCTAAATGATAATCAGAAAGTATTCCCATCGAGGATTAGTAAACTTTTGTAAAATTACACCTTTTCAGCTAACAAACTACCATCCATGCTCCAAAGTTAAAGCATAGCCAGGCAATGTGTTCCTACTGTGAATTCAGTAAATGTTGCCTAAGCATCATGCAACATTACCAGATAGTATTGTATTAGCAGTATCTCTGTATATCTATTGACATATCTCTAGCTATCTAGCTATATAGCTATCTGTCTATGTGTGTGTGTGTGTATTTGTATGGTTGCAGCCAGGAATTTGCCATTACCTCATCGTTGTTTGATCTCAGAGCTGGTATATGTAGTTAGTAGGGTGTGAAAGTGTTACAGTGTGGTTTACCCCCCCTCAAAAAATATTGTTTTTTTTTAATCTTTTTCATGTTTTTATCATTTTAGATTTGATCTGAAATTCTCTCTCTTTTATTGCTCTATATCATATAACCTAAGCAATATTACATATATAATGTTTGCTATGTAAATATAGTTTGAATACTTTTATATGCATGTACATTTGTCTGTGTCACATGTGATAATTCAATAAAAGTGTTTGAGAAAAAAAAAGTCTCTCTTTTGTTATTCATACAAGAGACAGGTGACTTAATGAAGAGGGGTCTATATCACATCATCTAACTTGTATAAGTTCTAATGATATAATATTGAACTCAAAAGTCCAAAACACAAAAATAGAGAAGCCACGGCACATCGATTTTTTTCCCAGGGAAAAAAATCGGTGGGCCGTTTTTGGGGTTTTACTATTTGCTCCACAGTAGTACGATCTCAGAGTTCTTATATTTAAGTGGGGGGGTGTATGGTTCACAGCCCCCCAAGTTGTGGGATGTGGGGGCGAAGCCCCCCTCTTTAGTTTTAGTTTAAGGTTTATTTATTTATTTATTTATTTTTGTTAGGGAACAGCGATTTTTTTCCCTGGGAAAGAAATTGCTGTTCTGTGTGTTCGTTGTTGTGCGGTTTTGGACTTTTGGGATCGATATTACATCGTTCAAACTTGTACAAGTTCGACAATGTGATATAGACCCAATGATGAGACGATCATCTGTCAATATATGTATATATGTTTGTGTGTGTGTGTGTGTGTGTGTGTGTGTGTGTGTGTGTGTGTGTGTGTGTGTGTGTATGTGTGTCTATATAGTTATATATATTTAAATGCCAATGGAACACTCCATGAAACTGCACGTGAATGAAACAATGAATAAATGTCAGCATCTTAAAAACAGCGACCATCCAAATGGCCAACAAAGGAAATCAAAGATTTTCCTTTTACAATTGCTCAACCCAAACCTTAAAGCTAACTTCAGGCCAAATTTGTCTGAATGATGATAGTATTAGGGAATGAGTTTATCATAAGGTAAGGTGTGGGACTAGACTAAGGAGCAAGGGACGAGAAAGGGGCTAAGGATTGCTTCCTGCTTAACCTTACTAATGTAGCTAACTCCAACCCTGCCCCTAAACACAGCTCTATACCTTATCTGCAAAATACATTTCCCTAACACTACCAATACCTCTCGACTTTTTTGTTCAAAAATTTTGGACGAAGGCAAAAATAATGTAGGGTGGGAGGGGGGGGCAAAAGCCCAACAGCAAGTTCAATTTTTAAATCTTGCTTTCCTTCATTTAGAAATGTAATAGAATAGGATTTACAGAAAATTATATTTTTCTATTCAAACGGAAGTATGAAGCAATAATGTCTAGCTTTACTGGCATTCTGTAATCCTCAGACATTTGACACAAAATCAAAATGTTATGAAGAATAGTATAAAAATATATGGGAAAGTCAGGATCATTGTACACCATTTTGGACAGTTCAGAAGTGTGACACTTCCACAAAATAAGACACTCCCACACACAGCATATACAGCAGCACACATGCATGATACTAAAAATTACAGAACATGGTAGCTTTCTTTGATAAAGTATACTTCATAAATAAAAAATATCTGGGACTCGAATAATACTAACAAAATAACGAAATGAAAAGGTGAGTTGTAGAATACAATCAGAAATGGCAATGATTATGACTGATATGGACAATATTAAGGGGATGTCTGATATACTTATCCATACAATGAAAAAAGAACATTGAACAATCAGATCTGAATGTTAGTTGTCTGTGCATCAAATCTATTTTATTGCGTGAGAGGGTTAGTACAGGCCACTGAGACCACACATTCAGTTACATACATCTTCTCCTCACAGACTGTAAATCCATAAAATTACCACCATCTTGAGAACACAACCAGATTCAAATACATTAATAAAGTTACATAAAAAATTAAGAAAAAAAATCCAGTCAAGTAAAATAATCCAAAAATTTGGGCTGTCATACAAACTAAACGCATTTCACAGTAATACATTTAAGTATGTTACCTAATCAAGAACAATAAAGACACCCATAATAAAAAGATAGATAGATAGATAGATAGATAGATAGATAGATAGATAGATAGATAGATAGGTAGATACATAACTAACTAACTAAATAAAAAATGGTATCCACCTAATGAATGATCGATCCTTGGCTGGGGGCCTTTCTGTGCAGAAGTCTCATGTCCCCCTGTGGTGTGTGGGGGGGGTTTCCTCGCTCGGTTTCCCCCCCCACATCCCAAAGACATGCTGCAGGTGGATTGGACACTCTGTAAACTGTGTGTGTGTGTGTGTGTGTGTTCTGTGGAAGGTGGAAGGCTGGCCCGGCTGGCAACTTCGACACTGTAAAACTCACTGCCATTCAGTAATGTGCACAAGTTGATCCCCTAAGGGAAGCCGAGGAAAAGAAAAAGAAGAAGAAGAAGAATCCACCTAATGAATGTGAAAGAGTAAACCTCAAAAATATTGAACTAAGCAAT